>NW_026892550.1:58820000-59157500 GCF_033815535.1 Pezoporus flaviventris | reverse complement strand
ATACAACTGGTTCGCAAGCAGTGAAAACCAGAAACTCTCCAGCCTTCCAGGATGTCCTTCTGTGTGGTCCTTTCAGAACTCCCTCCTAACCAATATCTGCTGTTTCCTCAACAAGACAAGCATATTCATTTCCAGCAGTCCATACCTCTGCTGTCACTGAATAGCTATTCAATAATCATGTAATCTCTTCTGAAACAATACCTTGAACTGAGGGCATTTGACTTAATATCAGATGTCTACTTGCAGTGCCATCAAAGAGGAACAGGCAGTCTAAATTCAGAGTAAATAGACTGCAGTATATAAAACTTGCAAGTGCAAGGCACTAAACTTCTCTTTTTACTTCTAGGACCTAATTCAATAGATTTATACCAGTTTAAATGAGAAAAACTGGTAAACAAGTAAAGAGCCCTTGTTCTTCATATAGGGATGGCCCTTCCCTTCCTCATGCAGTAAAGGCCATAAACAATCTGGCCTTCTGTTCCTGGGATAGGTTGATCTTAATGTCAAGATGAGTATGAGCACCACTCTGTGCTTTGGTCACTGTTGATGGTGAGTACTATTTGGGTTCTTCCATAGGAAAGATGATGTAAACACAACAGCCATGTGTCATACCCATTTTTTGCATGTCTTTCTGTGCCACGACTTTTCTCAGTTAAAGTAATTTAAATTTCAGATGTCCCATTTGTTGCCATCCAAGCTATGTGGTTCAATTGCTCTGGTTTTATTTCTCTTCTGGAAAGGGCCAACATAATAAAAATATGGACACTAATAACACAGTGCTTCTGCTACTTATTTTTATCTCATGGTCTGTTTTGGAATGGCGATCTTTTAACTCCTCCAAAACTAAGAAAGCAAGAGCACTAAGCATCTGTTAACAAGGCTAAGCAGCAGAAGATACCCTGTGAACTTGACAGAAGTTTTTCATTGCAAAAATTTGTGTTGGCTGTGCAGACAGACGTTCAAGTTCAGCATATTTATTTTAGGAAGGACTACAGAAAATGAAAGGAAGTGGGAACGACATGAGTGAAGAGAGCAGAATTTGACCTACACACTTAGAAAAATAATTCTTCAAACTGATCTGAAAGTAGCAAAGATGTCTGCTAATGAGAATTTAGATTTCATCTTTAGAAGCTTTATCAAAAGTTGCCTAAGAAAGTAATCTGATCTTGATTTTCCATTGTCCTGCATACCTGTGAAAGCCAACACAAGAAACAAATCAGGTATGAAATACTATCCGTTCAGCATACAACTGGTTTGAGCAGTAATAAGCTCTATATTCTCTAATCCAAGTGAATTAAACTGCATGTCTGATTTAGTGAATAAGAGCTTTACCTGGGACTAAGAATGCAGGATCCTGATGCTGAGGTACAAAACCTTTTATAGAGTTACAGGAAAAGCTTATCACTTATTTATCAATATGTAAATTGTACCTGAAGTCAGTGTACAAATCCTAGAACAAAAAAGGACACACTGGGATGTAGCTTTACATTCTGCACTTAAATTTAAAAAAATATTAATATTCAATTTTTTTTTAAAGTGTGATTACCACACTGGTGACTCTGAGACAGAGTTTTTCTTGTATTAAAGCTTGTATTAAACACAGAGGTGGGGCGTGAGGGTGTCTCTAGAAATATTATTTTTTACTATGACTGTTAACTTGTTTCCTGAAGAAACAAAACCTGCAGTCATGCTATCTTAATATCCCTCCCCAATAATTTTTCAACCCAAGAACACATTCAGACCACCTCCAATGGGAAAACAGAGCTCTCCATGACATAGAATTCCCAAAGCCTTAGAAAATGGGTGAGCAGAGAGGAGAGAAAGAGAGAACACCTCTGCCAGTGCACCATAGAGATCAAAACTGCAACATGAACTCACCATTAGGGAGGCAAATGCTCTTGGAACCCTTTCAGAGACTACACACAGAAGCACATTATTAGAGACCCACAGAGAAACAGCCTTGATCAGCTCCCTGTTAAAGGAACTGCTTGTTCCACCTAAATGACTTCTACACCCAGAGAACGGTAGTTACGGAAAACAGGCGAGGAGGTGGAGGGATCAAGCCACTTTCATTTGGAAGTGATGGAATGCTAGAGTGGTTTACGCTACTGCACTGATGGACGTGGTGAGCCCATTTGCATTTACAAGGCACTTTTGCATCATGGCTGACGTCAGGGAGCTGAAAAAACGAAAAGCAGAATAATCCGACAGAAAAAAATCATCATGTGTATTCTGGTTTTCCTGCCTCTATTTGAGCAGAAGCTACCTAATCACATTAATGCCATGTTCCACCCACCTGATCTAAGTATTAGGTGACAGCAACCTTAATGGCAAGCAGAGGGCCATCAGGGTCAGGATGATTTTATTGTGCAATGCATTGCACAGAGTCTGTGATGTAGAAACAAATGTTTTTTCCCCTTTTAGGCTCAGTTTTGAAACCAGCTCCACCCAAGCTGATTCTAAGTCTCCAGCAGAGCTTTGCTGAAATCAGCAGAGGTCTGCATAGGAGATGGCAGCTCAGCTTGGACTGCAAGACTGGGCTGAAACTCACGTAAAGGAAGAGGGAAAAATAGTGACTCTTAAAACATGTGATTAAGTCTAACCATTTACCGGATGATAAATTATTTGCTAAAACTCCAAGACGAACTGGAGCCTTATCATCATTTTACTGCTAATTCAATCATTCTGGAGTTCTTGATGTTAAGTTAATTAATTGTTGTTGGCATAATTATAAAATACCTTTGCTTTTATAATGGGTATAAAGTTCTGAAATATAAATTGAAGATACCTCACATTTTTAATAGTTGTCCCTTAACCTTTAAGGCATTTAGTTTTGTGTGGTCAATGAAGTCAATGTGAGCTTTTTCCTATCACATAAAGGATGTTATCTGAGAATTCAGGCAACTGAATGGGTAGTTTTTTGTGTTCTTGCTTTTCCTTATTTGTCCCTCTGCAATGCTTCCATACCACACGCACATCTTTCATAGATCATTCCACTCTGACACTTGGCAGATATACTAAGTATGTTCTCCACTTACCCCACTTTGCCCTTTTTCAGTTTATGCAGAGTAACCTTTCTTAGAACCTGCAGGGCAACTGTCACTAGTGGTCCAGATAAAGCAGTGGTCTCATTCCAAACAGATGCTACAGCATTGCCTGAACAGGCTACTGCAAACTGATAGAGATGATATAACTCTTATTCCAGTAACACCTACAGACTAGGGGAATCATGCTAGAACAAAACAGCATAATGATGCTGCTGATCTTGCCCCTGTGGCCATTATAACCCACCACAGCACAGTGTACAACTCTGCTATTCTATTCAATAAGCCCTCTGTCTTCCTGGGAAGGCACAGGCAGCCAGCTGCATCACCCAGTTGCCTCCTTCCCAAACTGTTATAGTACTGCCTCACAAAAAAAAAAGTAGTCAGATTGGCTTTCAGGCAGTTATCAGATCTGATAACAGCTCAGTAGTGGTTAGACAGCCTGAATGTATTACTCTCACTGCTTTCTATGAGATGCCACTATATTCTTGCTGTGGTTGGACCCATACCTGGAGAATATTCTCAAAACCCAATCATTATGGATGGGCCTCCCAAAAAACCCTCAATATCTGTACACCTTGCAATGACCACATTGGGATACAGAGGCATTCCTCTCCTTCCACGAATAAGCATTTCCCCGTGAACAGATCATTCTCCCTAACCAACCCAGAACGCTGTCAGCTTAAAGCTTTACTGGGAGGCACCCCACAGCTTTTGGGGGATCCTGCCTTGTTTCTGGAAATTTTGCCACTCTAATATCACACATTGCTGAAGGAATTGCTCTTCAAGGAGGATGGGAAGCTGAAATGTTTCTAAAAACCACGAAAACATAATGGGTACTAAGAAACCTGGAGATAGAAGTAGAACATGAGTTAATGTGACCACAAGCTCAAAGAAATGTTGGCTTTTTCATGGTAAGTGAGAAATTATAACAACCAGCAAAGCTGAGGGCTGGTGTCTCTGCTCCTCCTGGTCCTATCAGTCAGCAGAATGCCAGGTAGAAGTAATTCTCAATGTGTTTCTTGCCACTCTGTACCCTCCAGATCACACACCTTTAGGATCTTTTACAAAATCACACACTGTTCTAGGGATAAACTCTCCCCAGTGTGATCCCTGAGAGCTACATTCGGAGCTCAGCTTCTCCATCAAGGTTTCTTGTAATCCATGAGCTTGCTGCTTAATTGAAAAGTAATGAAGATATCCATGCTTAGCATTTCCCCCAAGACTGTTGACTGCTACAGCCAAGCTTTATCCTAGACATGTAAAGAATGCTTAAAAGTGCTCATGTCCCTTGGGCGTTGCCAGGCAGTTTTGTTTACTGTCTGTCCAGGAAATAACTCTATCAGTCAGAGGTGGCTGCAGAAACTAAAGACCTGTCTGATACTTAACTTGACTATAAAAAAATTATTTATCCATTCTCCCTTCAGACCATCAGGGAACGATTCAAGTCTCAGCTCAATATATGAGCTGGAAAAATCCCACATTTTATACAGTCATATAAAAGAGAGCAGTGAACACGGCTCTTTACTAGTTTTTGACGTCAGCAACCAAATCCATATGAGGATTATAACATTTTGGAGTGAAAGATGCCAAAACCTATGTGGATAGATTTGAAGGGCAGTGCGCTACAACACAGAAAAAAAATCAGCTCCCTATGAGAAGCTGCAAGATTAAAAATATATCAATTTCATAATAGGTCCTAGTAGCATCATCTTCACAGCTCAACTTCCACAAGACAACATCTCTGCACTTCCCACTCAGAACTTAACACTGTCACACAAAAGAGTCCACCCAGATTTCTCACCCATTCCTATTGCTCAGCTTTCCCCTCAAGCTTCAAGCATGGTGAGTGATATCCTTAGATAAGCTTAGACTGCAAACTTGAGGCTGTCCCTTACTGCTGTGTTCTTACTAAGTATCAAAAAAATACAGCATATTTCATGAGTCTGATCCCCTTTCACCCATGATTAGCTTGTCTTATGGCAAGCGTATTAATGCATGTCACCTTCCAGGCATCTCACATCAACACAAAGTGCTATGCTGTTGTTTCTTCCAACATTTAAAATAGATTTTGAGCAGAGATCATCTTGTTACTGAAAAAAAGCAAAAGTGGGGTGGACTTTTCTGTTTCTATTTTCCCCTGAGCATGATAAGCCTTAGGCCCAATTTTAGTGAAGTGTATTAACCACCTCATCTGTCTGAGAGAAACACCAGCAGTGGCACCATTTCAATAACACCGTTTCCCACACACAATAAAATTCATTGCAAATTCATTCTAAGTAGATTGTCTTTTTAGGACTGATGCTGTTTTCTTTCACTGCCAGGACAGGAAATAGTCTATTCTAGATCACAAGTAAAATAAAAATGTATTGATTTCCATCAAATCTCCTTTTTTTTCTTCTAGCTACAGAACATTCTAAAGATGAGAACTAGTAACAGGAGACCTGAGGTATTTTCCTTTCATCCGTGAACACTTCGTCTCCATCCACAAATGAGAACAAAGTCACAAGATTCTATTAACCAAACATATCGGTGCATTGATGAAGCTCTGGTAAGCTCTGTTCTTTATTTAAAACTGGCAAGACTTTTTTTCTGACTATGGAAACAGATACACTATATCCTCTGCATGTTTAAACATCATTAGAAGTGGAATAAAAAAGTATCAAACCAATGTTATCATTGCAAAAAAAAGCATCACATGGGTGAATCAATAAGCCTCACAAGACATATAGGGAAATGTTAGAGAGAAAGCCATCAATTGCAAGATAGTCAGAGTTGTTCAGCCCAAGGAGGCTACACTGGATGTGGGATCTAAGAGTCACAAAATGCCTTAAAATTTTGCTGCACATAGGAGCAACTTTTTCTTCACATTCTCAGTTGATAAGACAAGAAAGAATGGCCATAAACTGCAGGGAGAGAAAAAAAGGTTAGACATGAAAGAGCTTTATAATGGGAAGGACAATGAAGCCCTCCAACAGATCACCTGGACAGGCTGAGAAGCCTCCAGAAAGGGACATTTTTAAACTCTAACTTAACAGGTATCTGTTGGGAATCACAAAATACATTGAATTGGAAGGGATCTGTAAGGAACATAGAGTCCAATTTGCTGCTCCTTACAGGACTGCTTAAAACTAAAGCATATGACTAAGACCATTGTCCAGACACCTGTTCCAGTGATCGATGACAGAAGTATTGCTGAGCCTGCTTGGGGCAAAGGAATGTGCAAGACTGCTTTCAATGGTCCCTCTGCCCTGTTTTTCTGTGGTTTCTATGTTCAGTTCAGGAATGTCACTGGGGTAGAAATCATAGCAGTGAAAGGGGGGAATCTCTGCCTTTTTTAGTGAAGATACACCTGTGTCCCAGTACTGTGACTGTTTATATAGAGGAATGACACCATGAATAAAGTCTATCAAGGCCTAACAATGTCAATACTTTATCTTAAAGTTGAGAGAACAAGCCATTCAAATTTGGGTGCCAAATGGTCCCCTAGTTTACTTCAAATACTCTGCTGGAAACTGCATAGCTAATCAGCAGAGAATTTCTGCTTGCAGCCTGTGCAGAAAAAGACAAGTGGGAAATGGATACACATCAGGATGACTGGATACACCATGGAACACAGACAACTAGGTGAAGGCCCAGGTGTCTTCAGAGAAAGAAGAATGCAGAGGTTTGTTTCACCAGAGGAGGTAACCTTGGCTATTTAACCTGTTCTGTGCACCATATTACATGTTGTAATACATCTTCCTCATGGACAGCTTTGCTGTTTTTTCGTGTGGAAATTTGCTTTGTATTCCAAGTCCTAAGGACGCAGCAGAGCTGTTGGCTCTCAGAAGTGCCAGAAGAACAAAGGTAAGATTAATTTTGATTGACGTGCAGCCATTTACAGTTTTCTCACACAAACGCTGCACAGCCACTTGCTCAGGTCTACACACATTTCTGGGTTGTAAATAGCTCAGGGTATGGACTGTCTTTAACAATCTCTAGCATTGTATTTGTACAGCACCTAGCACAACACTGCTGAGACCATAACTAGCTTCTCCATGATAATCCATAATAGAAATGTGAAATAGCAAGCTAAGTAAAGAAGACATCTAAGGGAAACCTAGGTGACTGCCAGAAGCTGTAATCTCATGCTATATGCATTTAATGCTCTGTACATCTGGTTATATTAAAAAGTCAATGTTTCCTGAGGCAAATCACTGGCAAAAGAAGTTTGAGGACCCGTACGAAGCCCTTTTTAGAGCCATTTATGAGGCTTCCAGTTCAACACTCAGAGGAGAAGCAAATTTTTAAAATGCTAAGTAGGCAGAGCTGTCCATTTGACTATTTGGTTCAAGAAGGTTCAGAGGTTGCTCTTGTGACGCACTAGGCTGAGGCTATCACGGAAATCATGATAAATGTGTTTTCCAATGTACTGACCTGGATGTTAGCATATTTTTTTGCTGAACATTATGGGGTACTTCGCCTACTACATAATTGATTTTCCAGTAAAGCTTGGACTCCTTTCTGATTCCAACAGAAATCTGCAAACCATTTTCTTTATTATTATTATCATCCAGCACAGGGAGGGGGGAGGAGAGCAGGGAGCAGATTATTAAAATCCAGCAGCATTGCAGAGTACTAGTTTAGCACCTCTGAGACTAACCTGTCGAATTCTTTGTGTGTGTGCACACATTTATATATTCACATAAGCAAGGACATTTGCAAAGCCCTAAAAGGTCCTTGAAAGCATAATAATACTTAAGCAACCGGATGTGCCCCCAGGACTTATTCAAATATTCAAAGGCATTGGAATGAGACCTGGTAAAAACTGAAAGCTGATACTTTAATCTGTTCTACATATATTAGTTTTTCCTCTTCATCCTCTCACTTTCAGCTTTTTTTCAACTTTTTTGATTTTCAGAACCCTTCTGCACAAAGCTATCTTTTTATTCCTCCCAAGTTTTTCTATAAACTGAACCCAAACTATCAAAGCCTCCTAACAGTAAAAAAAATTAAAAAAATAAAATAAAATCAGGAATCCTTGGTGTATTTACTAATTTTTGAAACATATGAAAGATGTAATTTGGAAAAAGATCTCAGGGTACACAATAGTGGAAGCTAGTGTGTACAATCCAATGCATGTAACAAATGCCACATACAGTACGCAGTGTATCGCCTGCCTTTAATTAGATCATCTGCCTTACGTAAAGTTTCCTCTATAATATACACCATAACTTAGGTCACACTGATGAAAAACCTCTATCTTTTCTCCTACTTGATATTTTCAGGCTGCAAAATTTGTGTCCTGGGTTCAGCAGTAGCAGTCATGTTTCTCCTTCTTGGTAGCTGGTGCGGTGCAGTGTTTTGACTTTCGGCCTGGGAACAGAACTGATAACAAGGTTGTTTTGGTTTGGCCAAGGACTTTGTGAGCCTCATGCTCTGCCAGGGAGGAGGGGAAGCCAGGAGGAAGCAGAGACAGGACACCTGACCCAAACTGACCAAAGAGGTATTCCATACCACAGCACGTCATGCCCAGGAGGTAACTGGGAGTTACCCGGAAGGACACGGGCTTCCGGGTGGAACTCGCTTTCTTGGCTGGTGGTATCGTATTCTCTTCCCTTGTTATTTTCCCTTATCATTGTTTTAGCTGATAGTAGCGGTGGTGATTTGTTGCTGGACTGTTCTTGTCTCAACCCGTAGGAGTTGCACTCTCTCGATCCTCCTCCCCGTTCCTCCGGGAGCGGGGAAGGGGAGAGCCCCGGTGCGGGGGGGGGGGAGAGACGGACACGGACCTCGATTGTTGTCAGCTCGGCACCACTCACTGGGAGTGAGTGAACAAGTTACCTGACTGGGTTTAAACCACGACAATTTGTTACTTCAAAGAGTGCTTCCACTCAAGACACTAATATGTATATGCACCCTGGTGCCCTTTTAGGGGCAGCTGCCTTCTCCAGGCATTCAGATAACTTAAGACTGCCTGCCAAACCAAAGGAAATGTGCTAGATGTGGTATCTCCTGCAAGTTGTTGGATCCCTTTGCAAAGTGTCATCGAGAGCCAGCTGGCTGCCTTCTGTTCTCACATATACTTCCTTCTACTCACATGAGCTCACATTATTATTTCTTGGACAGTATTTAGATATGCAAGACTGACCCTTTCTAGTAAAGGGATACAGTGATGGACATGTAAGTAGCCCTCAGTGCTCGGTTAAGGCTTGCTTACCACTACTCGTAGCACACCATCAGTATGATGTGAGCCGTGTGGCATACAGATGAAATGCAGCTGTTTTCCACTGTTACTCCCTCAAGAGTAGGTCCAAATCCTATAGCACTTAAAATGCAGCCTGCAGGAAGTAAACCACAGCCACTAAGACTGCCACAGGGGTACACTCATCAACAGATCAAGGCACCTTCCTGTTTCATTAGGTTGCTCAACCCTCAGGCTGACTCCCTCATGCTAACTGATGTTATTTTCCAGGATAGTCTGAATTAAAACTAACCCCAATGTGAAAGCCGGCAACCATTTTAGCTCCTTTCCCCTCTATAGTAATTTACTTTGCAATCATGCTTTCCTCCAAAAGACCACAATGTACATGTTTAAAAACAGGTGCAGGAACAGCAGCACTACATGGAAAAGGCAGGAAGACTGAACCAAGTGCATCAGTGCATCTATGGGCCTGCCAGAGTCCCGTTTCTAAAAAAGTTCATCATATTCCAGCAGCAACAGCTTTGACTGCTTTAATTCGGCAGTACGTGTCCAGGGGCTAAGGCCGACCTGTCATTGATGCACTTGACTGGCAGGCATGGATCTTCCCTGTCAAAATACCCAAGTGTTTAAGTAATGACTAGTGCCACTTGAGTGGAAAAAACTAGGCGAGCTGTCAATACAATGGGTGTCAGAAGCACATTGTTACTCATCCTAATCACAGTAATTGTACACAGGGACAGGCAGGGAAGAAAAGGAAATGAATGCCTATCTCTTGGCAACAATGCAACTTCATTTAACCTTAACAGACCAGGCATTGATATCATTTCTTCCTGGCACTCTCTGCGATCCTGATGTCAAAACAGCTTCTCATTTGCAATGTATGACAATTTCCTCACATCTGAAAAGACACTGCTGCAAGTCAATAGACTATAAATTGCACTTGGAAATGGGATCATCTTAACTAAAGCCTGCCTGCTTTCCCCAGGAGGCCCAAACCCACTCCCCCCTCCTTTTAATAATTTGTATGTTTAGGTGTTCGGGCAATTTACTCTACACTTGTAATGTCTTATAGCCAAGACCATCAATCAGATTCGGTGTGACAAAAATATCCTGCTACAATATTACAGGTTATTAAAGGGATGATGGGAGAAGGCTGCATGCATTTACTGGGCCCCTTTTTTCTCATCTCGGGGAAACCTGTCACAGATCTAAGCTGGTGATTCATCTTCCCTTCACTATCAACAGGTAGCAGCCAAGAGAGGACTTTGATGAGCTGCTTTCACTATTCTTTACTCCCCATCCTCTATCTTCCTCTAGCTGCCCAAACCACACTGCATTTTTCCTCACTCCTGGGAGAATTCATGTTCCAATTGCTGCTGGGAAGGCCAAAAGAATAATTAGCTCCAAGCTTCCAAAAAAGCCAGTGAAGAGTCCCAGAAACTTCAGTGTCCACAGAAGGGCTTTCAGGAAGGGGTTTCACCAGAGTCCTTATTTTTTCAGGGAGCCAGATTCACCCTGCAAACATTTTGGGTAAAGCTCTAAAACAAATGTTGATGAAATGCTACCATTCAGATACTCTTCTTAAATATTATAAAAGAAAAAAAAAACCAAACTAGATTATATATAATAGTCTTGCACATAATGAAAAATATGAATAATTTTACTTATTAGGACACATACCATTTTCTCTGAGCTTTACAGCCTAGGGCAAAGTGGGGAGGAGTGGAAGGGCAACAGCTCATTCCCTGATTTCCCAGGTTACTAACTGCATGCAGGGTGTCCATTTATGACACTGCACATCACCACCAGAACCACATGTCAATCCTAAAATTGAAAGAGAAAGGGCTGAAATAAAGTAATAAGCACAAAGAACAGTGTGAGGCCTACACACTACCCTGGGATTTCTACAGGTGACAACCTGGGTCAGTGAGGGCCTGAAAGGATGCACCAGCCAGTGCATGGATGCTGAAGAAGGATATAAGATCTCTCTCTTCCCATGCTCAGTTTAGTGGGAGAGAGTGTCACCCTGACTGCTTGTGATATTCCAGCAGTCTTATTCAAATATTGTAACATTTCCTGTCTTCCTTTGGGATAAAGACGATACTATACACCTGACTCATAACTCTAGAACAGGATCTCCATGCTGGCACATCTGACACACAGAGCACCTCTGGGAAAAATAAATCTTTATTTACTGCACCAAATATGTGCAGTGGTCATGAATGGGGAAAATGTTACTCTCACAATAAAATACATGTCTGAACTGCTGAAGGTCTGACCTGTGTACTGAAGTACTATTATGTGCATGGGAATACCTAAGTTACAGATTCACTCAGGCCACATCACTTTTCCTCTTGCTTTGCCATATTCTGTTCCTCTTTAATACTCTCTAGCTCCCATCAACTGATCACAACAGCTACCAAGGAAAACAGTGTGTGACTGAACTGCAGAAGTCCAAGTGAAACACACTGGTACTAGTCCTCTACCCTTGTTCAGAACCAAGTCTTTAGCAAGACACTGTTTAAAAGAACTCTTGTCATCATGAGTTACAGTCTGGTTTTGTACCTATGGAACACAGTAGGCAACCAGAGACTACAGTTTTTTTGGGCCTTTCCAGACATTGTGCCTATTATATGGTTGCCAGTTTGAGGAGCTGATGCAGCAATGTCTATGATCCTTAAAATCCTGCATTCCTCTCTCATACAATCTTTCAGAAGAAATCTGGGACTGCTTTTGGAACTTAACTACATCTTGTGTATAATTCAGGTTTTGTCCTCTATTTTAATTTGTTTAAGTCTCTTCTTTTTACAACTAATTGATCTGGGTGGTTTTTTTAAGCATTCACTGCCCTGCAAATTTGCAGGAACATTTAGGGAGTATACAGAGCATTAACCCCAAAGACTTTCACTGCACTTCTGACCACTGGTCCAAATGGAATCATTGTCTGGCTGCAAAAATTTCACAAGGTGACACTACTGCACTCAGCACAACCTATGGCAGGAAATGGTAGATCACCATGGATTGGTCCACTGGTTATTTGTGTTTTCAAGAGACAGGTGCCTACCAATAGCAGTCTTGCAGTGAAATAAATTTCAGAAAACCATTTACAACACCATTTCATCATGTTTAATCCTTTCAGTCTCAGATGGCAGTTTTACTATGTTCCCATTACTCAGATTCCTCCACAGGTGCCATTGTCTGTGTAAGAGGGCACTGGACAAGACCTTGAGGAGGATATGCTTCCTACCCTCCTGCACTTCTGTTCTGTGTGCAGGTTGAAAATGTGCTAGTCAGCCTTTCCTGATATATAGTTTCCTACCAGAAAAGGCAAGAGAACATTTCTCCTGAGCTATGCAATGCTGAGAGGACTTTTACATGGCCTAATACAGCCTAAGACAATCATCACATCATTAGACAGAAAAGTTAACAGTTTACCTTCAAAGAGATTGAATAATCAGTCCCAGAGAGGCTTCTTTGTGCGTTATTGGTGACTGATGTCAACAAGGCTTTGTTTCCCAGAGGGGAAAAATGTAAAAGCAGGACAGGCAACAAGGAAAGAAAAATGTGTCTAGAGCTAAAAGGTGATGAAACCACAGGCTTGTGTTCTTACCTGTATGTTTGTTGGTGCTGAGGCTGTGTGGCATGAGCTTCCTCTTCTCCACAGGCCAGCTCTGATACATCCCAGCTTCATCACCGTGACTCAGGGTGCCTAGGAAAACCTGTGAGAAAATCCATAGAGGGACAGGAAAGGTGAATACATCAAAGAGCAGGACTATTAAAAGACAGGATCCAAGAGGAAAAACAACAACACAAAAAAGGTGTACAACACTAAAGGAAGAAAGCCCATGGAGACTGGCCAGGTAAGGGGGTGCAGCCAGGACTGGCCTTAGGGGCCAAGCACTGACAGCAGCCTCCCTTGCCTGTCCCAGGCCCATCTGGCCAGCATTCCCCTTCCTTGTGAGCTGATTTGGGTGGCTACATGGTATGGAGGTCCTGCAGTGGAGATGCTTCCACCATCTTGCGCCCATTGTAGGAGAGGAACTGGTTTGAGACCATCTCAAAAATCTGAATGTGCACAAGTCCATGGGTCCTGATGAGATCCATCCGCGGGTCCTGAAGGAGCTGGCAAATGAAGCTGCGAAGCTGCTGGCCATCATATTTGAGAAATCATGGCAGTCAGGTGAAGTTCCCGATGACTGGAAAATGGGAAGTATAACCCCCATTTTCAAGAAGGGGAAAATGGATAACCCAGGGAATTACAGACCAGTCAGTCTCACCTCTGTGCCTGCCAAAATCTTGGAGCAGATTCTCCTGGATAGCATGCTCAGGCACATGAAAATCAACAAGGTGCTTGGTGACAGCCAGCATGGCTTCACTAAGGGGAAATCCTGCCTGACCAATTTGGTGGCCTTCTATGATGGGGCTACAGAACTGATGGACAGGGGTAGAGCAGTTGATGTCATCTACCTGGACTTGTGTAAAGCGTTCGCCACTGGCCCACATGACATCCTTGTCTCTAAATTGGAGAGACATCAATTTGATGGATGAACCACTCGGTGGATAAAGAACTGGCTGGATGGCTGCACACAAAGAGTTGTGGTCAATGGCTCAATGTCCAGCTGGAGACCAGTAACGAGTGGTGTCCCTCAGGGATCGGTGTTGGGACCGGTCTTGTTTAACATCTTTGTCGCTGACATGGACAGTGGGATTGAGCGCACCTTCAGCAAGTTTGCTGATGACACCAAGCTGTGTGGTTTGGTTGATACACTGGAGGGAAGGAATGCCATCCAGAGGGACCTTGACACGCTTGTGAGGTGGGCTGATACCAACCTCATGAAGTTTAACCATGCCAAGTGCAAGGTCCTACACCTGGGTCGGAGCAATCCCAGGCACAGCTACAGGTTGGGCAGAGAGCGTGACCAGCAGGTCGAAGGAGGTGATCCTGCCCCTGTACTCTGCTCTCGTGAGACCTCACCTGGAGTATTGTGTGCAGTTCTGGTGTCCTCAACGTAAAAAGGACATGGAACTGTTGGAACAAGTCCAGAGAAGGGCCACGAGGATGATCAGGGACTGGAGCACCTCCCGTATGAAGACAGGCTGAGGAAGTTGGGGCTGTTCAGCCTGGAGAAGAGAAGGCTGCGTGGAGACCTCATGGCAGCCTTCCAGTATCTGAAGGGGGCCTATAGGGATGCTGGGGAGGGACTCTTCATTAGAGACTGTAGTGACAGGACAAGGGGTAATGGGTTAAACAGGGGAGGTTTAGATTGGATATAAGAAGGAAATTCTTTCCTGTTAGGGTGGTAAGACACTGGAATAGGTTGCCCAGGGAGGTTGTGAAAGCAATTCAGGCAGCCCCACACAAGGGCTGCAAAGCAACTGCCTTACCTGGAGTCCTAAGGAGGAAGGGGCTGAATTTAGTGAATGTTTTTTTCTTTTTCCTTTTTTGAACAGTGATGAATTTAAAATGAGCAAAATTGTATTCCCAAAATTACAAGCAATTTCACTAATTTACTATTATCTAGAGTAGCAGAATTTTGACAGCAATGGCCATGGTGTGAGTTACTGCAAAGCATGTTGTAAGATGCTGTGATCTTTGCACAGCCAGCCCATCTTTTTTATATTGAACTTTGAACACACTGTAGCGTCTGTGCCTATGGAGAGATGGCCCAGGAAACAGCTAGAATATTAAGTACCCAGTTATATGTCTCCCAGAGGAGGCTGCTGCTAATATTATACATTACAACAACATTGCATGAATGGTTTATTAATGGTAGCAAAACAGAGTGAATACGACATACAATGATAATAACAATAAATGTTATTTATATGGTGCCTATCCGCAACAGCGCTCTAGAGGCCTCACAAAAATACACTTAAAATGCTAGCATTGCAGCATTAAAATGTGCCCAAAGCCACAGCAAACAAAATGGATTTGATGTTTAAAATGTGATTTACTTATACACAGTGCCCTTAGCAGCAAATTTACATTTTAGATGGACAGATAGATGTCTCTTAAATCACTGCTGGCTGTGTTTGCCCAAGTGTTTGGAAGCCAGTTTAAGCTGATAAATCTGAGCTCAAGCCAACTGCAGGTTCCTTTTAGGACTCAAAGCAGATTACGTGGAAAGAGAAGCCCCTGAAGCAATCAGTTATGCTGGATTATGTGTGCACGCAATTAGAACTGCAAGGTAAATATAAATGAACTTGATTTTAAAATGTAGATGGAGTGCAAGGCAACCAAGATAAACCAAAATGCCCCTGGAGTCTTTGATCCTCCCTTTACATTGCATAAACAGTGCTGCATGTTTGACAGTCTTTCTCTACTTCCTGTGCATTTCCAGCTTTGGAAACACCTTTCTCAGACCTTATTACATGTGTTGGAGTTTACCTCCTTGAGCAGCCTGCTGCTCCCTGTGCAGGAAAGGCTGTGCTGGATCATGCAGTGGCTGCCTCCTGGCCTCTGAGCCACAAGGGTTTGGAGCTGGTATACTATTTCTTACCTGCACCAATCCAGTTTTCCTTCCAGTGTTCAAAGCTTTTCCTCAACACCCTGGCTCTACCCTCCTGCACATAAAACACCGCAGATTCTCAAGTGCCAGGATCAATGTCAAAGTGAGCAATGTTTAGAGGAGCAGCAAGTGCCAAACTGCAAAACCAGCAATTTCTAGGGCTCACATCCCCTCCAGGATTACAGGGTCTTTCTTTTCAACATCCATAACTTCAAAAGTTACCATCAGAGAATGAATGCTAGAGCTGCCAGAAGGTTCTGAAGGCCAGCCTAGGGAAAGCACCTGGGCAGTAGGGTACAGAGTCTAAGTTAATACATTTAGCTATAGTTGGTGATGGTAGCTGGGTTCACCAGCAAATTCAAACCTGACTCTTCATTCTGAAATGCTGTATCTGATCAAATGGTCATATCTGATCAAATGGTCAAAATCACATTCCACCATTATGTCAGGTAAGCAATTACAGAGCCATCTTCTTGTTCTTCGTTTTACAAAGTGTTGCATAGCCCAGAGATAACAAACCTTGCCAATGTGGTTAGGTAAGAAATAGTAACAAGACTTAGACCAATGCCCTATTTATCTACTAAAAACCTTTACACATGCACTTCTGACAGCATCACAGCATAGATTAGCATGAGTTCATCTTTTTGCCTGAAGACTCCCCCCATTGAACATTCTGAATTAGGAACCCAAACATCCCACATTTCCCCTTGTGGAAAAGCCTCTGGGTTATACCACATGCAATCCATGCCACATAGATTGTGTGGCATAACCCAGATGCGCACTGTGCTCATTGAATGTAATTTTGCAAAAGTTCACTCTTGTATTTATATGCCTGTGTGTGCACGTGTTTGTATACACACACAAGCATTTATTCTCATGCAGTTTTCTAAAACAACTGCTATCGTAGATAGAGAGCACATTTGATTTAGATTTACTGTGCGAGAGACAAAACTACAGGGAAAATCTTAGTTTGGCCTTAATGTTACCATTGATGAATAATGGTTATTACCACTTACTTAAGTGTATGCTTTTATTTTTGTGGAAAAATAAAAATCTGATGTTACTTACAGGGGAAAAAGTCATAGACTCCATGGAACAGAATCTGGTAAATGGGCATAACCTGAGGGTAAAAATAAAATTAATTAAAAATAATCAATTGGTACAACATCAGTGGATTGCAAGCAACAGCAGCATTTTAAACACCAGAAAACTTGGCCACATATTCTCCATAGAAGGTATATAAAGAATTACAGTAAAACCGTTCTTAGCCCACAGGCTTCTCTGTGACCACAAAAGGCTCTTTTGCTATCCCTCTCCACATAATAAGCGTGGCCTTTTTCTTTAACTGTGAACAATGACAATTTCTCCATTATCAAAGAACCCAGGGGAGAAAAATCGTCTTGTCTTTGCATAAAACACCACTCGTTTTTATGCTTTATATAAAATAATAATGAATGTAGAAGGATCGCTAAGTTCCAAATCAATCACAGTCTTTTGATGTTATTATTAACTGCACATACTCCATTCTTGTGGTTTATGGTATCATCAGAACCCCTCAATTGATTTATACCCTGGTGATCTAGTTGTCTCTATTCATTATCCCATATTTAATTAATATATGCTCAGAAGGAGTTGTCAAAAGACAAAGTTAATTATAGCAGAAAAAAAAATCTAGTTGAAATCACATGTCATATTTTAGTTTAGTGAAAGCTCCCACCAAAGACCATCTTATCTACTTCTGTATTTTTTCTGCTTCTCTGCATAAAAATTATTTTTGTTATTTTTTACTATTACTGTATTTTACTATTATCTATAAAGAAGACTTGTCTGTACTATTTACAGGCACTTTAGACAACAAAAAGGTTTCTTACATAATTAATCTTTTACTCAATATTTGCGATTTTTGAGCTACACTTAAAAACCTGATTTTGAAGAACAGGGAATTTGGTGACAGTTTATTAATCTTACTAATCAGGCTCAAATAGCACCCTTTATAAGGGAAAAGCAAGTATTATACAATCTGCAGGTAAATACATCAGAATTTTTATTCAAAATTATTCCAGCTGTATGGGGAAATTTTTTGAGATGCTTTCATCGTGTTCAAACAAATTTCTCCTTCTGGAGGAATGTTTGCAGAAACAGTACATAGTAAGTTCATGTTGGAAAATACTGATATAAAATTAACATTTTAAGTCTTAAGTACAAATATTCACTGTGAGAATCTGATTCAAAGCTTTACACTTGTGCAGAGATGTGAGGCTTACATACCCAAAGAAAGCTGTTCTGCTTATCCTGGCTTATGTTTAAAATTATGCATCAGAGACAATGTACAAATAATACTGATTTTAAGAAACATTCGCAAAATTTCAGCTGTTATTTTGAATTATAAATATATTGAGAAAATCCTATCTGTTCTCAGGTATAACTTATTAAAAGAAATAAATATTAGTCTTCACAAGCTGGGGATGAATACTGCTACATACATAGAACTTACACTCTTTGCATATGCTGACACAATGAAACTATTAAGCAGATACTTTTAATGCCCATTGTTTAAGATTCTTTCCTCATATATCTGTGTCCGTTTTGCTACTGACCTACTCTAGGTAATAGTAAAATCTCAGATGAATGGCAAAGTTAGAAATAGCAAACATATCAAAAAATTATCTAAAACTATTCCAACCATTAAAAATGCCCTTATTCCATATGCTTATACCTTCCATTATACAGATTCTTACTGTATACTGCACCTGCCTACCTTCCTCTACAGAAATCCCTCTATGGGACTTGACCAGACAGCTGATGTTGCTTTACTTCAAAGATTCCCAGACATTTTAGACGTGATTCCTGTCATCCCCCAAATTTTCTCCACTGCCAGCACAGCTGCTTAGAAATCTGTGATGATATAAACTTTATTCCAGATTACAGGTTTGCAGACCTGTCACAGACCACTTATCATGGCCTCATAGACCACAGAGTACCATTTGGGAACCAGGGCTTTGAGACTCAGGCTCTAGCTGCGCATGTTTACGTAGGGCCCACCAACTGTGCATGAGAGACATTTATGGAATAAATGGTATTGCTGCAAAGCATTTGAGGACACTTACGGTAAGAGGCACAACTCTTCTCCTGATTACAGCTCTGTATATATAAAAGAGCTATAACATATCTATTGTATTTCCTGAAATCAGGAAATAAAATCAGAGGGATTTTTTTTCAAACTTCAGATTTTCCCCATCAGATTTGACATTTCTGACTGGCATTCTGCAGTGCGGCCACTCTGACGTAACCCCTGAAGTCCCAGAATTTTCAAAACTCTTCTGAAGTTTCACTGGAAACTTAAAAAAACCCTTTGTCTCTGGGCATTAGTACCGATTAATGCACTAAGCAGGAAAATACCCCCCCCCCCGTCCTCATCGCCATCTGCAAGATTAACACTGCTTCACGAGCTGCCTGAACATCAGCAGCAGTCCCAGACAGGAGCATGGCAAGCACAGTTGTGATGCTCTTCTCTAGAAAACAGTACTATTAACAAAGATCTGACATCCTTCAGCCCCTAAAGGGAACATTTTCAAAAGTGGGTGGACAAAGCATTTCAATATTTGATGTTTTTATCTTGCAAAGCACATACTAATATTCTTTTTGGTGTGGCAGTGTATTTCACCTCAAGAGAGGCACTGCTCCATTTACAAAATTGATCAGAGTTTTCAATGCTTTCCTATATTTCCAAAAACTCATTTAAGGATACCACTGCAGGAGGTCAGTGCAGGACTTGCAAAGCCTCTATCCAGCTCCTTTTTGTTACATTATTCCTAAAGGCACCATCCTGAACAGCTCCTACCACCCACTAGCCCAGTGGGTTCAGTTTCTGAAGGAACTATGAATGTCTAACAGAGATGGTCAACTTATTCTTTGTAAGTTATCCAGCAAGTTGAGTAACATTATTTTGGTTCATTAACCACTTCTGAGCAGACTTCAGCTTTTTACCTATGCATTTTACTGTTTGTAGCCACCTAACACAGCTAACACAAGCAAGCAGAGAAACATCTAAGACTTACTGCATATTTGCATTTCTTGAATGTGTGATTTAAAACATTTGAAATAATCAACACAAAGAAAGAACATAAGAAACAAGTATAGAACATAAATACAGACATATATATAAAATATTGTTTAAATAACTGAAATAAATATTAAAATATTGATTCAATAACTAAAATAATTTTAGTATATAATAAATAACAAGTATATACAAAAACACATAAAAGAACATAAAAAAACAAAGAAAAATCAAGCTAGACCCTCTAAGTATCAAAAAAAGGAGGTGCATCATGAACATATCATTCAAAAGGGGAATATATTTTTGCAACATTTGCAATATTAGACCCATTATGAGTTCTAAGCACGAGACTGACTGTAGAATATCACAGTTTATAACCATTCAATCTATATAGGTCTATTTATCGACTGTCAAGTTTTTCAATTATTACTCTTATTCAATACTTTTCCTCCTTAATATGCATGCCATAGGTTTGGGATTTTCTAATACAGCTACTTAGGCTGGCTTATCGGCATGTATCAGTGAGTGAAGTACTGCGCCCTTTAAATTATATCACAGCTGGGACAGTATAGCAACCAGAATCAAGAGAGCTTGTCTGTCAGTTTGGGGAGCAAACATCTCCCATCACCTTCTCAGAGGCACTCCCTGCTCCAGCAACTGTGTATTTAATGATAGAATATGATTTCCTTGCAGTACTCTTTTCAAGTAATGCATGAATACACGCTGGCACTCAGATACAGTGATAATGGATACAGACTGAGGAAAAAAGGAAAACAAACCTGTATAGGATGGAGAGTATTGATGTTCTTTTATCAATACAAGGACACTAAAAACACATTTTAAAAAGCTTCATCAGACTGCCTGTGTGCATTCCTGCCACAAATCACCACTGTCCTCATGAATTTACAGAGGAAATAAGTAAATACCTCTTCTTGACTTATATAGTAAAAATGGAATAAAAAAAAAAAGAGGGTTGTGAAGTGCCTGCTTGGGAGTATATACAAACTAAATCAAAGGTATTGTTCAAAATTTACAGCAGGTCATCTCTTCTTTTTTCCTATTTCTTTTCAATATCGAATGAAGGGCTGACCAGCAAGGTCAAACTTTCGTTATTAATGAGGCATTGCTACAGCTTTGTCTCATTAGGGCACTCAGAACTATGCATTTACTGCAATTTGCAGCACTTAATAGAGAAAGGTCAGAGCGGGTTACGTTCAATTTCCACTTGGCAGAGGGAGGAAAAATGGAAGCAATTCATTTGCACAAATTTGAATAATTCTTCTCAGTCTCCTTTTCTTTATCTATGTCTAGATAATTCCTGCATCTTAGCCCACTCACAATCATCCCAAGCCTGCCAACAGCCGGCTTTCTATGAAGGCTGTAATGGAGCTGACAGATTCTATGAATCCAGGTGTCAAAATAAAGCCATTCAGCTCCCCCCTGCTCCTCTCTCACAACAGGGAATAGGAGCTGCCTCTAGTGAGCTCTTAAACTTATCATAAATGTATCAAGATTGCTGTGGGCCATGAAACAGCTGTAGACAATTAATCTTTCCACAATTCTTCAGCATAAGAATTGCTTTCCCTGCAAAGTAACATCTGCCATGCTGAGGTGATTATTCATGGGCAATGGGCGCCACCATAGTTTTATGCATAGAGCCATCAGTGGCAATGAAGCAAAATTTATAGTTTTCCCTGGTTCAGTAAAAATAACATTTCAGCTGCATTAAAATGTCATCCATCAGCATTGTCCCAGAGCACAGGGCCCCATCTCATCCAGAGAAATTAAAAAGTATTCATTTTAATGGTAACTTGCGAAGCTTGCAGTGACATTGACTTTTTTTCCCCCTCTTTTTTGTTAGCTATATTGAGGAGGAGGAGGAAGGAAAAGGTTATGTGGTGCAGTGAAGCTGAGGATTAAATATGCTACTAGGGAGTAATGATATACCAATTACTGGGCTGCTGCCTCTTATTTATTCATAACCCCTGAACGCTTAATCAAAAATCCTTGAATCAAATTGAACAACTAAAGAAGGAAAGTTATTTCACAGAGATAATGTAATTCTTCAACTTAAAAAAAAGAAAAAGAAAGAGAGACAGAGTGCCAAATGGATATAAAGGCAAGGCATGGCTCTTGCCAGAGTGGAAGGGTTAGTCTTTTAAAACATTAGCTTAAAGGAGTAGGGAAATTTAAGCCGGAAATGTAACAGTCATAATTTACAAGTGAGTTTCTATTCTAACTCCTAGAGTAAAGCTGATTAATGGCTGCTTTGGCAGCATGCTTGAGGGAGGGAAGTGTGCAAAAACTTGCTGCATGAGTTCAAAGTGCTCTGTGCAAGGGTAAATAGCAAGCATCGGGCTATTCAGGTACCACCTTGCTCTGGCAAGAACCAACAAGGACTGCTTAGGAACAGAGGTGATATTCATGTGAGCAAAGGTAACACATTCTGGACTTCAGACTATTCGGAAATTTACATGGATGAAAGTAATTTTTCCTTGGTAAAGAAGTGACTAAAATAAAGAATGGACCACATCTGTACCTTTAGGAACTGGACCTGGCCCATATAGGCTTCATGGCCCAAAGGAAGTGGAGAACTGCAGTGGGTCCAATTCACACTTCTTAGCTGCTACCAATGCTTCAGATTTATTTTAGGGTGAAATAAACAGAATTTAGTACCTTAACCTTTAAGGATAAATTATTTACAAAGGCATGTTGGCAGTGAGGTACTAGATGAAGCACAGCACTGATGAAAGAGCTTGCTCAATAGAGCAGATGGCTCCAGGCGGCTTGGAGCACACGCGGAGCTAACTTTTATCTTTACCTCCTAGGTTTACCTCAGCATGTCCACAGACTGATTTTTCTGATCAGTTTTAGAGTTGCACCTTTACGCACTCGGTTTTTTTTTTTCCCATAGCATTACCATGGAGACAAGCATTCCCTTAGGGTCCAAATCCTCTGTGTTTGTGGTTTTCCTCATTATGACATGAGGACCCAAAACAGAAAGCCAGGCTTGGACCAGGAGTCAGATCTCAAATCCTTCTGAAAGTGATACCAAAATACACTGGTGAGTCTGGAATGGCTCTAATTTCAACAAAACAATCATAGCAGATAGATGGACTTTTATTATGCTACCCAATTCTGAAAGTACAGCTTGCTCTAATACCTCTTTCTCTTTTCTGAGAGTCTCTAAAAAATGCTAAACACACAGCCAGGGACAAATTAAATGTCTAGTGCCTTTACCTGAGAAGGCCATTAATTATGGTGTAAAATAAAAACTATATTCCAGGGGCCTAGAGCACCTCCTGTATGAAGATAGGCTGAGAAAGTTGGGGCTGTTCAGCTTGGAGAAGAAAAGGCTGCATGGAGACCTCATAGCAGC
The DNA here is from genome assembly GCF_033815535.1 of Pezoporus flaviventris. Taxonomy (NCBI): domain Eukaryota; kingdom Metazoa; phylum Chordata; class Aves; order Psittaciformes; family Psittacidae; genus Pezoporus; species Pezoporus flaviventris. The sequence continues at coordinate 59,134,321 of NW_026892550.1, read as the reverse complement.
CTCCAGTATCTGAAGGGGGCCTATAGGGATGCTGGGGAGGGACTCTTCATTAGGGACTGTAGTGATAGGACAAGGGGTAACGGGTTAAAACTTAAACAGGGGAAGTTTTGATTGGATATAAGGAGGAAATTCTTTCCTGTTAGGGTGGTGAGGCACTGGAATGGGTTGCCCAGGGAGGTTGTGAATGCTCCATCCCTGGCAGTGTTCAAGACCAGGATGGACAAGGCCTTGGGTGATAGGGTTTAGTGTGAGGTGTCCATGCCCATGGCAGGAGGGTTGGAACTAGATGATCTTAAGGTCCTTTCCATCCCTAAATATTCTATGATTCTCTATAAAAGTGAAAGGTAGGGCTCTCAGGAGGTGAGTGCTGCTGAGTGACTCCAATGAGGAACAAGCAGACCTGTGATAAATTGTTACCTAAAATGCTTGGACCTAGCTTTATTCTTCTGTTTCCTACACAGCAGGGGGGATGATTCAAAGCCTGCATCTAGGATGAAGGAAGCTTGAGCTGATCTCTAATGAATCCTACACATTTTACTGCTTACTACAGAGAAGAAAAGGTTTGCAACACTATGAGACCTATCTGCAACATATGAGCAAATAAAATCATTTTGATGGTTTTCATAAATTCTTTCTACCCCACTGCTGATTCATTGGAAAGGACAGGTTTGGCTCCTGGGTCCTGACTGACCTCACTTGAATTATGCAGGGCCTTACCTGGAAGAAATACACTGTCGGCAAGATCAGAAACCAGCAACAGTGTTTTCTGCCTGCGTGCCAGGCCCTCTTGAGACTTCAGCGATCAGTTTAAGTGGTATGCTGAAGGATACGAGACTCAAGAGCAAAGAAAATACTGAAGGGGAATTGCAAGTAACAAATCCTGTATGGATTTGGAGAAAGAGGGTAACAGCTAGTGAGAAATTATCTAAGAAATAAATTCAACTTAAGGAGAAGATACAGATCAAGTCACCAATGTGGAAAGGAAAAAACATCCAATGTTTACTAGACTCCTTTGCTGGGTGAGAAAGATGCAGTTTAAGGAGGCAAAAGAAACCCCTATGAGAAGAAGTCAGAGAATGAGAGCAGAGGGAAAATCTCTGGGTAAGTTGGGATGGCAAAGTATAAAATTTATAAACAAACAAAAAAAAAGTATTGTGAAGGAAAATGACAGGGCAGAGACAGCAGGCACCTGACACAGTGAAATTCCAGCAGTCCAGGCTCCACCGTCTGCAACCTTATAGTCAGCTTGTGAAATTCCATCTGGGGAACACTGATCAAGATCCCCCCCATTTTCCACAAGCAATCTGAACTTTCCTGGATTCAGCCTATGCTCAGAAATAGCAACTTTTGAGTCCTGCTGAGAAAGCACAGTAATCCAGAGAAAGTACACACTTTGCTTTTTCATAGAGATTTTACTTTTGTCTGATCTTGGACTGTATTCCTTAATCTTAAAGCATATGGGGTTTGGCTTATGAATATGCCCAAGTAAAAAAGTTCACAAACTGTGGATGACTCCCTAAAACCAAACCAAACCAAACCAAACCAAAAACAAAAAACAGGAACCAAAAAAAAAGGAAAAAAAAAATGCAAACTGTTCTATTTCTTTGGGTTTTGGGGTGGGGTTTTCTTCGTTTCTTTTTCAGTCAGAGGCCAGAGTAAAACAACCCAGAAATTTGAATAAACAAAAAAGTCTGCTAAATTTCACATACTTAACTCTGGGAATAAAAATAAAGCAATAAAACAACCTTTATTTTGTGTGCTCTGGAGCTGCCTGGGGGCTTATATTAAACTGTTTAGTTATAAAGTTAGAATTGGTTTCCACAAGCACAAAGAACAGACTCGAGATCCATTCAGTACTGCACATATCTCTGACAGCTACAAGTAACAGACTCCCCAGGAAACAGTATAAGCTCAAGAGGGAGCATTTTTTCTCCTGAGTGTGCTTCCCACTTTGAGCAATGAATGTTTCAGGGATCTCCGGAGCCAGAGGCTACCTCTTCTGCAGCACTTAAAATATCCAGTCCTCCTCAACATGTAATTGTGTTTTTGATGAACTAATTGTTTTGAACAGCTCTTGAGAGCTGCCCTTAACTCAGTGCTATCCCCTTCCCGCTACCACCGATCTCTGGAGAAGGACAAGGCAGATGTTGGTTGGTGCTATTGGTAATGGTCCAGGCAGAAAAAGGGCTCATGGAGAGGCTAGCCTTCCTTGGCAATAATCCACCTTAAGATCCCAGTAGCTCTCAGTGTATTTGCCTTCCTAGGAGACCAGGTCTCTTGTACATTCAGAGAACAGAGGGAACACGTTCACATGACTCCTTTGAGTCTCAGGAGGTGTTCAAGTAGGTGAACCTTTTTCTGGAAGTTAGCAATGCAAGCATGATTTGGCTTTCAATTTTAAAATGTTTCAACTCAAATGGTAAGCCACAAGGCTTTTAAAATTTGGCTCTTTTTTAAGCTGTACAATTATCATTCTCAAGAAATGTTAGGACAAGACAATTAACCATGTCATTGATTTTCTAAAATGGCAATTTTACTGTGACTTCATCAGGAAATTTGCTGATGCCAGGCCATAACTGCACTCACTGGCCACACCAAGCCATCTTTTCCAACTGGGAAGGTCTCTCTCACCTTGAAGACGCCTGGGTTTCACCATGGCACTAGCTGAATACTTTGAAGGATTTGTGAAGAGCTTTTAAGTATAATTTATTACCTGAGGCCCAGAAACTCCAGTGGAAGCTCATGCTCATAATACAGATCTGCACAGCATTATCCAACATCCCTACGCTAACTTGCCCTAACAGAGAAAAAAACCGCGTGGAAGCACCAGTCTCATAAGCTGCAGCATATCCTAGCAGCCTAGGTATGTTCCCAGACTCTCCAGGGAACCTGCATCTGAGTTCCTCAGCCAGGATGAAACTGAGCCTCTGTGTCCTCCCATCTGAGGTCAATAACACACTGGGTTTAACTCATCAGGCTCCAGGAAACATTGCAACTGCATGTCTCTTTCACTGAGCAAACACCAGTGTGACTAGGAACAGTGTCTCAGCACCAGTCAGAGGAGTTACCCGTAGGCAAAAAAGAAAAGGCAAACCCTGGCAGATAAGTACCCTGTTAGATACTTGTCAGGTGAGGTGATGAGATAACAGATTATCTGCTTAAAGTCATGTGAGACTGCAACCAACCTGGGAACTGTCCTCAGATCTGCAGTCACACTCACCCATCAAGCACTCTTTCATACTCATCTTTCTTCTTAGTACATGGTGAGATGCAGTACCATCCAGCAATTTCTAAGCAGCAGCGCCCTTGTGCACTGAAAGAGGCAATTTAAGGAGAGATGAGAGTCTTCTGTTAATTCAGCAAGCCAATGTTTTTTCTATCCTACCAAAGTCACTGCAAGGAGAGAATCTGCAGTGAAAAGGAACGACATGTTTCTGCAATGTCAACTCTCAGGCAAAAGCACCCATTCACTCACTTCCTAGCAAAAACAAAAAAATATGAGATGTTCACTTTTGGAGTCAAGGAGAGAGCAAATTTAATCTTTTCTCATGTTCTTTCCATAGAGCTAAACACCTCTCTTTTTTAATATGATTATTTACTATAACTTTACTTCATTTTTTGCTAAAGAAATTATTTCATGGTAAATATCGTGGGTCTTTTAAAATAGGAAACAATGGAAAAAATAGAGGGCTGCTTTATCAAATACATTAAATGCTAACTCTATCTGATTTTTTAAAAATTGTGAAGCACAAATTATCCAGAGTTTAGCACTCAGTGTCTCTTCCTTGGCCTATAAAGTCAACAGTTATGGTGTTAAAGTTTAATCAATCCCATAAAATGTTACTCAGAAAGTGACCCTGGTGTTATGGCTGAAGTACATCTCCTACATTAAAAAGCACTTTCGTGAAAGCCAGAGCAGTATTATTGAAAGAGAGAGCTAATAGGTATCTAGATGGGGTTATGAAAGAGAGATGAAAGTAAAGAAGAGCACTGGGAAAGGCAGTGGAAGGAGGAAGTAAGAGGAGGAGAAAATCTCTTTTTTCCAAGTGGCTCCCTGAAGAACCAAACAAATACATGAATGTTCAGGCTAGAAAGATAAGAAGCTCTTTTGAGAGTTGCTCAAAAGCAGAGTTCTCCATGAGTTTCATAGTAAAGCCAAATGCAATTTTCACAATCAACACAGAAAGATTACAGCAAACAAGACCAATGGTAACATCACTGTAGACAGATGACAGGGCATGACTGATTCCGGCAAAGAATAATTATTTGGATACTGTTAAGCTGAGGTTAATTAAACTGCAACTTCATCAGAACATTACATTTGTTGGCAAAAAAAATAAAGCCAGAAGATTACTAATTATGGTCCATGAACATTCTTTTTGATCATTATCATCCTGACTATTGATTCATTTCCTAACATCCTGCTATCTTCCACTGCAACATGTATGCGCTAGGTAGGATATACTAGGCCTTGCCACATATTCTATTTCATATGTTTTGGGTTAGAACAGCCTGCATCCTTCAATATTTATATCAGAGTACATGCTAACTCTGGATATTGTCATCACTGAAGTCAACGAAAGTACATAAACACTTCTGAGAGAGACAATATGGCATAAAATCAGAACTGTTAAGCCTACCAAGAAGTTCAAAACTGAAGAGTGCGCTGTTAGCAGAATTTAGACTCCCTCATTCACAATAGATTCATAAAAGTCTGCCAGGTCAATATTATTAACGACTCAACCTTTGGTGCAATATATCATGTCTTCCAGACCCATGTCCAAACATACGCAAATGGCTACAGGCATTCAGAAACTACATAAATTAGTACCTTACCAGAAATAATCCCTTATGTCAGATGCTATGCAGGAGGAACTAACTAGAGGCAGAGTCTGAAGACAAACCACTTTTAAAAAGCAGCTGAACAAAAACTATTTTAAGATGGAAAAAAAATATTTTTCTTTCAGTAGCTTGTCTCCAAATTACCCACCTGTGATTAGCAGTGTTTTCCTAAACCCTAAAGAAAACCTTAGAAGAATTTTTAAGTGACTTTTTTCTCAGGACTATGGAAGAGGAGAAGGCCATATTAGAATTATAGAATGGTTAGGGTCATAAAGGTCCTTAAGATCATCCAGTTCGAGCAACCCTGCCAGGGGGAGGGAACCCTCCCTTTTGTAGGGATTGTAGATATTTAGAGATTATTTCAAGTTAGTTAAACCCTCAAGCGAGAATGTCATCTGCAGCATCATAGCATAGTAAGGTGCTAGTTTTTCAGCTTATTTTAACTAAAGTAGGTAACACTTGCTGTTTTATTAAAAGATTATCCAAGCCTGACCTGGGGTAGATTCCAGTAATACTATTCCAGAGCATCTTTGAGTGCAGGGAAGATTCGCTTGAAACTACATGATCTTCAAGGTCCCTTCCAAGCCAAACCATTCTGTGATTCTGTGAAAACAGGAAGTTTTCATCTTAAGAAAAGAAATACTCTAAGAAATCACCATCGAAAAAATCATGTCTCAAACTGTGCTGGACAGCTCCCTCAGCCTCCAGACCCTCCAAGATAGACCCATTGACAGCCAGCCTTCCTTCAGTGGATTTTCTTCTCCAGAATTCAAAAGGAAACATTCTCCAAACTAATTTGACTTGCATCTCAAATAACCATATGTCTTCATCAAGTGAATTATTTACAAGAAAGCAGATACCTGTGATTACTCAAATAGAAGTGTTGATTTTGAGGGCTTTGCAGGTTAGTATGAATTTCAGAAACAGGAGCACAACCTATAAAGTAAACTATGACAAATTCCTACATGCTTGCAGCTCTGCACAAGCTAATCTGTACAGACTGTTATACGCTAGAACTCAGCCGAACAAATCTGAATGTACAAAGGCATCAGAAAGTATTGTCCAGGCTTATACCAAATTATATTAATCTGAATTTCACTTTGAACTGCTCAGTTAACATGATTTGGAATAACTCCAAGTTTTTACACTGTTCAGAGCTGAGAATTTGACTAGTTTAATCTTGAAATGTATGGCAATGCAAGAAATATTTTAATAAATGTAATCCTTTAATCAGAAGGAAAATCACAGTAAAGAATTCAGTTGTTGCTTCTAAGCAGCACTCACAACTGAAACACTGAGGCATTCCTAACTATGCCAAAATTAGTCTTTGATATGCCTATTCTGACTGCAAGGCAAAGGTATTGAATAAAACTATGAGAAAACCCACCTTACTAACTCAAAGACCTTGAATTGCTCAGGTGAATTTGGAAACATGCAGCAGTTGACATCAGTGATCACAACTTCTAAAGTCCTCAATTTGCAGATGTCCAAAATTACCCAAGCTGCAAGCTCAAAAGACCATTGAACTTACTGTATCAATCTTGCAGTCTGCTAGGGCAGTTTATATGCTTTTTTACCCACTAGGCTATCTTTAAACAGCTTTAACCACAGGTTTTCCATCCTGCAGAGAGGCTACTGCAAAGCCATGGCTACTACCAAAGTTGTCTTTCAGTATTTAAACTAAACATTTTGCCCTCCTTTTCATCTTGCTGTTCTATATTTTCATGTCCTATATACAATAAATAATTCTTTCCCATTTTTTATCTTTTTTCCTGATGAAAAATATTTGTAGACCATGGTTCCTTGCTCAAAATGGAGGTGTTTTTAAGGCAAGCAGTAGATCATTCATCTCCCTGACATGTCTTTGAATAACAAAAATCAAAGCAAAGTTCTCTTTAAATAATTTCACACCATAATAAACCTCTTTACCATCATCTCAACTAGAAACATATTGCTGGTGAACACACATATAATCTCCAGTGGGAAGAAGGCCTAGTATTTATCAGAGATAAAATGAATTATGAATAACTATATATGAGTATGCCTTCACTACAAAATTTAGATACAGATTAGTGATTGAATCTCCCCAGTACAGAGGAAGGGTTGCTATTTCAGTATTCTTCTGACCAGCCTATTCAAATTCTGAGCTAAAAAGGGCTTAATTAAAAGGATGTGAATTAACTTAGAATGAATGTTCAATTCATATAGTAGAATCGCCATCATCATTATTACAGGAAGCTCTAATCATTACGCAGCCACTAATATAAGACATTCTGCTAGCTTGCCTTTAATGAACATGACTCACATTTCACTTTAATGATTCCTACACCCGTGTCTCCTCTGTGCTTTCTACACACACAGTCATGGGGGAAGGGTGGCCTATATAGCTTTTTAAAGATGAAAGAGAGTCCCTTCCAGTACCTCACTTTTATAGGAGCTCACACCACAAAGCCGTACAGAATCTGAAGATCAGAGAGTACTTGGAACCATCTCATTTCAAGTAGACTCCAACTGGTCTACCCAAGATGACGGCACACCAAGTGCTCTCCTCAAGGGGGCTGCACAGTCTTCAGCATTTCCTCCAGAAGTCACCTTCTCATCTTGCTCAGCAAATTCACTGTTTTCTACAAGAGAATGCAGCAGCTTAAACAGAGCGTAGCTCACAGGTAAGCAGCTTGCAGAGGTAGCAATATAGAGATGCAAATGCATCACACTGAGGACATGCAACCCAAAGAATCTGTGGGAATATTCAAAAAAGAAACTCAGCACCTCACGTCCTCTTTTCTCACCCAAATCTAGCCTCACTGTAAAAATGAGGTATTGAGATACTGAAGCTTCAGATGGCCAAAACAGTCCACGTTGTCCACTTACCTCCAGCTCCTAGGGTCTTATATATCTTCATAGCATAGATCATTTCTCAGAAAGTCCATCTCAATCAATCAAGTCACAGCCAGAAATATCTCTGTAGCAGCCATTTACTACTATTTGAAAAGCATTACTAATAATAGCCAGGAATAAGCACAAACTTAGCTCTTCATGTGTCTGCTACATTAAAAAAAAACACCAAACTCCTTTCATGGAATGAGGAATAAAACTGCTACTTTTCCAGGATTTCCATTACATTCCTTAAACTTTTGTTGCCAGTAATTACACAATTAAACTGCAGAATTAATTTCACTACAAAGCCCATTATTTAAACAGAATCCTACTACTAACCTGACTGTGACAGCCAATTCTACCTGTTATCACAGCCTTCCCAAAAGGATAATACTTTAATAGTTAAACATAAGTTCTAGTTTTATAGACAGTGGTTACCACTGTAAATAGATTACTTCTTTACGCACCAAGAATTTCTCTAGTGCACTCCTCAGTCAAATAAACTAAAACATTTTACAGCATTCCTGGGAAACAGATAAAGGAAAAGCAGAGACAACTTCACAGAAGTTCCCTCACATCCATCCCATCCAGGTGTGATGTCTGGCACATAACCACAAAGTGCCCAGCCACCTGAGGCCAGGGCTAAACAACACTACAGCCTTTTTAAACACTGGTGTTACCCTAGGGGAGAACAATGTCTTTATTAAAACTGACTGAAAAATGTAACATTACAGTTTGCTTCCCTTCATTTGGTACTCTTTGATTTTTTCTTAAATTTTGCCCATGCAAACACCTTTCCTCCCATCATTAAGTTTAATTAAGTTTAGAGAGGCTGGCAAAGTTTAATCTCACTTTCTTAAATTACTTTAATTGCCCAGGACCCATTTAATATCCAGTCCTTAATATCCAGTCTACAGGCAGCACTGGATAGGAATGAAGTTTGGTTCACTCCTGACTCAGATGCTCAAAAATATGACTGTCATTCAAACTCCACATGGTGCTTCTAGCAGGAGACAAGGATGGGGCAAGGCATGCAGTTTCCATGTCAAGAGACTTGATCACAAGCAGGGGACAACACAATGTTTTGGAAACAGCACAGAGAGCAAAAGCGGTCTTTGGTCAAGCTACAATACCCCCTCCTAATTGCCTGAGAAAGAGAATACCCTTTCCCTACACTCTTTAGCTACTGCTATATGTGATATTCATGCGCATGCTTAGTTCCTCAGTTTCGTTCTTTACGTGTTTACAGCACATCTCTTTATGCTCAGTGCTCTTAAGACATGAAGTACATTCTTCCATTTCAGTTTTGGAAGACTACAGATGTCATTTCACGTATTCAGCTCTTCTGCAGTTGCTTCCTATTGCTCCTCAAATCTATACATCTCTACAACCACTTTTTCTCACTCTCTGATCTACAGGATACAAGCATTTGCAGGATAACAGCTGAACTATTCCTGAAAATGCTAACCAGCTCATGCCCAAAATTCATCTGTGGTGTAGCTCAGCAGTTCAATCTGTCATGACCAAATTTGGCCTAACATGTTTAAATAGTTTTGGAACAGGAACAGAACAACAAAGTCAGCTAAAACAACATTTCTTGTATGAAATGTTAACCACAGCTTCTAGTGATCCCTGAACAAAATGTCTTCCTTTTTGGTTTTGATGATAACAAAATTAAGATCCTCTCCACAGTACTTACTTGTTGCTTTCATGCTGCTTCACATCTATTACAGCCAAGAATAGAAGCAGAACTGTTGATTACCATTGGAAAGACTGTTTCCTAGATTGACTGGCAGAAGGAAAAATCAGTGATCCCGGAAGAAAACACAGCACAAGTTCAGAAGCCTGCAAAGCCACCCCAAAGTACCCAGGCATTGCCTACACAAAGTCCCTGAGTCTTTGGGGCCAAACCCAGACATTTCAGCTAGTGCTGAGTAGCACCTTTCTTAAGTGGCTGCACAAGTGATTGTGAGCCTGTGAGTTAGACTCTGACCCTCACAGGCTTGCTCAAGTTCGCAATTATCCCAAAATGTATTCTTGTCAACAACACACAATTTTCAATACATCACTTGCTTTTCGAGTCGAATTAACACTTCACAGTCAGATTCTGCTTCCTAGACAACTCTACCCTAATTGAGACTTCCCTGATTTTATTTCAAGAGAGAGCAAGAGCTTTCATTTGTGATTTTAGCTGTGGGGACAGATAGATAATGAACTGCATAGGTTTCTCCAAACAAAATATCAGGACCCCTGAATACAGCTACCTGACAAAAGACATTAGACTACAGGAGCTGGGCCTGTGCTTAAGCTCAGACATGTATTGTTAAATGTGACATGCTCAATTTATCATTAGTTATGAAGTGAAAACGGATGAATACACATTCAATTTAGTTCAGCTGCTTTCTTCATTTATCACAGTCTTTCATCATCCATCATTCTCCCCCACCACCCTTTTGATTTGAACAAATAACACACTTTCATAAGTTTAATCTAATTAATCATAATTGTAAGGTAATGTTCCCTTAATGAAGCATATATTGGGCTTTATAAAGTTTGCTGCAATTTTAATAAAATCTGTTCCAGATAAAATCTACAAATGTTTTCAATGGAGCCAAAACCAGCCCTATCTCTCCCACTCATTACTAAGGTTGATGATGATGTATCAGTACAAAGAGTTGCTCAAGCATATTGTTCTTTTATAGAACCATTGCTTCAATAAATTGGAAAGCGTTCATCATTCTGTGAGACAAGACATGCAGTTTAAAAACTTAATTGAAGTAGATACAAATTAAAAAAACAGCCTGAAAGATTTTTCACACATTATTGCTATGAAATACACAATACTTGCTGTCTTCTGAGGGCATCACACCAAAGAAGATATAAAGAAGAAGTTGTTCCTTAGCAGCAGAAGCGGTGCGCACTGCTACTAAGTTTTGTTGCAGTTCTCTGACTGCAGTTAACCCAAAAGACAGCCACTCACTCTCCAGCAAGGTCAGTGAACATGTATCTTCATGCATCAGACCATGTCAAGAAATCTCAGTAATTCTCAGGACAACTCAGCTTTGTTCACTGAAATTTTTCAAGTCACTATGACCCCAGATTTCATTTCCCCCCACCGCTGCCTAGACACAGTTTTTTACCTCATCTTGTTGTGATTTTCAAAGCTTCATGAAACGTTTTGGAGCATCTGGGTGGAAAGTGCTGTGGAGATAAATTTACTTATGATGATTATTAATGAGCAATTTTATTTGATCATTATTGACATACATGGACTCTTCATACCAAGATTAACATAAGCTCGATTTGCTAACACCACAGCATACTCACTTGTATCTTGCCCACTCTTAAACTGACAATTATTTCTATGTCGCAAAAGCAGAAACAGCACATTAGAAAATTGACTTAAATTCCCATAAACAGGATTTTTGCCTGTCTGTACCCTGGTCATAAAGGTTGCTGCACAAAATTGACAAGTTCATATTCTACCCATCCAACCACTTATCCACAACGTAGTGTCTGTATTTTCATTTTCAAGTGCAATTTCACTAGCTTTACTTCAGCCTTTTTCCAAAGTAGTGAGAAGTTTCAGCAAGAGGAACAATTCTAACCATTATATGCTACTACCACCACCTCCATTGAGACTGAGGTTTACCTGGCAAGATGATGGGTGAACAACACAGAAAACATCTATTTCAGCATCTTATTTTGATGTGAGTCATTACAGGGTCTTTTCTCCTTACATCACGAAGGAGAAAAGGCAATGTCGTTCTACAGCTTGTTCCCTAGTTTACATCGAGGAGTTGCAGAGCTTTTTCCTTCGACTTTGTGAAATGAATGTGTGATGGTTTCTGGCAGACTGTTAGAAAAATTGTGATTGTGACTCTCCCTTGTTGCACACAAGATTAGAGCTGCATGGCTGCCAGTGTTCTCTTTAGACCTGGCAAGTTATTTTGCATACCACACAAACAGTGGCAGAAAATAGGGATTTACTGATTACAAAGGCAAGACTAACAGGAACTAAATTAATGTCTGACATGGACTTACAGTAGCCGACCGCCTCTTTTAACAGCCACTTATTTCTGTAAGTCATGCCTTGAAACACAGGAGTACAGGGTTTAATAATCCACCAAGGACACAGAACAAGGAAGCAGTAATGCCAGGAAGAGGAAATACATCAGCAGTAACAAGCCCTTGTAGCTGGAGCTTGTTACAATAAATTCATTTTTGAAGGATCAGACACCAAGGAGAGACGCCTGGGTCAGCCTCTTTCTAGATAGAGGCTGGTACAGAGATATTATGTGGGAGAGAAACTAGAGACATTTAACATAGTTTTGCACTCTTGTGAAAAGAGAACTGAGATCTCCACTGGTAAGGGAGGATGCAATGCAAAGTCTTCTCTCCAGAAAGGGAGTTTCCACATCTTCCCACCTGGGAGCATTCCTGCTGCAGTCCCTATCCCAGCTCTTCCCGTTACTCCCATTTTACCCACAACAATTGCATGGTCCTGTGAGGTGGCACTTTCTTTTCCTTGTCCATGCCCCTTCACTGTATTTTTTAATTTTTTTATTAATATTTTTGACTCAGAATAAATACATCTCTGAGGCTAAGCTGCTAGAGCAGCCAGTGCAGCCAAAGCACTGATACCAATTAAGTTAAGTACAAAGTATGAGATCAATTAATCATTTATTATCTTTACAATGCAATAGCTGAAGCTCCAGGGTAAGGCAGTCTAATAATCCTTACAATCCCCCAAGGTGCTCATCCTCTCCTAAGCTGATCATTCATTACCCAGAGAATATTAGTATAGAAAATTCTTCATTTTTCAAGGCAATCAGCCTAGTAGACATGACAAGTGTTTGAAGCTCTGGCCCACCTTAAACACATGAAGAGGGCTGTAAACACATGTTTGATCTTAAACAGGTTTAAGATCACACCCTGCTTTCACTGAAAGCAAAAGGAAAACTCTCTTTGACCGCTTGGAATTCAGGTTCATTTCACAATACTGACAACATCAGGTAACCTTTACAAATGCACTGGTCTGCCCCTAGAGCACTACCTCTCTCCCAGGGCAGAAATATATGAGAATCCAATCTAAAAGATGCATATGCAGTGAAGAAAGCTGCCTTCAGTAAAATGAATGTAGGCAAGAAGTGCTTCAGGCTTCTGGTGTATGAAAGCTATAAAGTACACGTGCAAAATACCCCATCTCCTGCCTTCCTTGCTCTGAAATAATCTGTGACTTCTGACACAGAACGAGTAGCAAGATGGCAGCACAAATCACAGAAATCCCAGGAAGTACGCATGTAAGTCAATTCCCTACTAGAAAAAACACACACATAAAGCGATGTGAATTGTCTTGTGTCATGGTGCACCTGTTCACTTTATAAATAAAAAGGTAGTTTACAATGAACCATCACAATTTTACAAAGATTCTCCAGGAAGAAAGGTGCTGCAATGCATTTCTGCTCCTTAAAACAGGTCAGCAACAAGTAGAAAAAAAAAACCAAACTCTATGGAAACAGCAAAGCCTGTGACTTTAAGCTCTCAAAACATGACCATCCAAAGTAATACAGGGCACTGTTTAGAGAAGAGTCACTGCCAAAAAGAGAGTAACTTAGATGATGTAATAGGAGTGTCCAATTCAAAGGAACATGCTGGTCAGCACAGACTTTGATTTACCACCACAAGACTACACAGCTGTCTCCTACTTCCTTTTGCCCCTCAAACCTTCCTTCTTTCAGACTCCAGTCTCCAAGGCCTCCCATGGAATTTTGTATCCCAGCCACAGCACAGTTCCTAACATGGAAGTTGCTGCACAGGCCACCAAATAGTCTTTGTCTTCACCTGCCCAGCAGAGACTGGAGCTGCTGGACAGTTTCCCTTCAGAGCTAGACTTGGCCCATTACTCAGAGCCAGTGGCCAAGACAACCTCACCTCCTATTATGTTTTCAGTAATTTTCTCCTCTGGTTTTCCCACCACTACATACCAAAAACGGACTCGAGGGTACTCATGGGTTGTGTCCTACTTGTTACTGACAATTGTGTCCACTTCAGTACACTCATTGAACCAGGAGGTTTCATCCAGTGAAGCTGCTGGAAGACCCTTCTATTTAAGAACTAATTTGTTACAAAGAACAATCTCTTGCATTTGGTTGTTGCTTGCCCAGTGAGTTCCTTCACCATTTACTTGCTTGGTGCAAGGTACTTACTGAGCACTGCACTCCTGGCAGCAGCACAGAAACCACTTGGACTCAATTCATTAGAGCTTAACATCATATTCATAATACGATCCACCACTTAAAAAGCACTAGCAAATGTTGCCACCGTATTATGCTGCAAGCACAAGATAAGAGAAGGAGAAAATGTACTAAACATCACCCTTGTTACATATGTGCTAATGCTAACTTTGCTGTATGTGGCCACTGTAACCTTGCTTTCAACTCTACTGAAACAGCTCATAAACCCTGGCTCTGTCATATATAGTACTGTCTGCTCACACAGTGTTAATGTTTAATTAAATGGACACTTCATAAGAAAAGCACAAGGAAGGACAAGTGCCCTTCCAGTTTCAGCAAGACCATTATTCGCTCACTCGCACACAAATACATCCGCTGTTTCCAGTTTATGAGTGTGTAACAGCACACAATCAACACATCGCAGCTGCTGTGCTATGCAGGTGTATTTGTTTAATACCCATACTCAACACAAGAAAGTGTTTCAGTAGGGCAAGAGCTTGACTTAAATAGAAAAGAAAACCATAAAAATCTTAACAGCATGTTACCGTTCAAAGTTTCTAACGTAATTATTTTTTCTTTTGTTTTCCAAGTTTTGGTTAAAAAGCTGTTTTACTGGAATCGTTTGAAAGAAAATTACCAGGGAATGGAGCTGATCAATCAACACCACGAAAGAACAGCATGCATATGGATAAGCAGGGAGTAAGAGCAAGAAGAAAAAGAAGTGGCAATGAAGGGACAGAGAAGGAAATGAGTTGAGCATTTCCTGTGAACTGTCTTCCGTACGTTGGCACTTTATCCCAGCTTTTAAAAGGAGAGACACAGTCTAGAGAGAAAACTCAGCAGTGTCTACTTGAAAGGTAAGAGTAAACTTAGACCCTGACAATTACTAAATAAGAACATAATTAATTATTACTTCAACTGAATAGTCCTGAATCCTGCCACAAATCAATCAGCTCTTCCTGCCTAAGAAGCTCTGACTCTATTTTAGCTCAATGAAAACAAAATCGATGAAGGCCAATTATAGCCCATCTCGTTAGAGTATGCAAATAGTTCACTATATAGAGGAGATGCCGTTGCTTAGGGCACGGCTGAGGAAGACACTGGTTTGGCAAACGCAAACGTGAGCTAGTGCTGGCCCCTAGCTGCCTGTACTGTGAAATACCAGCTCGATTCCAAACTCTTTGGAGGGGACGCAAAAGTAGCAGAGACCAAATGTGCCCAATAGCAGCTCTTAATCAGCTTTCTACTCAGTAATTTCAGGTGCAGAAAGCCCACAAACGTGTCTCAGAAAGCAGATTCAAGGTTAGTTACAAGAAATGGGGCATGCAAAGCTACAGCTGCAGAGCAATGGATGTACTGTGGCTGGCTGGAGACACGAGGCTGCTACACAGTGAAGTGGTTTGAGAGTTGAAGCTTTTTTCCTGCCAGTGTTCCACAGCTCTGCATACCCCAGCCACATGGGAGTATTCACATAGTGGGTGGTGACTGTATTCATGCAGTGGGCATGCACCCACCAGACCACAAGATACAATTCATACATCCACAGAAATCTGGCCTTCCCGGGTCCCGTTCATCCTGACTGATCTTCCCATTGTTTGCTCACAACAGACAGGATTATTGCTGTCAAGTAGTCACCTGCAGGGACTGAGTTTCCCAGATCTCTGGCTATAGCCCAAGTATATTTTTGGCCAAAAGCTTGGGCTTTCTGCCCATGTAGTAGGACTCTACGCTTGGCTTTATAGACAACTTCGATAGACAGCTCCATCTTTCCATTGGTTACCTAAAACTTATGATGCAATCCTTACTTTACTGCCACACTTGTCAGTGTTGCCAGGACTTGGGGTAAAATACATAAAAGCACCTACAGAAGGACTTAAAATGAAGTATGTGATTTTTCAAGATCGCAAGTGCTCCAGCTCTTTTTATGGCGTTGAATCCATCTCTGATGTCACAGCATAGTTCAGGCTTTTGGGCTGTGTGTGCTTGGGGTCTTTGGGGTTGTGTTCAGGGTTTTTTCTGTTATTGCTATTTTTATGTTAGTCATGTTGTTGCTAGGGGAGGATGGGGTTTGAAGCACCTTGGAAAGAGGTAATAAATACAATTATTATAGTTAATAATTGTAATATATTAGAATTGTGTATTATAGTATACATCATGTATTACTTATTCTATAGTATGTATTATATAGTATATGTTATATTCATAACATTATAATTCATAATTGTAATATAATTATTATAGTTATGCTGTATTTGAAGCACAGAAGACAAACCATTACTGCTTTTAACACTAAATCTTGACACACATACCTAAGAAATGTGAGAAGCCAAACCTGGGTGTTCAACTGCTCCAAACAGGGAAGTGTGCTCCGAACAGGAAGCTGACCCTTACACTCCCTTCACATTTTTTGCAGGTAACTGATTTCTAAGCTAAATCCAGGCATCAGCACTTTTGCCTTTAAAAAAAAACACCCTTCCTGTTTCAATATTGTACATCTCTAACTTCAAGAACTGAAAGCATTAGAACTGAAACCTTTAAAGCAAAAGAGTGGAGAAAAAAAGCGGTTTGTTACTTAATAAGCAGCTATATGCAACAAAAAGCATCCTCTTCAGACAGTTTTGAAAACAATGAGCGAATCCTTGTGAAAAGTAACATAATGTTCAACAGCATAATAGCCTTCTTGAAACAGTATCCTTATGAGTTTATTTTACCTTTGTGCTGATAGAACAGTGCAAAATGTCTGCTCTCAATTCAGAACACCCAGACAAATGCACACAATTAGAAGGCTGTCTGAGATGCTGCAGTAAGGGAATTCTGCAAGCTGTAATGAGGTCTGCTGGAATTGTCATCACATCCCCATGAAGAAAAAAAAACCAAAACAATAGGGCTATCAAGGGCATTCTCGAGACAGCACTTCTCCTGTCGCGTCCTGGGATGTATTTCTTCTGCTTTTTCTCTGGGTCACAACCAATTCAAATAGTAATTTTCTTAATGGCTCAGAGTTTTACTCCCTACAGAGTCCATCTTCTTAAAGAACCACAGTGACATAGCCAAGCAATCTTATTCTTTACCTATTTACTGACCAGTCTCTTTATTTATTTTTTTTTTTAAGCCTACAGGAAAAGATGCTCCACGGACAGAACAGAACAGCAGATAAGATGAGGAAGACTGCCTTTCTGACGGAAAAACCCAAGGACAGCAACAAGCCTGCAACAAGCCCAGAGAACCTGCAGAAGTAACACAATTAGCCATAAGGGAGGCAGCTGTATGTAGTGGGGGCTAAAATGCAACAACATGCAAGCCTCAACAGTGGGCCCATTTACACGTATTCCATGTTTCCCCAACTTCATTTCAGCTGGTGATAAAGCAAGGCAAATAAAACTATCTCAAGCCGAGATTAATCCAGTTTAAGGTCCCAGATTTTTAAGCCACTTCAATTGTGCAAAGCTGTAAAACACAGGTCTAGCTAAATAATTTTATCTTTTTTACAGTAAGCGTGTTCTTGGCTGGCTTGCTAAACTGATTTTTTTTTTTAGTAACAGTGTACCATCATTTAGCCAGATCAAACTCAAACTCTATGCAAAAAGCTAGTGTGTATTTCCACCAGGAGGAGCCAAATGGTCTCATTTGTTCCTGTGAAGTAAAGCCCAGTGTGAGTGAAGCAGTATCCCCAAAGCAGCGCAGGTACTAGTTCTGGTGCTCCCATCAGCAACAACTGTAAAACTCCCAGCTCATCAGAGAAGCAAGGACCGATTTGCTACGTTGCCCTGATTTCAGGTTTAAACTATGACATAAGTACAAATTGGAGTAACCCTAGAGTATGAAAAATCCCCATTTTCCTATGTATCTGATCCTCTGCCACACTACTTGTACCTTTGCCTTTAAATTATTGGTGCACGTAATTGGGGTTCAGAGGTTTAGGGGCATTTGTTGGATTTTGTTTTTCTAAAGCCTCAAGAGATCCCAGGAATCTGAATGTCATTGGTGTAAGCCCTGAGGCCACACGGAAGCATGTGGATCTGTTTTTGCCAAATGACATACAGTTATTCTTTTTCAAGAAAACTTACAACTAATCATGTCCCCAAAACTTGTCTACCTAAAAAGCTGGAAAGGTTGCTAATAAATCTCAATGGTCCCAGTGACTTGGGATGTTTTTTTACCTCAGAGTACTATCAGAAAAAGATATAACACATATTTCCAGCAGCTT
Organism: Pezoporus flaviventris; assembly: GCF_033815535.1. NCBI lineage: Eukaryota > Metazoa > Chordata > Aves > Psittaciformes > Psittacidae > Pezoporus > Pezoporus flaviventris. The sequence continues at coordinate 59,116,159 of NW_026892550.1, read as the reverse complement.
TTTGCTAAGCAATCAGGCAAGATGTGAAAATGGAGCCTGGTCATTTTACACCGCATACAATAATATTTATGTCAAAGGCATACTCATCTTTCATGAAACATGGAGGATGCGAAGCAGTAAAACTTGCTATCACAGTTTATGGTCTGAGATTTTGCCACAGGATTCTGGCAGTGATTTCAGTTCATAACCACTTTAAACTGTGTGAAATAGCCCAGTAAGTGGAACTTGAAACACATTTCTCTCTCTCTGCTTACATATATATATATGTGTGGAGAGAGAGCGAGAGAGAGAGAGAGAAAAAGCCAGACATTCATTGCCAATGTCCTGCTGGAAGATGCAGTATCTGAAAAGTACCTAAAATGAGGAGTGTATTCAATTTAAAAGGGTGTGAAATTCATTTGACAGAAATGTAGTTATGCTAGAGGTTGATTACTGTATAAAAATGATAACAGTAATTTTAAGAAAGTAACAGCATGCTTCAATTTTGGCAATTAGAGATGGCATCTCTAGTGGTGATTAAATAAGCCAGGCTGGTTAGTACTTGCTAGTGAGCGCACACATGCATCTAACCTTAATCTTTCCTATACACTATATAGTAACATGACAGTAATGCCACTCTGGGTAAAAGTTAACTCTCAGTCTTAGACTTTAGTACAAACCTTAGCCCTTTTGCCAAACCACTTCAGCCCTCTCAGTGTACTTTGAAACCCTCTGCAAATACAGCAGTAAATACCCTGTCCATATAAATTAAGGATCAGAAATTAACTTGTCTATGGAAATTGGAAGTCCTAGCACTGAGATAGCACCAATTATCAACTCCCCATGAGTTTTCTTGAAGAGACAAATGATTGCATGTGATTTCAAAGGAGGAGAGGGATGCAAGACAAACACTGCTGCCATTCTCAAGGTTTATTTTAAGCTCCTTTGAAACACAGTAAATCCTATACTGACTGAAGTAGGAGCATGAGTGAATCCCAATCAAAACACATTCAAAACTGAGGAAACATCTCAAGCTCAAACAAAGGCAAAGGTTTTGCCCCTTTGGTGCATGAAGAGATGGTCATTAAACTGCCCAGCAGAGCTCCAAAAGATACTGAGGTGAGTAAAACCTAAGGATGCAGTCTAGCTTCAGCACTACCTTTCTGAGCAGCAGAATCCATAACTGCACTCTCTCCCCAGTAATGTCTTCTTTTTAATTCACATGTTATCTATAGTTTGATAGAACTGGTCTGTGAGCAAGTGCAATTTTTTAAGTTATTAAGATTGAAGACTTATATTTGGGTGCTAGCTTTCTCAAGGTGTCAGGGACCATTTCCAAAGATACTTCAGCATCTGAAGGTTAAGATACAAGTATTTTAGATGTTCCAAGACAGCATCTAATACCCACAAGGCACTTAACAAACCTATAAACCTAAGACATCTCCGTCACTCCCTTATACCTCACAAAAAACCCAAACCAAATGCTTACATTTCCCTAAGACAGCCCAGCTAAATAAACAGGTGGGATTAGTACTTCAGCTGATCACTGTTTTTTTCATATGGCTAACTTGAGGATATACTACCTCCTAAACAAGATTATTCCTCTCCCTCCCCAAAAAATGGCATCATATTATTGTTGAGCAAGACAAGGAAGAGATTTCTCCTGCTGCTAAGAGACCATGTTTCTGAATTCCCATACTATTCCCTAAGCACGAACCCAGCATTATGAGTCGAGTGCATGAGTGGAAGTTTGATTGCAATTGTTGGAAAGGATTAATCCCTGACCAGGCAGCTGACTTCCACAGCACAATAATTAAGTGGAACCACTACATGAGATGAAGCATAAGGAAGAAAATTAGAGGATGCCATGCAAGGGTTGTTTTGTGCTGGAGCTGTCCCCACATGGGTTTGCACTCCATCACGCTTACTTTATGCAATGCTGTCAAGCATCTTTACTAATCCATTATCCTAGGATGAAGTGAGGAGAACACAGAGCCAATCTTATCTTTCTCCTGTGTAACTAATTGCAGAAGACAGTGACTTGCTATTGTATGGGAATGGAGGTAGAGAGACAGAGAGACAGAGCCCACAGGCAACCAAGGTAAGAAAATCAGACCTGAAAGCACACATAGACATTATTCTTCAGTGATAAAACTTGTGCCTTCTTTTGGAAAAGAAAAAAAAAAGAAAAAGAAAAAAATCACCAGACATGCAATTGCACAACCATAGAACATTTAAAAAAGAACAAAACTAGGTTTTATTTTTGTTTTAAACTGACAAAACTCCAGAAAAATGAACCAAGTTACACTAGTGGAATAGTGTCAAGACATCACATGACAGAGCAATGCATGGCAGGTAATGGTTATTAATTTCTCATGCTCTGAAATTAAAATACAGACAAAGTTAGGTTTCTGAAACACTCAGTGCACACAGAATGTCATCTGGTGTGCAAAAAAAAACTGGATACAGACCAGCCTGTAAAGTTGCACACTACCATGGCATAAGGACATGATGGAGTCACTGCTGCTGATAGGAATGCTGAAACACCCTGGAAATCAGTGGGACTAGGTCCAGGCCAGGTATCCCTTCCCAGCACAGAGATGCACAAATTGCAACCTAGCTACCTCTAGCTGAGTTTCTATCCCTGTGCTGTGCCTGGCCTACACAGGAGAGGCAGGAGGCTGGCAGGGAAATTTCTCTGTGCCTCGTCACCATGTTGTGGGGCAGCCCCACTGAAGCTTGGATACAGACATCTCCATACCCACCCTGCCCCAAAGGTGGTCCCACCACCAGCCTGCAATTTGGAAAATTGATCCAAGCACTCGCCCATTCCACATTATTGCACAGAAGTTATCAGTCTTACCCCTGGAATTACCGTACCTTATGTTGATCTTGTATTTAAAACCAATATCATTTTCCTTACTAGTCAAAGGGTAAGAAGAGGTCACACAAACCATTATAGGCCTAAAAGCCAGATACTAATTCTGAAAAACTGTAATAGCTTTGTAATCTGTGCAAAACAAAAAAAAAAAAATCACCATCATTCCAGATGATGTCTTACATTCACTGGCTTCTCTGTAAAATGAATTTACCTTTTCATTATTATTTACTGACTGTGCTTGTATTGCATTTGTATGGATTTTATCCATCAAATCTGGGGAAAAAACCAGCCTCATAAAATCTAATAAAAAGATTGAGACAGTGAACAATCATTGGAGCCTGTATCTTGACTCTTGAGGCCACATTTCTGCATTTTTGATTATGCTCTTTTCAGGGAAACAACAAAAAAACACCAACATCCATGATAGAAAAAATCAGAGCTGGTAATAGCATGGACACATTCTTCAGGGGCAGCAGTGCCAAAAAGCACAGCTGAAACAAAATCAGTTCACTTTCACTGTTAGACTTGAAGAGCTAGTGTGTCATCTGAATCAATATTAAAAATCCCAGAGATTTTTTAGCAGCTTCCTAGTCCAGCTGCATATGCTCACAGATGGCTAAGTCAACATCCACGTTTTGCAGCACATAATCATCTGCATCCATCCTCCAAGTGGTGTCCCTCAGGGGACCAGACTGGGATCACGACCGTTTAATATCTTCATCAATGACATATTGGGATCAAGCACACTCTCAGCAGATTTGCGGATGACACCAAGCTGACGGGTGCAGTGATGCACCCAAGGGACAGAATGCCATCCGGAAGGACCTGGACAAGCTCAAGAAATGGGCCCACATGAACTTCATGATGTTCAACAAGATCAAGTGCAAAGTCCAGCACCTGGGTCAGGGCAACCCCAGTTTCAGCTGAAGCAGGTCCAGAGGAATGCCATGAAGATGATCAGGAGAGATGTTCCAGGCCTCTGGGACAGGCTAAGAAAGTTGGGGTTGGTCAGCCTCAGGGAGGCTCCAGGGAGACCTTGCAACCTTTCAGTATTTAAAAGGGGCTTTTAAGACAGACAGGGACAGAATTTTTAGTAGGGCCTGCAGTAATAGGACAAGAAGTAAAGGTTTTAAACTATCAGAGGGTAGATTCAGACTAGATACTATGAAGATTTTTTTTTTTGAGAGTAGTGAAAACTGAAACGGGTTGGTCAGAGAGGTGGTAGATGCCCTCCCCTGGAAACATTCAAGATCAGTTTGAACAGGATGCTATGAGCAACCTGATCTAGTTGAAGATACCCCTGCTCATTTCAGGGGGGTTGGACTAAGTGACCTTTAAACTTCCCTTCCAAACCAAGCCATTCTATGGAAACATATTATACCACAAATTCAATTAGAGCTTGCAGCCTAAGTTGAGGCACAATTGCATATAAAATCAGGCTACATTAGTGCTAGTACTGATTTTTTGTTTGTTTATCCAACAGTTACTTAATATCCAGCACCCACAGGAAAAAAAAAGTCAGTAACTAGGAACCTCCTTCTAGGGCATTAGTACTAGTACTTTGGACAAGGCTTCATAGTTGAAGTCCATTTTCACTCTAATTATGTGTCTTCAGGCTATTCTTTCACCCTTTCATTAAATACTTCTATACTGCTTAAAATCCTTTCCATTCCTCCTTGCAAACTGGATAATATCTGAACCATCCAATGCTTAAGAAGATCTAGTCAAAACAAAGATGAACAGGAACATATCACATAGGCCAGCCTTGAGCTGAAAGCCTTCTACAAGACACTGTCCCTCACGACATCCTTGTCTATAAATGGGAGAGACATCAATTTGATAGGTCAGTGAATAAAGAACTGGCTGGATGGCCACACACAAAGAGCTGTGGTCAATGGCTCAATGTCCGGCTGGAGACCAATAATGAGCAGTGTCCCTCAGGGGTCAGGGTTGGGACTGAGCCTGTTCAGCATCTTCGTCGCTGACATGGACAGTGGGATCGAGTGCGCCCCCAGCGAGTTTGCCGATGTCACCAAGCTGTGTGGTTCGGTTGATACGCTGGAGGGAAGGAATGCCATCCAGAGGGACCTTGACACGCTTGTGAGGGGGACTGATGCCAACCTTATGAAGTTTAACCATGCCAAGTGTAAGGTCCTTCACCTGGGTCAGAGCAATCCCAGGCACAGCTACAGGTTGGGCAGAGAAGAGATTCAGAGCAGCCCTGCGGAGAAGGACTTGGGGGTGCTGGTTGATGAGAAAATGAACATGAGCTGGCTTCAGTGTGCGCTTGCAGCCCAGAGCGCCAACCGTATCCTGGGCTGCATCAAAAGGAGCGTGACCAGCAGGTCAAAGGAGGTGATCCTGCCCCTCTGCTCTGCTCTTGTGAGACCTCACCTGGAGTATTGTGTGCAGTTCTGGTGTCCTCAACATAAAAAGGACATGGAACTGTTGGAATGAGTCCAGAGGAGGACCACGAGGATGATCAGGGGACTGGAGCACCTCCCGTATGAAGAAAGGCTGAGGAAGTTGGGGCTGTTCAGCTTGAAGAAGAGAAGGCTGCGTGGAGACCTCATAGCAGCCTTCCAGTATCTGAAGGGGGCCTACAAGGATGCTGGAGAGGGACTCTTCATTAAGGACTGTAGTGACAGGACAACGGGTAGGTTTAGATTGGATGTAAGGAAGAAATTCTTTCCTGTGAGGGTGGTGAGGCACTGGAATGGGCTCCCCAGGGAGGCTGTGAATGCTCCATCCCTGACAGTGTTCAAGACCTGGTTGCACAGAGCCTTGGGTAACATGGTTTAGTGTGAGGTGTCCTCCCATGGCAGGGAGGTTGGAACTAGATGACTTTAAGGTCCTTTCCAACCCTAACTATTCTATGATTCTATGACTTTAATCTTATATTCGGATGAATACTGGGGACCAGAGGGGAAAACCTAAATCTTAACCAGAAACCTTCATCAACTTGTTTAGTAGTGTAGAGAACAAGGCCATTTTTAAGTATCTTAAAGCTCATGGTAAAACATAGATTGGATTTTGCTTTGGGAGCTTCCAGAGCCAATACTGAGTTTTTCATAACAAGCTTCCGAGGACTCTTGAGTGTTTTCTCTAGTCTCCATGTCAAGTGTGAGTTTCCTATTGTGACAGCCTGCATATGCTTAATGTATTAGAGGCAGAACAACTTAACATACAAACAGAACCCCTGGCTCTACCAGCTGTGCTCAAGGTAGAAAACAGTATCTAGGTTTCACCAAGAGGAAAAGAATTAATGACTTAAGTTGGATTCCATTACCACCCAACACCAACAACCTGTTTTTTTTGTCCAAACCCTGTGAGGAACATACTTGTTTTCTTAAAGAGTTCAAAAGGGGGGCAGCTCTTCTCTAAACTCAAAGGTGTTCCTCTAAATCTAAACAAAAAAAGTACTTATACCCTTAAATAAGAATCAATGTTCTATATGCCCAGCACTAGGAACAAAACTTCAAGCTCCAACTGCTCCATGGATTTCCAGAGCTGCCTCTGCTGATCCAATTCAGCTGCAACATTTCCAAGGTCTGCCAGTGGAAAAAAAAAAGGGGGGGGGGGGGAATATAAGTACAAAAGGCCTTCCCAAAGCAGTAGAAAGACGAGAGTAACTGGCATTGAGCCAAGTTATATCTTCTATCCTAGGCCTTCTGCTATTAGCCATATAGGCTAACGTATGATATATATCACTGCCCTGTAAAAATACTTCTCCAAAGTTAACAGACACATTTCCAAGTCACTCAAAGAATGCAGACCTCATACCTGCAACAAATCTGTGATATGGTCCAGAACAGTCTATTATTAGTCACCAATGCTCACACAGCCTCCTTGAACGCAACATTTTCAGAGATACATAAGAAGGCAAGGGATACACCATCAAAAACCTAACAAGTCTTGCCAGGAACAGAGTCTAAGAACAAGCAAGATAACATTTTGCTTGGTAAAGATACATGAGCAACTGCAGGATCAAAAAACCTCATCAGCTTATTCACCTACATCTTCTCCACTCATGCAATAACCGAGTGATGGCTCTTCTCATGGCCATACAGATAATCTCAACTTCTACAGCTAATCTATTTGTTGTCTTGATAATTTATGTCCAAAGTAAGGCAGATTTTGTTGAACAAGTTCAGTAGATGTTATTTGCAAATCTGTTGAAGTCAGTTTTTTGAAGTCACAAAACTACATTTGGTTTGCCAATAGAATTGGCAATGGAGTTTCCTCAAGGTCATTGTACTGCCATATTGTCATCATCCTTTGACTTAAGCAGGGCTTTTTTCCTTAAAAGCCAATTTTGCCCTAAGCAAGAAGCAAACATCAGTCTTTAGCATTTCTCCCAGAGATCACAGTCCTGCTCCTGTAACCATGTCCACCTAACAGGGCATCCAGTGGGCACAGCTGAGACTTCAAAAACCACTGCAGTTCAATTACTGACCATCAGCTCCAAAAGCAGGAAGAAATAGAGGGATGTCAGCCATAAACCAACTACAAAGATTCTCTTCAGAATCATGTATTTAAGCCTTCATCAAACCAATTATCTATTCCATCTGCAGAGGAAGACATCACAATGTATAGCATAGAAGAAATATTCTATATACACACACCTGAGTACTTATATGTAATAGACTTTAATTTACTCATCTTAATAGTAATATAATTCAGTTCAAAGTTGAACTACATTCACATTAGGCAAAAAAAAAACAAACCTTTGTCTCACTTGTTTTACCACTCTAACCCTTTTAATGTAAAAAAAAAAATAATCTTGTTCTTAAAGGCCATGCTAAACCTGAAAACATTTCTCCAAAAGCCCCTTCCCAGTGTGTTTCTTCCAAGGCCACATACCTCCACATCAGGCTTCACAACCAGATTTCCAATACAAGGCATGATATACTACATGCCTATATAATACTCAATGAATAAATATATATTTGTCCTTGTGAAAGTGCACAGACTGCAGGATAACAGAAAACTGATCAGGAACCTTTTTGTGTAAGATATGTTCTAACAGATTGTTAAACTTGATCATCAGCTATGGAACAGGTTGGTGTTTTTTTCAGCAAACTGAAAGTACCTTTGGTACACGAAAAGACTACTTAAAAATTAATTCAGTTTGTTAAAAATTTAGAAGCTCACTGTTGTTTTCCAGTCAATTACAGATTAATTGAATCTACCTGATGTGACTTCATGTTGTAATTTCAAGTTCAGTCTGCATGATGAGTCATTCCTTCCTTAAAAAGGAAAAACAAAGCCATGGATGTTCCCTACTGTCAAAGGAAGGGGGTGGAAAAAGGGAAACTAGTCAGGTTAGAAATCTGGTAACAGCTCAACAATAATCGCTCCTTTAGTCACAGTAACTTAAGTTTCCATTACCCTAATTTTAAGTTTTCAAGGAAGTACAACTGGTTTATTTATACACATTTAGAGAAGATTATAAACACCACACGAGACCCATTAGAAATATAGAATTTATTTCTCTTTACATTCAGACAATAGTATATTGCAGATTCAAACATGCCACACTTGTATCACAGGTGACTTATGGATCCTATGTTTATAGTTGTGATAGCTATTTCTAGCCCAGATCAACACAAAACGTGTTTCTGGAGTGGCTCTCTCAAGATCTTTAAAAGCCATTAGCAGCCATTTTTGCAGAAGGGTAATCTTGAAAACTCACCTCAAAAAGTCATCTGTCGTAGCCTATGTTAAACAGCTGCTTGTGGTATCTTAACTTTACAGCTCCAGATCTCAAGAAAGCAATTTTGACAGTAGCAGTGGACAGAGAGATCAAGGATTTGCCCTTTATCTTCCCTTCTTCAGGTAGCAGTTCTCAATAAAGGCAATACCATGTTATAAGGCCACCACAATCTCCATGGTCCATAAACTGTGCTTTTGGCAGGGCAGCTCCTTTCCCACCCTTTAGGGTCTGCAGCCCTTGCTTGCCTCCCCACCTTGTACATCCAGGTGCAAGCCAATCAAAGAAGTCAGTATTACAGTTCTGACAACATCCTAAAACATGTTAATTAAGTCATCTACAACTAAAAGTCTGAGCAACCGGGAAAGGTAAAATTTTGTTATGTTTAAACCTTCAAAGTACCATGAGCAAGAGGTATTTTCACAACCAGTGTCCCAACAGCATCTGTTCAATGTTATTTCCCTTCACCTTACAAGCTCAGAAAAAAACTGATGCTTTTTAACTTTTGTCTCAAGTCCCCACACATTCAGCTTAAGAATACCACGAGCTGCAGTGCATCATCACATGAATCAGGGCAAGAGAGCAAGATGAGTGAAAAGGGAGGGAGTGGTACAGACACACTGTCCTTGGCAGGCTCTGTACCAGCCATACAGAGAATATGCATACAGGTGAGACAGATTTTGTTTTTCCAGTTTGTGGTTTGGTTTTATTTTCTGGTGGTGGGTTTTGTTTGTTTTTAATTAAAAAACACTATTCCTGCTAAGGCTGGTTGTGCAAAACTAGTTTTCAAGAACCACCATTCAGTCTGACTCTGTTCCTGCAGACAGGTTTCCTACTGATCCATTTCTCACTAGCATCTTGCTGAAGTTTTTCTGCTGTTCTTCCTTGAAAGTATCTTTGACTTTCGCTCGTTTCAGCCCTCCATCCCTGGAACAGAGAAAGAGAAAAAAGTAACCCATCATGATTATTACCACTGTTGTTATCAAGCTCTATAATAATATCTGAAGCCAATTCTAGAGTCATAACCTAGATTACTAAAAAGGCTTTCTTCAGGACTTCTAGAACATCCAAGTTAAGCATGTTGATTAAAACATTTGCCTTAAGCCATAATGTTTATTCAGTCCAAATTTTGAGTTTAGCCCATTAAAGAAACCTAATCATGTTTATAACAGGTTGCACCCACCATCAAAGTCTTTGCCAATCCGAGATGCTATTTCCCTAGACTGTAGAGGCAGTCAAACTTGCGCAACAGTATGGCTGTTTCTTGCCTTACTTCACTCAGATAGTTTGTGGATTCTCTTCATCTGAATCTTGCTCTCAAGTTTTCTTCATACAGTCCTAGCAAATCTAGGCATTATACTGCTACTTACTGAGGTAGGACATGAAAATGTCCAAGCAGAAAGTCAAGTCCGTGTTTCACATTTTGTTGTCAGTTTTGCAGAGTAACTTCACTTCTGCTCCTTAATCTTTGCATGAGCCTCAACATGAGAAACAACTGTGAAGGAGCCCTCTTTGAAAGTATGAAGCCTTTAGGTTAAACTCACTGCATAAGAGCTACATGCTCCAAGGACTTCATGCATCTTATTTTTACTTTTACATACACACATGTGAAGTTACTCACTTGTTTTCTCCTGAGTGGAATGAAGTTATATTGAATGCTATCTATCACAAAGCTCAGGGAGGAAGCCCCTCTCAATCAAACAACAGATAGTCCATGAACTCTAACAAGGATGGCATCACTCACCAGGGAAGTTCAGTCAGTCCTCCTTGGCGAGCAATGGCTGACTTCACTCTGTTGGCAAACTGAACAGCATCTTCACCTTCCTTTAAGGGTCATAAATTCAATATGGTCAAAGCAGAGAGAAGTAAATCGAAACAGACTTCCACAGCACTTTTCATTTGCTGCCTCATCAAATTAGCTCACCACCAAATGATCCTTCCCTTATCATACCAACACAATCCGATGTTCTAATGTGATGATGATTTAGCTCATTTTCCCCCTAAAGGGTTGAAATTAAGGGCAAATTTTGCTCCAACAGGATCGAACATTAAAAGCACTGCTACTGTGAACAGCACTATATTTACTGCTATCCTTTGCATATTTGATGCGCTGCTGATGGTGCTAAGCTGCATCAGGAAAAGCTAGTCCAATCATACAAAGTCAACACTAACAGAAGTCCAGTATAAAACTCTGATTTGGAAACACAGGGTAGGTAGGGGTTTGGGGGAAACGGAGAGGCATTTGCAGACACAGCCAGGGTCTTAAATAGTGGTCAGTCAACCAGATGCTACATTACCTGTCTAACCATTGGTGGCATGTACCACACATTGCAAACAATGGCCCAGCTGGTCATTATTCGCAGCAGATAGCTCACGATGTTAAATTTGCTGCTGTTCCAGAATGCATCTCCAAACTGAGGATCATACTGTAAGAGATCACAAAAAACATACAATAAAACCTTTTCCTCACAGACCATCACAGCCTATCTCAGATCTGAGGTGGATGCTTTCAGTCGCATGCTAGAGTAAATTGACAACTGATCCGTTTGCTCAGAATGGGGCTTTAGAACAATAAATCTTGCTTATTAGTGCTGCTAACATGACAGAACCAGGAGCACATGTTACCCATTTGCCCTAACAGCCAAAAGAGCTAAGTCTGCTGCAAGCTGCATGCTTCTCTTCAGCACTTGCAAGGATTAGTTAGACCTCCCTTCCTCCCAGCTTTCTGAAGGAAGAGGCTGAGCCCACCAGGTCCTACCAACCATGCTCTACAGGCTGAAGGACTTCACTTTCATTTCAGCCACTTCTACTCTAGGAGTCTTCCACAGCATGTAGCCAATTGCCAAAGCTATGATGCTTTCATTAGCAGCTGTACCAAGACAGCTTCCTACCACCCTGACAAAAACAGATCCCAAACTTTGAAATTTGGATGACAGCTATTTCCACTTACTTTGATTGCAACAGGATAGATTGTCCCTCCTATTTCAAAGCTCCCCTTCTTGAACATCATCACAGAAGTATTGTTTATGCAGGTGCCTGTCCAGAAGAGAAACTGAAGTCATTACCTCACACAACCTATGACATTTTGATAGCAACACTCCACCAGTGAGCACGTCTTAGACTCACTGAGGAGGAAATGCAGACCCTTTACGGGTATGTTACGCATCTCTCCCCTGCTTGCTTTTATTCTTTGTCTGGTGACTGACTGAAGCCAGAACATGTACAAAAAAAAAACAACCACTAGGCTGAGGTTAGATCCATAGGACAGTGAATTGATATTCACGAGGTAAAAGAACCAATCTTCACATTCTCCAACCAAAGCTTCTGCCAGAAGACCCAACAACTTCATCAAACAGTACTGTGTTCTTAGTGTAACCTCTTTAAAGATGAAAAATAGGAATGCCCTAATAAAATCTAACCCAGAGGTTAAGATATATTTGAGCAACAGAAGCTATGAAAAGAGAGCAGGCATGACATCTACACTGAACAGAGATAAGGAACATTTCAGCTTCTTACCTTCTGGAAAAATTAAGATAGGAAGCTTGTTTTTATCCGCCACATGTTCCCTGAGTCTGTGGAAGCAAAAGGAAAGATTAAAACAGCTCTTTTCCACTATTCCTTCCCCAGGCATATGCATTAAAAATATCTTTACATAGAACACATTTGCTTAACACCAAAACCTTTTACTGGACGGCAATTTGCACATGCTTTTGTGTTTCTAAGAAACATGAAGTTTTGTGCAAGCCACTCCTTAGGTCCCTAGCAGATTACACTGAGGTAACATCCTGTTTTCTTTCTTCCAAGTTATTAATGCCTGTCAGGGAAGCTAGCAAATGTATGCCACTCAGTCAGTCCAATTAACTCTAATCAACTCAACCTGAAATAAATTGCCTACATAAGAAAACAGTCTTGCACAGTGATGTGTCCAGGCGCTCCTTACTTAACAGCAGGTTTCTTTAAAAGGACCCCTAAATGCCTACAGCTCACACTACCTGAGTAATACTCAGATGACTTGGCAAAGCTGCCCTGCTGCGTGGAGGCCAGTAAGGTGATGAAGAAGTTAACCTGTCAGAATTAACCTAAAAGTTCTTTAAAAATTCAGAAGAATTTGTCGGTGTGCTACACTGCTCATGGGTATGTCATTGGTGACATTCTACAGTAAACTGCCTTTGTAAGCAGTTCAGTTTTATAACTAGACGCATTTTTTCCCCCCATCCAAAAAAGCAATGCTTGTTATTTCTAGTGGCTCAACAGTTTCAAATGAAGTCAAGATAGTTTGTGTCACACAAAGCCCACTTTTTAATTAAAATTCTGCAACTTTCTCTTGAAGAGAAATACTGATTATCTTCACATCCTTTCAAAATGTATATTTGAATACATCAGACATTAGTTATTAAGCTGATGGCTACCCAGATGAGATTTGGTTTGAGTCTGCATGGCCTTTGGTCTGAACCATTTCATCGTGTATAACCTTTTCAAGCCTTCATTGGTGAGCTGGGAACCTGGCATTTTGACCGGTCTACTATACCAAAGCCCACACAGGCAAGTACATTCTGGTCATTCTGAATGATCCAGTTTGCTGCACACCACCTCTCCAGCTCACTTCAAGAACTGCTGTTGAGCTACTAGTATATTGATTGCTTCCAACCCTATTTACATCTACCAATTTGCAATACCCCACATCACTCCAACCTACAGTAATGTAGAATTGCAGATAACTTGTATCTTTGCAATTAGTATTTATAAGCAGCAGTCATTATTTAGAATAAGACAATTATATATGGCTCTTCCTAAAAGCAGATGCTTTTGCAAGTGAGTCTTTTGCCCTCCTGAGATCCCAAGGGTACAAGTTTCCCATTTCATTTGTAACCTCATTAGCTTCTTGACTTCTGTCTTTCTGAAGATTTAATTCCTTATCTGGGTCTTTGATTATTCAATGACTCTTCGGGGATTACACACCCAGACATGGCTTCTAAGGCACCGGTAGGTACTGGGGTTATACTAGTGCTGCAATCCTCATAGGAGAAGGAAAACTCCTACCTTCAAACCCAGGCTGATGGAGCTCATCTGGCCTTGTATGGTCTTCCATCAAAGAGAAGGACACTCTTACAAAGCCTACGACCTGCGGACTTTGCTGTCACCATCCTAGCTAACTAGGCCATGGCAGTTAAACCTCAGGTGTAAAGGGTGGGGCCAGTTCTGTGCAAGCTGTGCTTCACCTAAAAAATCCACTGCGCAGGCTGGAAGAGCTTACTCTCACTTGTCTGTATGGACGAGCGAGGGTTCTAAACGGTAGGTGACAAGGTGCATGGAAAGCTGCAGATCCAACATTGCATGTGGGTGGACCAGCACATGGGTAGCTCGAGTTAGCTCAGGAGTTGACAGTCGTGGTCGGACATTTCCTGATTGCCTAAGCGCCCTTTTTTCCAACCAGATTTGCATATCCCACATGCCCTTGGTCATCGTGCTTGTAGTAAGCATGGTTAAAGCCCTTCCCAAATCTTCGCTCGCGAAGCCAAGCCATCAATCCCCCGGCTCCAATCCACACCTCACCTTTTTGTCACTAGATGGCGGTCTTTGACTTCAGAGCGTTCAAACCAGACATGAGGACAGGCCTTGACTGTGGCTCTCTGAATAATTCCCATTAGTCCACCGTGAGCCTGGCCAACCTGCAAGCCCAGTAAGGCACATCAGCATGTGAGACACCTGAAAAACAGAACTTTCTCTTCTTCGTGCCCCTCAGAAAAAACCCAAACACACTGCAAACCAGGACTGGCCAGTGCCCATAAAGCTAGTTAAATGCATTCACTTGAAAGGATCTAGACACATGCATGGAAGCCTGATCTCAAGTATTTCATCAGATGAAGAGCCTAGCATTGACACTGCCAGAAATTTGTTACTGGTAGACCAGTTTCAACATAACTTATACTTTTCCCCACTGACTAGTGTTGAAGTTAACATCTCTACTGTGAAAGTTCAGTAATGAACTCCACAACCAATACCCCACAATCTTTCTCTTTCCTGGTCTCTCTCCCTCTGCTGTGGTGACCATGGGTCTCCTCATACCATTGCATAGCATCCATCATTTGTCAAAATGATCGCATCTATCGGTGATGTGTGGTTGGCAACACAAATTCCTCCTTTCTGAGGTTTGTTTTCCCTGCAATTACATACATTTTTGTTAGACTACCAGTGTGCTAAACGCCACATTACAAACACAACAGTTTCATAAAGGTGTCAGGCAAGTCAATACTTCGCTGATATTAACCTGCACATCAGGGAAGAACTGCCCCACTTCAAATGGAATACTCACATACACAGAAGTATACACACACTTTTGCTATCATAAGGTCAGCTCACTCACTTGTTATGGTAATGGATAGTACCAGACAGAGCTCTGACAAGGATGCGGGAGCATGTGAGGTGGACCACTTCACTCAGATAGTTTTTCACACTGAAAGAAATCACAGGCATCTGGAGCATCCTGTAAAGCAGCTAGACACACACAATATTCTCCACCCTATTCAGCACAACTCAGGGCTGAATTTTCCCAGTATGCTGGAGCAGAAGGTTATTCCCAGCTCTACTACTCATTTGATACAGCAGCTCAACCAAGACATGCCATACCAGTGGTCTCACTTACATGGGAAAGGCTGTCAACTCCTCACTGGGTTTATTTTATCACAGCACTGTTATCTTCCCTACAGTGCTCTCTTTGAGTCTCTCATGACAGCAAGAGGAGCCCATCAGGAATCACCAAACTCAGTGCCAAGCCTGGCAAGAAATCAGCCTCAGCCCAAGTTCAAAACATCACTAAAAGCAAGGCCACAAGCTTGTGGGCAGACTATAGAAGTCTATGACTTGCAAAAATCTGTCCAGTCCTAATATTGAGCTGTTTGCACTGATGCAACTTGGCAAATTCACCTCACATACCACACACAGTACCTACCTGCTGTTAGGCAGCTGTCCTACAATCATTGTCCCCACAATCATGGAGGTAATCCCAATGGCAGCAAGGGTAATGCTACAGACAAAATGGACATTACATCAAGATAAGTAGTTTTGTTCATTTTAATATTATTTTGATTTTTAAATGGAAAGGGATTGCAGGAATTCAGTTATTCCTCAGTTCTCTTTAACCCAGTAGTTCCCTGGCATTGCTTAAGAATTCCTTGACATTGCTCAAAATCGTAGTCTAGCAGAAGCAGCAGATTCAGACAGCCCAATGCTGTCAGAGTTTTAGAGATCACCCAACATATACTTAGGTTGCCAATACACGTGACTCGGAAGAATTCACAGAAAAGATGGCCATTAGCCTTACTCCCAAAGTAGACAGCGAGCTAAAAGTGTTCTGACTGGCTTCTTGACCATTTGAAGGAGAGTTTAAGCAGGTTAATCGTCTGTATCTGCTAATGCTGCTTTTAGGTTAAAAAAGATGAGATGACATTTCCCAAGAAAATACAAAATTTGGTGTTCCCAGACTGGCAAAATTCCTCAGCACCCATGAGCTTACCGCAGGGGCAGCAGGAAGCAGTATCGCACTATAACCCCAATGACCCACACAATAGTTAGCCTGAGGCTGATGTAGTGGAAGTTGACATTAGTCCTTGTTAGGAGATTCCAGGAAACCAGCTCTTCGGAGGAAAATCTTTGGGTGACTTCATCTTCCACAATGGCCTCAAACCCTTTTCTGCAGAAGTAGAATATGTCAGAGAATTCAAAGTCTACTCGATGTGGATGCACAATTTCTTTCTCCATAGGCGTTTCATCTCTTTCAATGATACCTTGGGAAGGTAAGAATAAATATATAAGGAAAACACTCTATACGGTAACCATAATCCTCCAAACCACTTGCCACATCACATTATTCAAGGAGACAAATTTACTCTCAGAGCTCCTTATATGATAACAAGACCAGATGGGTAATTGAACACAGAATAGTCTTCAACAGGCTAGATCTAGCTCTTCTTCCTCGCATGGACACCTTGTGCAGCAAATATACCAAGTTATGTTGCCCACTGAAGATGAAGCAAGAAAACAAAGCCTTTCCCACCATCTGAGAAGTCCTTAACTCCACAAATTCATCCAAGACCATCTTATGCTTCCAAAGGAAACCAAGCAAACCCTTGCCCTTTTCATTCCCTTCCAGTGCTCTGTGTATTTAAGGGCATTCAGTCTTTCCCATGGAGGCTTCTCTGTTACCTAGGCCCACCTCTTGTTAGACAACCAGATCTGTTGTGGGACAACAGACAGTTAGATCTGGTGTCCCACAGCCACATTCAGCTGAGATATGCTCTACTGCTACCTGCCAAACCCCCAGGCTGCAACAGCTATCTCACATCTGTGCACAGACCAGCTCTGAACCAAATACACCTCTCTCCCTTCACAGCACAAGTCTCCTCTGTAAGCACAGACAGGACCACAGTAATTTTTGTTTTATTTCAAATCAAACACTCCAGCACACACAATGTCAAAGAAAGTTCTGCCTAGTGGTGCCTTGATATAATGTAGTTTGGCACTAACAGTTGTGTTTCAGTTGAACTCTGTCCACATAAGCCTGGCAATAGAAAAAAAAACCTGGACAGTTCAGAATTGCACTACAAGTATTCTCTCTTTTCCCTTTTTGTTTTTTATTCTTACGGTCTGATAAGAATGAATCTCTAAGAGCTTTCAAAGGCAAGAACAAATTGTGTAAGTTAAATATAAAGATCAAGTAGCTGCATTCTGACAATCAAGTCTGGTTCTAGAAACTGATGACTGAAGAAATCTAGAGTAACATTTAATCAGAAAAACCATCCCATGAGACAATCAACTAGGATTACAGAGATCCAAGTTCAGGTTGTCACTTTATCAGACACCCTCTGGCAAATTGCATAATCTCTACTTCCATGTTGAGATGAAAAAATGGGAAAAAAAGGAAGCACCCAACTGCTTCAAGCTACTAGGCATTTCCTGCAAATACACATCCCGCCATGTGCAAATCTGCATCCCAAGGAATGTAAGCCAGCAGAAAAATTCTGTGAATATATTTGCTGTGCAAATCACAGGCAACATTTAAATTATAAGTGACATGCAACATTTAAATTATAAGTGACATGGAAAATCTTTGTATTGCATTATAGCATACATACGGAGCAATGCAAGAAGCTCCAAGATACAAGTCCCACAGATCACTGAGGTAAACACTAAAAGAACAACATGCAACAGATGCCACACTGCAACAAAATCTGTTAGCACCTTCAGCTCTGAACTTGACAGCCACAATTAGCAATTCCACCAGCAGACAATCTCAGTGCATTGTCCTATCACTAGCCTATAAATATAAATCATTAATACGACACCCAAACACCCACATGCCTGTTGGGATCTAAATTATACAAACATGCATCATATCAAACATTTAGCAGGATGAAGTACACTTGTGTTGCATTTGAAATCCAAACCAGAGTTCTAGTTTGTGGTTCCATTTTTCTCCTTCAGCCCCTTAAATCTGTACATTGTGAAACATCCAGGACTGCAGGTGAATCAGCCCAACCTGTCTGATCCAGGCTGCTCCTGGGGTAGGAGACTGGTCGTATAGCCAAAACACACATCAGGATAATTCTCCAGCACCCATTACACAGGTATAAAGTACCTCTCTTCTCTCCAGTTCCCAGGAAAACTGGGAATCCTTCCCCCTTATTCAGCCCCCAGTTCAGCATCAACCAAGCAGTTAGCTCCCCTGGCTCTTCTTGGCTGAAACCAGCCCAGGGTTAGAGTTTAACACGCTGCTGGCACAGCCAAGAGCACAGCTCTAATGACTTGCTTTAGCAGCCTGTGCTGTTGTCATGCAACATCCCCGTGCACAAGCTGCCTTTCAGGCTTAGGACAAGCTACTCCAAGAGCCAAGATCTCAGCAGCACCTGAAGGGGTTATGAATAGAATTAACACACATGCTGCTAGGATGATATACTTAGCCTTCTTATGATCAGAAGTAACATTTAATGGCCTTTAATCCATTGGCCATGAGCAGAGCTGAGCTTGCCAAAGACAGATGAAAGGGGAGCAGCAGGAGTAATTAGACAGGAGTACAACAAACATCACTCAAACAAAAAAACCTGCAGCCGCTACTTTACTCAGTGTCACAGCACAAGCCCCAAGCCTTAAAGCTCACACACTCTAGTCAGCTAAATCATACCAGGCTCAAATTTTACACTACCTACTTACAACCACACTATTTGCATAAGCTTTTCTTTTAGTGGATGTCACTTTCAGAACTCTGAACTGGCAGCATTTTTGTGGCTTTTAAACCCACCAACTTGAAGAGAACTGCCTTTCCACACAGCCAACACCCACACTGACAGCTGAAATCTGGTTATTTAGCTGCAATGAGATAGACTTCTAGCCTCCCAGTACCCACTCAGCCAATAGCTACCTACCATTGGACTTGGCACATAAACACGCTACCCTCTAATACCAGAAGACCTTAAGGTGGCAGCACCAGGTAATTCCCACATAGCAACTACACCAGCCAACATTTTTCTTGGAACTGTTCCTTATCACACCTCCAACACCGGGGCACTGGTTGCATTTCTGCCAAAAGATGTGAAATACACTGGATTTGGTACTGCAGAGAAAGGTAGTGTCCCCTCAGTCATGCTCTCTCATCTTTCATATTGAGGGACACTAGATTTTAAGGTCTTTCAGAAAGACCATTTTTGCACTGCCTGGGAACAAGAAAAATTGCGTAATGCTATGCAATGCTCCCTACTATACTGACCTACCTCCTGCTGAGGACTGGGCAGCGAGGAAAGATTGAAGAGGTGCTACCATTCCCCTTCAGCACGTGTGTAACGCACACACAGACATTTACATGCACCCTGTTTTACTCGCTACTCCATAATTCATTATCACCAGGATTTTATTCTCCCTCAGTAAATACTGCAAAACACTACTGGGCCTCTCCACCTGCTCTCGGTCTGTCACCTCAGGGAATGCCAATTTATATACTGCACTTTTAGGTCTACACCTGCCCTGGCCCTCCTGTACTTTCATCCACATACAGGAATCCAGAATCCTAATCACAAGTCAGTCCTATGCTTAAAAAACTCCCAAAAGCAATATACAGAATGCAACTTGGCACTGCTGACTCCACATCTCGCCTACTCCTCATACCTTCTCAAGTGAGGAATAGTTGAAGGGAACAGCTTACTGCAGGAAGTCATCTACAGGGGAAAAAGATTTTTATTTTTAATTTCAAATCTGAAAAAGATATTAAAAGTGTGCTTCATGACACCACTGCAATTGTGTACCTTTATCCATAAGATCGCTTGAACAAAGCCTGCATGCAATGATCTATATAAATGACTTCAGCCCATTTTTACTAACTAGCACTAATGCTTCAGACAGCTGAGTGCACTCAGATTAAGTTCTGAACTGTAGCACATATTAGCACTATACACCCACTCTGTCACACATACAGGGGGAACAGGCACTTGTGGTTTTATGGAAAGATAGCTCATAGAACATAAACTACTAGGCGGGTCGCTCTCCCTTTACCTTTCTTTTTTTCTAGAGAAAAAAAAAGCTACATGCCAGAATGATCAGATGTCTAAGAAGACAAAAGCTCCTCCTGTGCAGCTAAAGCAGTACATTTGGATCTCTTGCCCACTCACTGACCCATGACATGATGGGCTACTATCACCCTTACAGGAAGAAAAAGGATATCTTGCTGCATCCCTGACAACCTGTGAAACAGCAGGGCAGTGACATTATCTGGAAGGATCACTTGCCTTACCTCCTCCCCATCCCCCAGAAGAATGAACCCAAACCCAAAACTTTCAGGACATTCATGAGCAATACTTTGAAAGCCACTTTGAAGTCAGTAATTAAATAAGACAAATTTTAACCTGTTTCAAGAGCTGCTGTGCAGTACCTCCAGTTTATTATTACACATGCTAACTGACAGTAGCATGCGCTACCATCAGAGACTGTTTCATGCCTGGCCTGCAGATAGCGCAATACCAGTGTTTACAGTATTGATAAGGATACTCCTCTGGAGATGAAAGGCACGCAACCAGCTCAGCAGTTCAGTCCCTATTACTGCATCATGTTTGTATGAGCTAATTTGTAGAATCAGGTAACAATTGACTTGTCTACTAACTGGCAAGGTGGTCCTGCTTCCAGCTGTGCTGCCTCATGAGACAGCACACAGAAAATGCTGATGCTGCTGTCAAATACTGTCAAGAAATGAGCAAATCAATAGCAACAGCAAGGCAGTCAGAAATCAGGAGATAACCAAGCACTAGCTGCAATGCCTTGTTCATCATTCTCATACTTCCTGGGCAAACTCAGACTGCTTTCACTGTGCTTACTGCTCCCAACTCTTACAGCCAACTCTAACCTAGTACAGCCTAGCACAACATGCACAGTATGGGTTAGGATACAGTAAAAGAACTAATTTCAAAATTAGGCTAAAGGAAGAAACATGAAGCAACTCTTCAGCTGTTGTTCTACAAATGCTGAGTACAAGAAGTTTGCCTGGCAAACACTGAGGTAACTCCAGGGTCAAAAGATAAATAGCAGATGACTGAGAAAAAAAAAAAAAGAGAACTAGTGTAGCACCACATACTTCCAACAGTCCTAAAAGAGAAAAAGCACTGAGCTTGGGAAAGAAAACTGCTGTCCACTAAACATTCAGATGTTCCCAGACATTAAGTGCACTCAAATGCAGTTCGGACCAAGATAGCTGGCCAGCAGCCCTGCAAGCAGCAGCCTTCAGGGTTCAAAACAAAATCCAAGCTTGTATTGTAACTCTAAAAATTCCCTCAACTGAAGACAGCCTCCATCATAAGCTCTACTTTGTTTTGTTAAACTTAATGTTATTTCACACCCTTCATTTCCTCATCCCTTGATTTTTCAACCATTCAGCACAAGCCAGCTTTTACTGGTATCATTCTGCAGGAACAGTTCTGGTGCTAGTAGCATTGCAAAACAATTAAATGCAAGAAATAGCTTTTCCAGTTCTCTCAGGTACACATCTAACTTCATTTGAAAACGTCTCAGTGCTACTTTGAAACATTAAACTTATCAATACAACTTTACCCCAAGCTCTCACCATTAGTAGCAGAAGTCTTTATCTGTGGCTGTGGCTTTTTGACACCTTTTTCTATCCGTATAGTTGCCCACTGTTGAAGAGAAAGAAAATATTAATTTCACAAATGCAGTATTCACTTAAGATAAAAGCCACTTGAAAAAAAAGCAGCAGTTAATCAAAGACAGGTTGTGATTTTCAAAGAATATCTTCACCAGGCAATCATCACTCATCTTCCTCAGCTGGGTCCGGACAGCTCCTCCAAAGAAACACTGCCCCAGTGTACTTTATCAAAAGGAACCTCAGTGCCAGTCAGTACCTCCCAACTGCTTGCAGCCTTCAGAGCTGACTGTGATCCACAGATGTTTCAGTTCCTGCTCAGATACACAGCCACCAAGAGCCTGAGATAGGCCTCTGCCAGCCTTGCTACTCGCACACCAGCCACCAAATCACGGATGCATGGGAAGCTCCAGGAGATGAGAAAGACAGCAGCTCCTGAGCACAACAGCACACATTCACAGAGCCAACAGACGCACCACAACTCAGCTAAACAAAGCAAAATAGCATTTGCAGTCATAGGAAGTCCATTTTAAGTTCAGTCTCATTTAAAATAAGATTGCCCCAATATTTTTCCAAGCTGAGCAAAACTGAAATTTCCCTTACACTGCAGCTGCTCATTTCTTAGCATTTTAAAGCTCTGAGCAGCAGGAAAACAGGACAAATCACCACCTCTAGTGCAGAGCTGCAGCCCCTTCTCCTGCCCTTGGGAAGGGCTGCCAGCTCATTGGGGTTAACCTGCTCTTTTCTAGCAGGTGGGCTGGAAGAGGGAAACTGAAATAGGTGATAAAGTAAGCTCCGCTCTCCAAGGAGTGTCCAAGCTTCTCACTAGCTACACTCACCACAAACCTCTATGGCAGGGACACACAGGCATCAGGACACTTCCTCTCATCTCGAGCCCTGATGCAGCTGAAGCCAGTTTAACCTGTTCTCAGGCCAAATGGCTGTCTTGACCTTCAGCTGACTCAGTTCCACAGACTGCTTTTAAATAGCCTTTCCACCGCCTACATCAGGTTTCCTTTTTACTGGGTAAACAATCACAACCCCTTTGCCACCCCAAAGCCTGACCATGATGACAGAGTAGCCCTTCTGACCTGGATCCTTCCTTTCCCCATGTGGCAGCTTTGTGAAGGGATGGAAAGCTCAGCCAAAGACAACTGACTTTGTGGTTCCTCATTATTAACATTAATTCTTCACCCATGAGACTTAATACTATTTCTAGGAATACTGTTACAATAGGTGTTTCCAAGACAGGTGACCTGGCTGAAATGAGCTCACATCCAAAGACCAGGTTATTACCCTGTTCAAACATGAACAACTTCAGCAGTATCAAAGGCATGCTTTGTTTTAACAGCATACAGATGGTCCTCACTGGTCTGCATAGGAAAGGACTCGGACCAATGCTAAACCATGTGGTTTCCATCTCTCCTCTCCAACAGAGCTGTAGGGCATTTGGGGACACAATTCTCTTTTAAAAGGTCAATATCCTGTCTCATGGCATTACCTCCACCATGTAACTCCTCAGCAGCTAGGACTGCTTACTGTTTCAGGTCTTGCTTAATCCCAACCTACCCTGCCAAAATATTCACTTGGGGCTGTTTTCAGTTCTGCTGCTGCTAAGGCAACAGCAATTCCAGGAGCTAATTTTACCTGTAGGAGTAATTCAGTACTTTGTGGCTACACCCCATTCTCAGCAGTGCTATGGCCATGAAAGCTCTGGGAAATGCCAAAACAAAATATTGTTCAAGAAAGCAACTACTCATAATACCTCAATTTCTACATTTCTTCTACTGAATGGATTTGGGGGTACAGGCAGACCAATGAATGCATTATGCAATCATTCTCTCACCAGACTTGAACCACTGTATTCAATGAACTAAAATCTCCACAAGCTTGTAAGTTACTTATTACATAGAAGAGTAAGAACATACTTGGCTATGGTCTCAGCCATGTATACACTAGCTGAGAAAGGAACTTTCCATCTTCCAAATCCTCTCAAACTGGTAATCAAAACCTAGCACTGCCACCTTTTGCTTTGCAAAACCTGGAAGAACAGTTTCTGTTTGGTGCTCAGAAAAAGCATAAAACATTCCCTACACAATGCTCTTGCTGCAGAAATCTTGCAGTTACAAGTTCACATTAGACAATGTCAAAAAGTTTGAGCCTCAGCACAAGCCATGAAGACACAAGCTACTGCAACATGCCTTTGTAATGTCTCAAAAGCTTGCAAATCCTACTATACTGTAGTATCTTGACATTTTTCTACACAAAGAAGGCAGCGAACTCCTCCAAAAGGAGAAATTGCAGTCATGTAACCCAAGTACATTTCTACTGCTTAGATGCATTTATCTATCCTATTGCTTCTAAAGTAGTCTGACCTTTGATCCACAGGTTCCTATAACTCCATAAAGTTGCAGCACGCCACCTGGCCCATGTGAGGGATAGGGGCAAAGAGAAAGAATGGAAAGGCTAGTTCCCTTTGACCTCTACACATGCCCTCCCAGGAGATGCAAGCACCACCGCAAGCTTGACACCAGCATGGCATCTAGTACAAAGGTTGCACAGAGCATTCCAGGGAACAGATTACTTGTGCTAAGGCAATTTTACTTCTAGTGCCAGATCTCCCTGGGGATTTAAGCACACTCCATAAAACCAGCAAGGGTGAGACTGGCTCCCCTCTTGGCCAGGAGCCTTTGAGGCTTCATAAGGGCCCACATCTATCAGAAGCTACAGCAAATAAGTTTTAAGTTCTCTATGTCAGCTTTCTTCTTCCCTCAATTTCATATATTTCCTGTATCATATTTTCAAAAATTGTATGTTCCAGCAACCAAGCAAAACAGACATTTTTACTTAACTTAAACTAATCCTTCCACTTATTCCCAGGCACCTAAAAAAGGCACTATCATCAAAGGCAAAATTTGATATTTGATCAAGTGAAAAGCTTGTTTATACCCAGTCTGGAAAACAAGAGAGACATCACATGCAGCATGTGAGTAATTTCCCTTCCTTCCTGCTAGACAGGAATTTGCACCATCCATCACCACTTCAACCAGATCCTACACTAAAGAAAAGCTTTATACTACAAAGAGCTATCATAATGTAAGATGATCCATCACACAGAAGGGAAAACAATGTGTTTATGTATTACAGATCAAAACACAGAACGAAGTAAGGCACAGACTCCATTCTACTCAGAAGATGAGCAAAAGCAGACTGGCAGGTCTTTTGGATTTATCACTTACCAGTAACACTGACTGGTATCTTAAGTGGCTTCTCCCAGTTTGCGGGCTGGTGCTGAGCAGGCAGTCCCAAATACCTTGAAGCAGACCTAAGTCTTTATCGTGGATTCCTGAAGCGGTTTTGGAGAATGAGTATAAAGCAACAGGCTCCTGAACAGATTAAAAGTAGTCCTGCAGCTGGGGTTACCCACTGAACTAACACAAAGTTAGAAAGCAGCATGATCATAGAAACTACACAAACACCACCACAGGTCTGATTTTGAAATTTTGGTATTCCAACTGCTCAAGACAAAGTAGCTTCAGTGCTTTAATTACACAAGACATGGTCTGAAGACACCACACTTCACTAAGCAAGGAAAACATATGAACCTTTCCCTGCAAAGATTTCGCTCCTCAACCCCATAGAAAAGGCTTCTAATTTATCAGCACCATAAAAACAACCAAACAGCAAGTTATCAGGCTATACAAAACAGCCAATGAGAAATTTCATTTACACATCACTAAGCAATTCCCACATATACAGGTCTTCTGCAGCACTTCAGAAATATCCAGTTAGATCACAGAGGCCAAACAATACACACATTATTTACAAGAGATGTAAAAAACAAAAACCAAACAAAACAACTCATCTCCAGATAAGATATTTATCAGATAGGCAACTATTTCCAAAGGCAAGCTTGACATGCTGTTTCATGAAAGCACATCTAGAGATACTTTGTTAGGATCAATCACAAGCCAAGTTATTATGAACACTTCAGGAACTTCCCACATTTCACTAACAGATGGACCTTTGCCTTTCACCCTATTTATCACCTTTACATCACCTCTGGCTTAATAAGCAATGCTTGACATTATTCAGAAGAGGAATTATTTACAATAACTGAAATCCACAGTCATGTGGAGTCAGATCACTGATGCTCCCCTACTTAAAGGGACTGCCAGGTCATGTTCAGGGCAAAAGTTTATATGCTAGTGTCGTGGTTTAAACCCAGTCAGGCAACTTGTTTGCTCACTCCCAGTGAGTGGTGCCGGGCTGACAACAATCAAGGCCCCCCCCCGGGGCTCTCTGCTTCCCCGCTCCCGGAGGAACGGGGAGGAGGATTGAAAGGGTGCAACTCCTACGGGTTGAGACAAGAACAGTCCAACAACCAATGTACAACACAAATCACCACCACTACTATCAACTACAACAATGATAAGAGAAAATAACAAGGGAAGAGAATACAATACCACCAGCCAAGAAACGAGTCCCACCCAGAAGCCCGTGTCCTTCCAGGTAACTCCCAGTTACCCCCCACCCCGGGCATGACGTGCTGTGGTATGGAATACCTCCTTGGCTAGCCTGGGTCAGGTCTCTGCTTCCTCCTGGCTTCCCCTCCTCCCTGGCAGACCATGAGCCTCACAAAGTCCTTGGTCAGGGTAAACATCAGTTAGCAACAACCGAAAACATCGGTTTCACCAACACTGTTCCCAGGCTGGAAGTCAAAACACAGCACTGCACCAGCTACCATGAAGGAGAAACATGACTGCTACTGCTGAACCCAGGACAGCTAGCTTAGGTAAGTGCTCCTCCTTGGAGGTTCTCCAAACTTCAGTAACAAAGACTTCACAGCACCTCCCACGCCATGCTACATTAACACAGCAAAATCTGCAGGCCAATTATTGGGTTGTTTTGTGTGAGGAGAGGAAACCATCACCACCAAGAGGAGCAACCATTCCTGAGAGAGCAAAAGGTCTTTGTGGTCTCCCATGACATCTTTTCCTCATTCTGATGGGACATCATTACCACTGTCTCAAAGCAGCTTTCCAAATTCTTCTGCACACAAGTTGTATAACAAGTCCTTCCTGGTCAACAGGTATCCAAAGAACAATAGAGTCCAGCAGGAAAAAGAAACAAGGGGATCAGCAACAGAAATGCCAAGCAGCTTCTTTTACGCCAGCATCACAAATTGTTACTTTAAGGTAAGCTCTGTATACAGCTGGTGTTATTTTAACAGCATTTACTTAATATCAGAAATCCCAGTATTCACATGCTGTGAAATTGAGAGCAAGTTCAGATCAGAGTTGCAAACCAGAAAGATGCTGTGTTAACTAATGATGCAACCCCAGCTGTGCCAACCTTACTTATGTGCAAGGAGCCTTGATGAAAACACACATAATGGCCTTCATAGGACTGGGGTCTAAGTTAATACAGCCCAGGGATTTACTTCAAGATCATGCAGCAGATTTGCTGAAATACTATTCCGAAAGACAGTTCAAGCCCTGTAAACAAGGGTACCTCAATTCACATAAGGCACATCTCCAAGACATGCTTCTTGTTAATATCTGAGCTGGCAGCCTTCAGAGTTACTGTCTCACTTCAGACCTCTCCATTTCTTCCTCTGCCCAGCAGTCCTTGCAGGATATCAATTACACAGAGGCCTTCATTGTCACTGAGCAACGACATTAGTCAGCAAAGCCTGCTTCAGAGGCCAGTGAGTTAAAGAAGAAACAGTCAAAAATGATTCGCTTATTTATTAGCTTACACATTGTCCTTTTCCCTTCCCCGCCCTTATACCTAGCACCACCTGCAATACTGATGGTGGCTCACAGGAAGAAGGCTGTAGTCTGACATACTTGGAACAGGACAGCCACACTGCCAGAGTCTTCTGCAATGCAAGTTAACTTTTGCTTCACCTCCCAGCTACTGAATAACGTTACACCCTTATCTAGCAAAAGTATATTTGCATAAGCAGCTATTAGAAAGTGCTTCTGTTACAACGGGCCACTATTAAACCCAGATGGACTAGTTACAAAAAAACCACCAATGACTTCAAGCATCTAATGTGCATTACAACCCTAAGCAAACACCCAAGAAATGCTTTTCCTGTTAACTGCAAGCCCCACAGTCAAAGAGCCTCAAGAGATCAGAGAGAAGGTGTGTGTGCATTCAAAGCGCTGGCAGTCATCAGCAAACCATTAGCCCAAAAATACACAATAACACGATGTTAGTTTATAGCCAGGCTGTTTCTTAATACAAGTGCGACCCAATAACTTCGCTTCCCTCAGACTAGCTCATTTCTTAATATTCACAAGTAACACACATCACACAGTTTAAAACTACAAGTGTTCTTCCACTAGAAAGAACAGGCAGGGCAGTCTGTACAAGCGTGACTGACAAGTCAACCCTTCTGTCTCAAGAACACCCAAAAACCCCAGCAGACTAAAAGAAAAAAAAACACCAAATCCAAGAAGAGTATTGGAACTAGTTCTTAACAAGGTGAGCTACAAATCTGTGAAGCAGCAATCATCCCTTGGGGGGGGGACACTCATCACCACATATATAGGCACACAGTCTAAACTAGTCCTACAGATTTTCTACAAACTAATGGAAACTGCTCCATGGTAGCGGCTGTTCTATGGGCCTTAATGAAACAAATCACTTTCTGAAAGGCTGGATTTCTCCACTGCTTGTCAGGAGAGCTCAAATGGCATGCCTGCAGGGGCCTTATCAGCCCTAACTCATAGCAGACATTATAAAAAAGTAAATTAACTAAGAGGAAAAATGCGACCAAGAGATAAAGACACACTAAATTTAAAATTGGAAGCTATCTGATGATGTCTAAAAACAAGCAGAAATGCATCATGGTTGCAGGAGGCAGTCCCCAGCACTTCAGCAATAAGAAAAATTTCTGTGGCAAGTGATTTCACAAGCATCAGCATGGCAGATGACTAACCCAGACTAGTTCCTCATAGGAACAAACTGCTGCTGGATATGCTTTTGCAAAAATAATTCAGCATTTAAGAAAAAAAACAAAACATGCTAACATGGTGCCAAAGATCCTTTTATTAGCACAGAAAGGGAACCCACAGGCACAAGGGAGCAGTGTCCTAAAAGTTTGTTTAGTTTGGTAAGGCAATTCAGAAGCAAGTTAATATACTTTAAGGAATATCAATGTGATGGGGGAAGCCAGTTTTCTAATAGAAAGTAGTCTGCCTGTCATACTGCCTTCCTTGTATTGGACTAGCTGGTCATCCTTTTCTGCTCTTTTCTCCCCCTTACCACACAGGAAAAAAATACTCTCCATATAAAGCTGGTCATCCCTAGCACAGTACTTCAGAGTCAAATGCAAGCCCCAAAGCAAGCCAGGAGAATCACATCCTCAACACTTGCTGTCTGCACAAGCTGCATTTTGCTTAGAAGCACGTGCCTTGCAGAGGCATCCCAGCACAGTGAAAAAGCTATTATGCACTAACTGATCTCCCTTGTCAGTAACATCAGACAATTGAAGTACAAGAACACTTTGTTCCTAAAAGAAGCTTTTCTCCTCCCTTTTCTTGGGCCATGCCTGCAGGAACAGATTTATTTTTACTGGCAAGAAAAAAAACCCTCAAGTATTAGTCCAGTATCATCCTCAACTTGCTCCCTGCCACAGCCTAGATAACAACTAAACACCACAGACTCATTTTTATATGCCTATTTCATCTGACATGACAGTGGATTAGCAGACTGTAGACCCTCCATCTACACAGTCCCTGGACTATGGTACCCAAGTTGACAGACTTGGACCCTCACAACAGATTAGCTTTAACAAAACACATACTGTTACCTGACAACTGCTGTGTAAGAAACAAACCTCATAGCCACTGTATTCTCCCACTATGCCAACATGTGGGATATAAACAGGCAAAGCCAGAGAGCAACATGGCATTCAGCTGGCATGCAAAAACATCTACCACTCTGCAGACAGCTCAGGTGATAATAACCCACCAAAGAGGAAACCAAGGCAGCAGCACCATCACCATCTTACTGAGTGTCCTGCAGGCTCGAGAGTCTATGCTCCTGAAAAGACAAGGAAGACTGCCTGAGAGATCCAGGGCTGGAAGCTTAGGGAAGCTATTAAGTTAATCTGTGTGCTGAAAAGTTTTAGCCATCAGGTATTGCAGCATCCTATGACTCATCCACAAAATGGACCACTGCTTCTCACGAAAATGTCTGCATACTCAGTTCAACATCCCAGAAGTTTCAGACACCCAGGCAAGCACAAGGCTAGCAGCTATGTATTTAACACTTGATGCTAATGTGCTTTTCGGCAGGGAAAAGTCAACTGTGACAACACATTTTCAGGCACTCTTGCAGGCACTGCTTGGAACTGGTCAGCAGACTATCAGCCTGTCTCTGTCAGGTTGCTAACCAAGGCAGACTTGTGAGCCAAGAAATAAGAAGCATTTCACACCAAAAAAAAAAAAAACACAAACAAAACAAAAAACCACACACACAAAAAAAAACAAACAAAACCTATTTCAGGGATTCTCTCCCTACAGGTATTCTGAGGGCATAAAGAATTCACAGGCAAAGCAAGCCGAAGTTGAGATAAGTGCATTACCTAGGTGGATTGCACTTCTTCACTTTCCTGCAGCAAATCCACTCTCTTCCTCAGAACACTTTCCAATTTGTCACTGGCGTTTTGTTTATGTATACATAACATTATATATGATATTTATATACAGACTATTAATATCACATTTTTCATATATGAATGAATGGCTCATAATGCCAGAAATTATGTCATGAAAAATTAATGGCAACTATCAAGATAAGTCATTACTTCCTCCCTTAGGCATCACAAGAATTCTTACAAGTCACTATTATTGATATGCCATCAGCTGCTTCTTCATACTTCTGCCCAAGACATTTTGAATCACCTCTTGTTGCAACACTTGATGACACTATAAAAATACCTATTAATGATCTAACAATAAAGAATGTAAATTGCTAAATGGTTAATCACAGGTGAAGGCAAGTCATCCAAACAAGACTATCTTACTAGGCCATCTGGCTTGCTCCCTCAGGCCAGTGTGACCTTCATCACCTCAGCTTCTGCTATCCAAAATTTCTTTTCCAGCAACAGCTGTGTCTTCTACCCCTAACGGTTATCCTCACGCAATCCAAGGCCCCAGAAACTCCTTCAAGCAGGTTCATTCTCACCCAAAACCTTACAGCATTTTAACTTAAAGGTACATTTAATAGACAACATTTTTATTAGTGGCTGGTGGGTTTTTTTAGCTGAGCACCAATGATCCTGAAGGCACAGAAGAACATTAGCAAGGTTTGACTGAAAAAGCTCATAGAACATGATTAAATTAGACTACAGCTATTTTCCATAGTAACACATCAATGTATATTGCATTGCCACAGGTGCTCCTTGTGCCATTTTACTTCTCCTTACGACTGTTTTGCTGGGTTAGGTTCTCCTCCTTCTTGGTAAAAAGCACAATGAAGATTTAAATAAGACCATTTTGAAACACTTCCTCACCACCACTCTGGGCTTCAGAGAGAGCACTTTCACACACACTGAACTATGCCCGTCAGGAAAGCAACTCCTTCGTGAGAAACTCATCTCCCCAGAGATTTTGGGGAAGATGGAGACTGAGGTGCTGGACACGGTCAATAGGATGGGCACTCAGATTTCTGAGCATCAGCACTCTGTACATTTGCAGTCACAGGCACTGGGCATGCTGCCATATATTTATACCCTCCAAGAACATGACCCAGCACAGTTTCTCTCAGGTAGGGTGCAATTGACACCATGCAGAAACAACCACACCCAGGACATGGTACAGCCTTAGGTAACGCAGTTTACTTCACACTCCTGCAGGTCCAGAGGAGCGCACGCCGGAGTCTGCACAACCACTAAATTCATACACATTCAGGTTTCTGCCAAAGGGCCTGAACACCAAAACTAGAGAGGAACACAGCCGGGCAGCACATAACCTACTCCTCCCAAGACCGCGCCCCCCAAAGGACAGCGTTTCTCTGGGCTGCCCACCCCCTCACACCTGCCCGCTGGGCCTTCACGCCCAGGGCGGCGGCGGAGGCGCAATTACGCTTCCGCCATCCGGAGGGAGCCGAGCCCCGGCCAGCGGATCCCACCAAGCCTCCTGAGGGACGAGGAACAGACACGCCGGCGTCACCGAGCGGAGAGAAACAGCCCGGGCCAGGAGAAGGGTAGGCAGGCCAAGCCCCGCCGGGGTGCCCCCCGCCCCACGCCGCCCTCAAGCGACACCTCACAGGGGAAGCCATTTTGAGTCCCCCCACCCGTTTGAGGGGACGGTGGCCTCCACCTACCTCCAACGTCTTCACCAGGACCCATAAATAGGCCTCGGAGATGCCCAGCGAGACGCCCAGCGCCGAGGGCAGCACGATGAGGGTGAACACCAGCACCACCCATGCCGTGCCCACCCGCAACACGACCGACCACACATCCTCCATCGCGGGCACTGCCCGGCGCCTCCACCGACGCCCCCGGTACTGAAAGGGCGGACTTTTGCTCCCACCGCCCTAAAGCCCCGAGGCCGGCCCGGCCCCGCCCCGCCCCGCCCGGCCTGGGCCGGGCAAGGACAGCACCGCCCCGCCGCAGAGTGAAGTTAAAGAGGGCTATGGGGGGGGGGATTGGTTTAGTACCTTCGGGAAGTGATCCGGGTGCAGCTTGCCGAGCACATCCTTTGGGCAACACAGGGCTACGGGGGTGAGGCTTTGCCTCCGAGGTACTGCTTGAGGGGGTGGAAAGCAGCTGAAAACAGGCCTAAAAACTTCTCACTTAGGACAAAACTGGTCCAGCGTCAGCAGTGCTGCATGGGCAGGAAAGCCATAGGAAGCCCCAAAACAGCAATTCAGGAAGTAAAAGAGAAAAGGAAAAGTGTGAAAAGCTCCTGGATTTAGGAATAGTAAAGTAGATAAGGACGGTTTAAAAAGCAAAAAGGGGCAAGGTCTGCATTTCAGCCAGTGAGAGACCTGGTCCGTCTGTGTTGTGTCTTGTGCCTTCAGCTGGGAGGTGGCGCTCACTGGGAGACCAGGACTGTAAGGGTGTACCTTACCAGGTATTAGGCACACACCAAGAGAAATGAAACTGTGAAACCGCTAAAGGAGGGATTATCTGCCCAGGCCTGTACATGGCAGTCGTATAGCACTTGGTGTGACACAAAAAGTGGTGTTAGCAGAAAGAGGCTGAAGATGGCATCCTTGCTGAAGCATCCTGTCGGAAAGGAGGAACATTATCCCCCGGGGAAAAGGACTTAACCTAGTGACCACATGCATCTTTCATAGGGGTTTTCTAAAAAAGGGACATTTGATTTCCCTGTCCATATTTGAGAGGTCAGAAATATATCTAAGAGCCAAGTGCTTAGGATCCAAGGAAAAACCTGAACTAGACTCCAAGGACTTAAGAACTATTTCTAGGGCAGTCATATGGACAAGGCCCTTGCATTCTGGCTCCTATTTTTGGCTCTGGCACTCTGTCATCTTGGACAAGTCTTCCCTGCTCTCAGGCTCTCACCTCTCCTCCCACTCTCTGCTTCATCTAGTTAGATAATTTCTCTGAGGCAGAGATAGGATAACCCCTGATGAAGCCTCTGGGCACAACTGCAGAAACAACCTTCCAGCTAGCTCTCGCACTTCCAGCCAGCAGTTCAGTGTTTTCATCCCTCTAACTGTTTAGTTATGATCATGCTTAAAAGGCCCAGTTAGGACTAAAGGCAGCACCCTCTCTGTGCCATACACATTGTAATGTCTACACCAAAGAGCTGTACTACAGTGGTTTTCAAATATTGCAAGGATGTGTGGATCCAAGTCAATTATGAGTGTCCAAATCCTGGAATAGAAACAAATCAAAAAATCATTACTTTCCAAACTGTGTGTTATTCACAATGCATACACACTTGTTTGGCTTATTTTAAATTTGTACTTTTTCTGTTGCTTCACAAGCAGGAAGATACAGGGCATTTACTTCTTGCTCATGAATTTTCATTTGAGGTGCAAATAGCAGAGGCCAAAGGCTTGGTTTGTTTGGTTTTACCTGGCAGAAAGGAGCAGAGGTCTCCACCCAAAGGACAGATGTAGCCCAGGCAGCAACAGTGGATGCTGTTTTGCTGCTGAGGAAAACAATACAGTAACGTGCTATACAGATATCTCCATTATGTTTCAATATCTTCATCTAAAATTGACACCTGAAGGAAGAATTACAATACAGATAATCCTGGCAAGGCAAAGCTTTTTGTGTTTGCTGCAAAATCTTGAAAACTAAAAAGAAAGAATTTGTTTGACTTGGTCCACGTACTTGTTAACCTCTGCTTTAGTAAAATGTAGAAAAGTCTTGACTCAGCATGGTGGCATTTTGCATGTCAAAATTGGTGGCATATGGCAAATTCCTGAGTCTCAGAAGGCTGAAATCCACTAGTGTCCACAAAGCATCAAAGGAAAATTCTGAACATCTCATAACGCCATAATGGAATTAAGGCATTGCTTTTCTGCTGCAATAGCCTGGCTAGTGGACCTACTGCCACTGTCCACAGGCTGCATGAACAAACAGTAGTAAATGAGCAGTCCCTAGCAACATTTGTGTTTAGAGTAGAAGGTGATTGTTTTGATCTCTGCTGGCATTATACACCAGTGGGGAAAAAACACTAGCAAAAAGGTATTTTAACAGGAGGCAGCCATTCTGTATCAGCTGAACAGAAGCAGGACAGAGGCAAGACTTACATGTAAACAGAAACTCTTGGCTTATTGCATCCCTGTTTTCCCTTCACACTTGCATGAATAATTCACAAAGCCATTAATGCTAAATAGGAAAAAAAATCAATTCTGTTCTTGAGTTCCTTGAAAAGCCATCTTCTCTGTCTGGGACCTCAGGGAGAAAACATGTCTGCTAACCTGACAGCTTCCTCCTAGTGATAGACCTACAGGCAAAGTCTTATTGTGAACATGCTAAAGTTCATCTTTTGCACCTGTCTTGCGCTCCCATCAAAGAGTAGCTGGTAACTGCAAAAACTGTTGGCTGACTTAAAAAATAACAACCAAAGAGCTTGCTTTCTTTGCCAAGTGGCCTTTATCATCTAAAAAGATATAACTGTCATAAAACACTGATCACCTATCTACTGATAAATTAGTTTTGAATTAATTTCATCATTACATTTTGTTTGCTTGTGCTGTAGCCTGCAAGAACACGCAATTTCTCTGCCAAACTTTTACCAGTTAGCCTGTTTTCCTAAAAAAGAATGTTTTTCTTTCAAGTACTAGGACCATACTTTCATCACAGGTAAGACAACGTGAGTTCACTGAAGACAGAAAAAATGCTAGATCTAACAATTTTCTGTGCTTTCATTTTTTGAAGGCCATTTTCTGTACAAAGGCTACATGTAGTCATGCTTTCTAGTGGAGTATTCTCCAGTAAAACAGGCAAGCCATGAGAAAGAAACACCCCATGAGAATATATCAGAGTTGATAAACTTGGAAGAAAACATTTTAATATATCTTTATTTTCAATTTATTTCACAAAGTACAGTGCGTGCAAAAAAAGCTTCAGTTAAAATTATATGCTACAAGTTTATCTAAATCACATGCTCCAAATGGATCAAAAAAGGTTTGGTTTGTTTTTTATCTTCATGAAAAGTTATCAAGATTCTTAAGTTTTGTTCTATGAACACTAGTAATACTATATTTTTATGTCTGTTGTAAGAATGCATTTACATTTATTGCCTTAACATGCACAGCTATATAATGTAATGCATGATTTTAACAGAGGTTTGGATTGAATCAAAGACTGAGAAAAAGCATGTGTGAAATTCTCATCAGTCTTACCACACTGCTTTTCTGAATGATTTATTTTTATGTTCCTTTGGCTACACTTATGTTATCCTGCCTACTTATCAGAGGCTACCAAGTTTTGGCAGTATGGAGCACTGCAAACCTGGTCTCCAAGATGAGGGAAATCTTGTTGAACTGACTTGGAAAGAGAGCCTGGACAGTGTCACCTCATGTGGCAGTCATTCTCCCTTTGCTAAGTTAATGTACATGTTATTGGCTTCTAGTAGGTCAGATCTAATAAAAAAACGGCTTTTCATTTGTCTCCTGTCACTGGAGCCAGGCAGCTTCAGCATATAAAACAGTTTCATCTTATGTAAATATCTGTATTTTATTGGAAATAAATAGGGTCAGGGTAGTTATCCTAGTACTCCCTTTTATCTTCTGCTGTTGAGGCATGGCAGGTAGCCAGCAAACCACTTGGGGGAATTCTGCACTCTCATCTGTCTTTGGGCTGCAGGCAGGTCATGCTTTCTCTCTACCATTGCATTTGCTATAACTCCTGTAAGAATTGATACCCTTTATACAAGGAGTCAGATGTTTTCAGCTTCACTTTGTATCTAGGAGCTTAAGTGGAATTTCACCTTCTGCTGTCATGGACCTCTAGTTGTTACTACACTGAAAATGAGTGCAGGGAGCCTGACTTCCACAGACCCTTTAAGCCTAGCAGTGTGGATTGACGGAGCTGCAGTCTTGTGGGCTCTATCCAGGAAAGACAAAGACTCATAAGCACTGTGCACTTCATAAACACAGCACCCAGCCATGCCCCATCTCAAAAAAAATAACTTCCATGATTTAGAAATCTAGGTTTCTAGGAGTTCAACAATACAGCTACAATTAAAACCCTCTTAAAAGACCTGAGCTTACTTTCTCCTTACAATGAGAGGGAAAATGTGAACACGCATGAAGGACATTAATGGAAGCAAGTGGAAACAAACAGTATTCAAGCTAAAACAGCTAGCAGGAAATACGCTGCAGTGGAGGCAGCTGCAGGCCTTAGAAACTGAACAAATGCCCCACACAGCCTTGGGTGTCTTAGAGGTGCTTGTGCTGGGGTGACTCGGTGAGAGACGGAGTCTGTACTGCTGAAGTGGGGAGAGGAAAGAGAATGGTCTAATGCAATGGTCATACGAACAAATCCCAGGAGCAAATGTTTTCCAGGTGTTCAGCATCCAGCACTTTTCATTTGGATACCCTAAGCACAGGGGTGTGGTCATTTGGCCTCCCATCTACAGCAGGATTTTATCACTTGGAACATAACAGCTGAGACTCCTCATTAGTCTTGGAAACAGGATCTTGAGACCTTTCCAGCAAGCAATACACTTGCACATTTTAAAGTGAGATGTCTCTGTGCTTGTTTCTGCAAGTTACCAAATATGCTGGAATCTATATGACAAAATAAGTGCATACTGAAATTGGTTCTGTAGTGGTAGAGGAGCACCAGAAGGCAATTTAGCAATGGTTTTCCCATCATGACCTTAAAAGCATCTGCACTCAACTCAACAAATCACCTAGAAATTAGAAAACTTCACCACTCTGTTAATGTGGGAGGGGGTTGAGTATCTGAACGGATCTTTGCACCAAGCACAGGAGGAGATGCAGACAGCATCTTCAGGGCAAAAATGCTACAGTAAACCCAGCAGACATGAGAATCTGCAGTATTAATACAAGGAGCACACCACAAGGATGGCACCGTACTGCGCACCACAACCAGGCCTGGCAGTCTGGCTTTCCAGTGTGCTTGGAGAGGAGAAACAGTGAAGAAAAAGAGTGTATATGTCTTACTCCAGAACTTTATTATCTGCATATTGATTGAAGCTTCCTATATAACAAAATTACCACTTAAAATGATACTGTACTTTTCTGTTCATGCCAGTACTTTAAGGAAGGACAAAACATGCTGAATGTACAGTAAATCAACTTACCTTTTCATATTTTCTTTTTTTTTTTTTCTTAAGTGATATTAAAGCCTGTACTTCCCAAAAGGGCATTAAGTAAGGTTCTATTTCACCTGGCAGCGTTAGCCAAGCATACAGCGCTGCCACCTCCTGGTCCACAGCAAGAGCCGCTCGTCCCTGCTTGACGTACGAAGCAGACTGGAGTGTAATGTCTGCATTTGATGCACCCTTCAGATGCCTGTGTCACAAGTACAATGCAAAGGGTGAAGGTGCAACATGCAAAGAGTAACTTAAAACTGTGTAAACCAGCATCTGGACAGAAATGGGCCTCAACTCAAATCTAACATAAATGTACATTTTATATAGATACCTGTCCTTATAATACCTTGTGGGTGTATGTTATAAAATGATAATAAAAAACATGACAAACAAAGTGGTTATTTGAAGTATAATATACAGTTTATTTTATTGAATGTGTGTACATACTTATATTGTACGTAAAGTTATAGATTATATGAGTAAAGAAAACTGCCCATGGCCATATCTGATGACCATTTTTTTTGGTTTAAATCAATTATACCATTGATAAACACAGTATATAATATATGAACAAATGAATGCTTATGATTTAGTTATGAAGTAAGCTGTTTAATAGATGTTTGCATAAACTTAGAAGATAGTATTTAATAGCTATGCCATATAAAAATAAATATACCTTCCTAAATTACTTAATAACCTATTTCTTAAAATTCTGATATGCAGAGATGCAGTATTTCCCTCAATATTACTCTATTTAATATCCACTGTGTAGATATTATCTATCTTTCACCACATGCATCTTTCATATAGTCAAATACGAATATCAGGGGATATTAACTGATGTCAATAATCTGCAATTGCACACAGACCATGACTACTGATTAGTAAAGCAATTATCATATTAAAAGAGTTCAACAGGGCTCAACATACTGTAAAATTAAAAATCAGTCAATACCACAACCATTACATAGAACATCATTGATTGGATGTACTAAATGCTAGCCTTGATGACAATTGATCACAATGAACCCTGCTCACAAAGGAGTCCGGTACACTAATTGAGGAGCCAGTGTTAAATAGAATAATAAATATAGGAGGAGGAGGATGGGAGAGGAGAAATGTTAAGATCCTTCCCATCTGTACAGCAACAATAAAATAGCAATGAGCCAGGAAGGCCTCTTTCTCTACCGTATGTCCACTAATTTCTAAGCCAACTTTTCCAAAATCAAATGAACCTGTGAATGCCTCAAAGACCATCTCCACAATCTGCACCACAGCTGGGAAAAATGTTCAAAAAAACCTGAGCAATGGGTATTTCACCTCAGCACAAACATTGCCAAAAGCAGATCCTGCAGAGAGGCTAAAAAACCTGGAGGTCCCACCTGTAATGCATCTGTGACCTATCTCTATTGGCTTACTTGAAATCAGGCCTCAAACTGCACACATAACCAAAACATGTTCCATAGAGTGCCTTGAGGTTAAAAACAAACAGCAGATGAAGAGCTGCCCAGGCTGCTTTTCTTGCTTTTGTTCAAGGCAGGCTGCACAAGGAAGAGTTTGCATAAAATGCTGGGTTGTGGAATTCAGCACTAACTGCTCACTGTTCTTACTACAGCTTAAGGAAATCTGTGTAGGTAGAATATAAGTTCAGAACATCTGCCTCATTATCCTGAAAAACATGTTTTCTTCTGACAGTGTCCCCAGCCCCTGGTCAGGAACAATGTCAAGGTACTGGGTTAAAACTTAAACAGGGGAAGTTTAGGTTGGCTATAAGAAGGAAATTCTTTCCTGTTAGGGTGGTGAGGCACTGGGATGGGTTGCCCAGGGAGGTTCTGAATGCTCCATCCCTGGCAGTGTTCAAGGCCAGGTTGGATGAGGCCTTGGGTGATATGATTTAGCATAAGGTGTCCCTGCCCCACGGCAGGGGAGGTTGGAACTAGATGATCTTAAGGTCCTTTCCAACCCTAACGATTCTATGATTCTATAGGGAAGAGGCAGCCTGGGGAAACTGCACAGAACACAGGCTGCTGAAACTTAGAACAAGCACATGCTTTGCTGGTGGTACACCATGACTGATAATCAAAGATCCTGTGTTTGGGATATACGGAGTTATTTCTACGTTTTCATGTTTTCCTGGAAATGTAGGAGAAATGAAAGATTAATTCCTCGGAATTAGGCAACCCTGCAAGGGAGAGATCGCTACCGCTAACTAGGTGCCACTAGATGGCATGCTGCTCACATTTCTCGTCCTGCATGGATGTAGAATTACTGAAACGCATCTTAAAAAACAGCGAGTCAAGAAAAAGATGGGTCTGCCAATAACGTAAAGCAGGTCAGCAGAAGTTGGAGAGAGAAGAGCATTTCAGACATTCCCAAAGATAAGACATAGCTGTAGAAAAAAACATTTGGAGTCAAGAGAATTAGGGAATCCAGCAACAGTTAACATCACTTAGATGATTCATATGTAGGTATCAGAAAGCAGCACCAAGTTACAAAGCAAGGCTGTGCTTTACAGTGTAGGTCTCCCCTACACTGATTAGCCATATCTGAAGGCCCTCATATTTCTTTTGGAGAAGAGGCCACCCAGTCAATTAAAAGTGCAAGGCCCATTGGGTAAGGATCTGAAAGGAAGACACGTTAAGTGGTAAACAGTAGTTTGTCATCTTGAAGAAGACAGAGCCACAGGCTTCTCTAAGATGGTGATGCAACTTGTCTGTGTAGCTTGCACAGCTAGAAAACAAATAAATAAATAAGCCCAAAAGCATTACTTACGCTGACAGATTGGGTTTTTTTTAAGTTTCAGCTTGTTTTTTTGAGTGCCTGATCCACTGAAATATTCATTCTCTTCCATCCAAGCCTATCACTTGGCACAAATTATCCAGAAATAATTACAACAGAGGATAACAGAGGTCAGGTCACAGGTTTTCTTTAATTTGTGTGATGCATACAAACAGACACAGTAAGGAATACAGCAAAATAAGAAGACACAGTACAAAAGATAAGATGTGTTTTGCTATGACATTGTCCTTGGCTGCAACTAGTTTATCCCACTGTCACACACACAGGCATCAGGGATGCTGTTCTGCTGTTTGTCAGTGGGACCCTGGAAAGTCTGTGTGAAAATCAGTGCGGGGGGAGGGATAAGAGAAAACTGGGATCTGGCAGAAGTTGTAGTATTACAGAAACCTTTTTTGGGTGAAATAGAGTTGCCCCTTTCAGGATGCTTGGCATGCACAGAATCTGCTCCACCATGGTTCCCTAGGTGAGACAACCTGCCTGGATGGTACCACACAGCTGATAAGCCACGTGACAGTTGTCAAAAGGGAAATATAAGAGATGCCTGTTGCTGAGTCAGCAACTATGGCAAAATCACTTTCCTTAAGTGAACCTTGCTCATTATGATGTTGTTGTAATAGTAACACACACCTCCACCCCAAAGTTACCCACCTCCAAGGTATGACCACCCCTCTCTGAGCACACACTTTATATATTTCATTGGCTATATCTTTAAAAGTGAGAGAATTTTACACCAATCAATAGTAAAAGAATGGATGACTACAGTCACTCAAGCTCCACCTGAAAGTGAAGTATAGATGTATAGAAGAGGGGAGGAGCTGGAGAAGACTCCATTGTAACCTCTGGGATCAGTTGACATGCTGAACCTGTCTTCTGCCCCACAGGGACACCTCTTGGGCAAGAACTTTATATTATGCGTGTTGAATGACTAACTCACACTAGCTAGCGATTATAGTCTGGTTGTGTATCAATTCAAGCTTGTTTTTGCAGACAGTATCTTATCACCAGCAATCTCTGAACCTTATCTTCTCACAAACTTGTGTTTTGTATAAATCTCCAGCTGAAGTCCCTTTTGTATGAGTCTCCAGAGACTTGAATAATTGTAATAAGGGATTTAACTGGGGGATGCTGTCAGTGCACGTCTCTGAACAGGTTGGTTGAATCACACTCCAATTTGGTGGGCTGTAAAGTGAGGTCCCCTTAATGAGGCACTGGATGGGCCAGTCAGACACAAGAGTCCCAACTTTCTTAGGAAACTGTGAGGCTGGTCAAATGTAAAGGGTTTGAGGACACCCCCCTTGCAACATGACAGTAAAACTGATTGGCATGCGGGACAAATTTAGACATGGAGGTGCAAGCACTACACAATCCTTTTAGACATAAGCCATTGACTAGGATTGAATCCAGATGCACCTCTGGTATCTGAGGATCAGCTGGAAAGCAAGGGGGTCCTTCTTGAACCTCCTGTGTGGGAGGGTCTCTCTAACACATCCTGTCCACTGTCGTAGGCAACCACCAGTTCCACCCCAGCTTCCATCCCTGTGACATGGAGGGTGAAGTCAGTGACTGCCTCTTTCCCTTTGACATCCAACACTTCTTTTCAACTTGTAATTTGGAAAACATATTTTGGTGAACTGCTTGATGTCCTAATATCTTCTAAAATCAGGAGAGCTGCCTCTACAGCACAACACTGACTGTGGCTCACAGGAAAACCACCAATCCAGGCATAGAAGTGGTTTATTACAACTTCAGAAGTTACTGTTTAAGCCTTCAGTGTAATGCAAAGATTTAAAAAAGGTAGTTTAATGAATCTCATAATTTATTCCAGACTCTTCTCATTCAACATCAGTGAGAATTTTACTAATATACTGTAAATCTTCCTACTTACATAAATGATATCTTTGTTTAATACAAAATATTAGCTCTTTATGGTTTCCCTGCTGTGTCATTTGCAAAGTATCTTACAGGGACAGAAAGAGAACATGTCAGGTTTAATGTAAAAAATAGCCCATTTTCTGGTAGAGATTAAGTAATTTAAGAAATGAGATAAAATAAATACCATTTAACAAACATTTCCATTTCCCACAGATCCATTTTCTATTACCAACTGGCAGTATTTTTTCTGTTGCTCTTCCTTGAAAGACTCTTTGACCTTTTTCCTTTTCAGTCCCCCATCCCTGAAAGATACAGAAAAGAAACAGCCTTGAGCTCACTTCAGGGTGAAAAAGGCAGAAAAACATTACACTATTTAGACTACATAGTCAAAGCAGTTTTCACCCCAAATGTTGGCTTTTGCAATACAATGCTAAATGATTTGTACTGTAAAGATGTACACAACACAAGCAATGCCTTGCCTTTAACCTCATATTTAACAAGCAAATAATTTCTTTTCACCAAATACTACCTCCCGGCTACATTCACCTGTCAGATCCATTTCTCTTTTTATACTTTATTATTCTATTTATCCTAGTGAAATTGCTCAAGGAATAAAGTAGTATTTTCTGATTCAAAGTCATGAAGGATGATGGACTAAAGTGCAAGCAAAGCAAATTTGGAAGAATTTTTAAAGGATTCCAAGCTAACATTTCAGAACACCTAAAAATGCTTTAAACCCAACCTCAAAGGTGTTGCTTCTTACCAAGGAAGAACAGACATTCCTGCTCGAGCAGCAATGACAGCCTTGACTCTGTTGGCAAAGCGAACAGCATCTTCTTCTTCCTGACAAAGAATGAATTACTTGCTTTGCAACTGAAACATTTCCTGTGTGTCTTACTTATAAGGATACTTCTTGTTAGACAGCAGGCACTTGGGCTCATGCCAGGCCCTCAAGCCAAATGTGACCTGCAGGGCAGTTCCAGATGGTCCTAGGGAAAACTGCCTGCTTTGCTACCATTTGATGCCAAAAAGAACTAAGGCTCTGTTTTCTGGGGCAGTCTCAAACAATACACAGCATGAGGTCATAGGTCTGTCCAGAACTGGAAATACATCTGCTCCCAGTACTTCAGCTGTGGGGTAAAGCTGCTGGCAAAAGATAAGCTGGGTATTCTGCAGGGCTGAGAAACAAGGAAGTAAAAGGAAGCTGTGC
Organism: Pezoporus flaviventris; assembly: GCF_033815535.1. Lineage (NCBI taxonomy): Eukaryota > Metazoa > Chordata > Aves > Psittaciformes > Psittacidae > Pezoporus > Pezoporus flaviventris. The sequence continues at coordinate 59,072,782 of NW_026892550.1, read as the reverse complement.
AGATGAAGGTAGTGTGGGGAGACATGGCAAAAGCACCCCCGTATGGAGTGAGGAGAAGGCCTGAATCTATGTGTTACTTGTGGAGTAAAAAAGGGAGGTCTGTGCCAGGCTGAGGGGGACTACTCCTGCAGCATAAAACCACATTTGAACATCTCTTTTAGTCTCTGCAAGCAGAGGAAAGCAAGGCAGCTGCACCCAAGTAAAGATGCTGTTTGGGAGCAATAGGGAGCATGATGCAGAAATGTCTGAATACCTACAAGAGTAATTTTTACTTGAAGATAATTAACCCAAATAAATCTGTGCTCACTTAATTTTCAGACCACAGTGTTGCTTTCTGGCCTTTATCCATTAAGCCGTCAATAAAGGCTTGCAAACATAATGCCAACACACCATGCGTAGTAATGCAGACTTCCCCCCAGACAACATTTTATGAGCATTTTCAAAGCATGTGACAACGTAAGTACCTCTTTGACCATTGGTGGCAGGTACCACACATTACAGACAATAGCCCAGCTGGTAAGCATATTAAAAATATAGGTCATCATGGAATGCTTTGTGCTGTTCCAGAATGCATCTCCAAAGCGGGGGTCATACTGAAAAACAAGAATAAGCAAAAGGGCATGATCTGCTACCTTAGTTTAAATCACATAAGCTGCTTTTTTTTGGCCACAAAGTAACACTTCAACTTGTTAAATTAGGGGCAAATAACACCTCCAAAAAGCAGCAGTAAATTCAAATCCACATTTCAGGATTCATTACAAGTTTTTAAGTTGACCTCCACAAGCAGCACAGACCACAAACTGTGACAGACACACTGAAAAAATCTCAACAGATCTATTAAAAATGTAAAGACTTGTTATCTACAGATATGTTGAATACAAAGGTTTCCTTGGTAATGCTCACACCGGTTTTAACAATTTCCATGAGAATTTCCATAAGAAACGCAACATTACAGTTGCAGAAAAAGCAACTAAGGTATCTAGAGCTAGGTTTACTCAGAAAGCTTTGGAAGTGCCAAGAAAAGAGTCTTCATACCCAAAGCACACAAGACCAAGAAGCTCTAGGACAGAAAGAACAGGCTGAGCTGAACATGCAGCACAGCAATTGCAACTGTGCTTTTCAGGTTCCTCCTAGCCAGCTGTAAAGACACTCAGCAAAACATTTTCCATACTGTACTGAACTGCAAGACACTGCTCAAATGAAAAGAGTCTGTTTTCTCAGGGCTTATTCAGTACCTTATTCACACAGAACAACCCCTTTTTAAGGTTTACACATGAACAGCTTCTCTGACATGAGAAGCTTCTGCTAATAGTCCTGCCATGTTTGGAAAACTGCAGATACGTTACCTTGATTGCTACCGGATGGATGGTTCCTCCTACCTCAAAGCTTCCCTTCTTAAACATCATTACTGATGTGTTGTTTATGCAGGTACCTGGCCAGAATTAAAACAGATTAAAAGTTGAATCTACTCAAAGAATAGTATCAGCGAATGAATCCTAAAAGCTGTCCTCACGGAGACCTAAGTTGCTAGAGGAGAAATAAGCTTTAGTTCTGAAACATAATCCCAGGGCCTATTCTCTCTTCCATACTATAAACTAAAGAAAATAGACTGTCAAAAAGCTGTTGTAAAGTAATAGAATCTGACTTCTAATATCTCACAAGAGCTAATTAATTCTACAGACTAAAACCAACTAAACACCTCACTTATAAAGACTGGGTATAATAAACTGCACTCAGTGGCAAAAAGTAAGAAGAGCAATAAAATCAATATAGTTGTTTCCTACCTTCTGGGAAAATTAAAATGGGTAATTTGGCCTTATCTGCAATGTGTTCTCTAATTCTGTGGAGAGAAAATAAAATCTCAGTGTACACTTCATATTTTTATTTGGCCAAGAACCTAAACACCCATTACCTCTTACTTAGGACAAGAAAAGCCTTGCCCAATTGCTCTTTGCTACCCTAGCCTCAGCCAAGATATACGTTAGTTTCAAGTCTTTATCTCAAGGTTCTCTCTTGCTAACTGCAAACACAGGTTTTTTACAAAACTACCATTTTAACCCAGTTATCATGAAGCCAGAGAATGGTGGTACTTGAATCATGTAAAAATCACTTCCTTATCTTTGACAGGTTTCAGCTATGAACACAGTCAAATTCTTCTTTGGACTGACATATATGCCATATTTCACATTTTGTATGTATCTAATGATTCTCTGCACATAGCGGAAATATGCCACTATTTTCCCATATTTTCTGCATCACTTAAAACCCTATTACCCCTAAGCAGGTTACTGACATACAAAATCTGTCATTTTCCTGTCTTTTCTCCTATGACTCAAGAGCATGCAGTTCTCCTCCAATCTGCATTAAAGAACAAAACCAAAACATCAGATATCAAAAAGAAAAAAAGCATCTGGGGACCCTCTCCATTTTTCTAAGGACAAACTGTCACAGACATTTACTTAACGTTGGCTGCATTGCACTCTACTGCATGAAGATTTAGGATGTCTAAGAACAGTCTCTGTGAGCACCTGAGAATGTAAGAATTGCCATGCTGTCAATCCTGTTCATGTCCTTAAAGTCCAACAAGCTGTCTCTGCCAAGAATCAGTATTTCAGGCCTGGATAGCAGTATAAGCACTAAACAGACTACACTTTTCCAGGGTGGTCTTCCAGCTTCTAGCAGTGAGATGGTAGCACCAGCCTCCTGGGTTTTGTTTGGTTTGGGTTTTTTTTTGCTACAGTCAGCCTCCTTTTACCCTTTATTCACAGGAGATATAACCATCTTCAGTGTTCATAGCTGATGAAAAATGTAGCATGACCTGGGAAGCAGGTGTACTGACAGAATTCCCATTTCTGTCCTGACATTCCTCAATCCTGCCTGTGGCAGACAAGGCAACTGTGGCAATGTGGAAATTCCCAAAGGTTACGGGGCAAGCAATCAGAAGTTCAGCAGATCCTTGCTACACCCTGCACCTTCATTGATGGCACAGTTCCAAACCTTACACTGATGACAACCTACAGCTGCCCACCAAAAGGAGAAGCAGGATGAAAACAGCCTCAAGCTTGGACCTCACCATTAAGAGGCCTGACAGGACAATTAAGCAAACAAGCAACACCTCACTACCTTACTTTTTCCTCACCAGATGACGGTCTTTCATTTCTGAGCGTTCAAACAAAACATGCTGAGTGGCTTGCATGCAAGATTTTTGAATAAGTCCCAAAAACCCTCCATGTGTCTGGCCAACCTGCAAGCCCAAAAGGAACTGGTTACTATGCATAACTACTACACATAAATGATAAAATTCTGAACACAAATGCATCAGTTTCTAAGCTCATTCACAAATTATACCAATCTTTTTGCTCAAAAGTGTTCACGCACTTGCCTGTGTCTATTATTTTGTAGCCCAGAATGCTAGTTTGAATGCTATCAAATCCGACTCTTTCCACCAGTAGGTTTATCCTCTTACCCAACACTACATCTAAGGGCATACCAACATTACCAATATTTACCAACTCTCTTGTTCGTACCAGGGAATAGCATCCATCACTGGCCAGGATTAGAACATCTAATGGAGATGTGTGGTTGGCTACACAGATGCCACCTTCCTGTGGTCGGTTTTCTCTGCAGTGACAGCCACAAAAGTAATTACTTAATGTTTATTCTGCAGACTACAGGCTACACCTATTAGGTGACCCATCCAGTGAGCGTACATCCACAACTGAGACTCTCACTGACAAAAGTATTTCATGCATACAGCCTATCTGCAGATCCATAGGAAGTAGAAGGACAAAAACATTTTAAAATACTAAACATTAGTATAATACATACTAAAACTTCTGGGAGTTCATTACAGCAGATAAATCATTTTTCCTTGTACTTTCAAGGGTCCTTTCATATTTCAGTAGTTTTGGTATTTCACCAAAACCAGTTTCCTTTTAGCTGAGGATACAAGACTTCATTTGTATAGGCATTTTAGGTGCATAAATTAACACTCAGAGGCATATATCAAAGAATAGCTGGACACTAAAACTCTAAAAGCAAAGACACTAGAGCATGTTTTTTCTTGCTTTCTAAAGCATAAACAAAAAAATACTTCAGAAGCCCCCATTACATAAAGCTCCATCACTAAGCAAGCAAGATATTACAAAAACTTCCTGAAATACCATCCATAACCCACTTTAGGAGAAGCATGAAGAACTAGTTACCAAAAAAATTGTCTGATAGGACACCTGAATATGATGATGTTCTTGCATGTGATTATAACGCATGGATGGCAAGCATTGAGAAAAATGTCTAAGTGTATGTTTAATTGAGAACATAGTACTACTTCACCTTCACATACTCTGCCAACACACAACAGAAAACACAGTAGTGCATGCAAACACCTTGACAGAGTCTTGATGATCCACAGTTTCTTGGATCAAGTTGTACCTTCAGAGCATCTGTGCAGTAATGGAATAAGAATCCCACTCTGCAACTTGAGACATTGAGTACTGTCAGAAATCAATACCCACCCAACAAGAGGAGGGTGGCACCACTCACCTGTTGTGGAAATGAACAAGTCCACTCAGGCATCGGATACCTAATGTGGCACATATCATCTGAACCTGGTTGGCCAGCCAGTGTTTAACTCTGAAAGAAATGAAATGAACATACATTTCCACATCTATGTAGTCATTCACAGAACATTATAATGTAAACTCCCCAAATTATTCCCAATAGCTGTGATTAGAAAGACCATACTAAGATTCACTGCACTAACAATGCCATGCAAGAGAAGCTTATCAGGTATCAAAGATATTCTTGTTCCAGTCTTCTACTGTAATCTATTCAAAGCGCACAAGATTCGAAGCAGAGAAGATAATAGTCAGGAGTTTGTTTTATAGATTTTCTTTGGAAATAACCACTATTGACTCATTCATTAACATTACTTTAATAGAAAAATATTTAGCTGATGAATCACATATGCATTTTTTGCACTGACAGGACATAACAATCTCATAGGACTAATACAGAATTGCTCAGGACAGATGATTTACTTGCCCTATTATGACTCAAGTAGAGCATACTCTGTTTTCCACTCTAAGACATGCTTCCAGCAGTATCTATCTGGCTTCCATTGCATGTCCACTTCCAGATGCCATTGCCATACTCTCTCTGGTAGTGCTCTATGAGTTTACAGTGGAGAAAAAGTCACCCCATGATTGTCCACATTAATCCTCTGGACTCAAGCAGATTTAAATTTCAACACAGTAATCAAAATCTTTAAAGAAATAAAAAAGGAATGGAAAGAGCCCTCAGAAAATACCTACCTCCCATTAGGAAACTGTCCTACTACTGTAGTGGCTGATATTAGCAAGAGGATGGTGAAAACAGCCAAGCAGATGCTACAAAGGAAAATAATCTTAATTAAATGCCAAGAAGGAAAATTGGAAGAGCAATCAAGAAAATATGTTCTTTAACCCTTTGATCCATTTCACAATGCTTCCTTCTGTCACTAATACCATCTAAATAGCAATAAAAAGCAGCTAAGGCCAACAGGATAATACGAGCATATGTTTTCCTGCAATTAATTCCGCACTGAGTACACAAAACCTCATGCTGCCTGCAGTCTATCTTCCAAAAAGCATCACACCCTGATCTGAAGCTCTCATGTGGTAAAGAAGCCATCGTGTTCAAAGAGGATGGTGAGTAGTGGCTGGTGTTCTTTAATGCAGATAAGATTTCTCTGTGCCAAAAGGCACGGTTCATTTCAATTTTTTAAACCTATCCAGAAATTTCAGAACATGCTTCCACTCCAAGCAGTAAGGTACTATATAATCACAAAAATTAAATAACATTGATTACTAATGACTGAGCAAACCCAATATTGAAGCCATTTCTACATAAATGTTGTCTTTTTAAGCTGCATATGTAAATGGAAGCAGGATACGTGCTCTGCTATGTGATTGACTGGTATGATTTAAACATTCCGTCCTTCCAAAGGAATAAGACATTTTAAAAGCACTTGCTCTTCACAAGAACAGATGAATTTTTTTAACTGTGATTCTTGTAACCGTTGGGTCAATACGATAAAGGCTGGGTTTTGCTTAATAGACAATTTTAAAAGTTTGAAAATCTAATACATTCTATATAGATGTCTCTCCATCCAGCCCTGTGCTTCCTGAACATTGCCTTTGTTTCACATCCCAAGTGTTCAGCATACAGAGACTGATCCTTTCAGCAGAAACAGTTGTTCCTTTACATAACAAAAAGATCTCCAGATCATTTCTATGCATATCAGGATTTTAAAACCAAATTAATTACTAACATCCTGAACATGAGAAATGTGCATCTTCATCACCTTTTTTTCTTTTAGGGATATTTGAGTTTTGATGGCGTCTTGGAAAATAAAGTCCTGCCAGGTTCTTCATTCTGCACTAGTCAATAGTGTATTATTTCACATCTTTTGTAAAAAGCAACATGAAAAACAGATCCCAGCGAATTACATCTGGCTTACCGAAAGGGCATCAGGAGGCAATACCGAATTAAGATCCCAATGACCCACACAACAGTCAGCTGCCAGCTGACATGGTGCAAGTTAGCATTGGTTCTGCTGAGGAGATTCCAGGACACCAGTTCCTCAGAGGAGAACCGCTGGGTGACTTCATCTTCTGCAATTGCCTCACACCCCTTCTTGAAGAAGTATATAACATCAGCAAGGTTGAAGCACCCTCCACGCTGGCCAGCAAGCTCCTCTTCCATGGAGGTTTTCTCTCTCTGGATGATCCCTGCATGAAGAAATGAGTCTTCCTTTGACACAGTGGAATGGACAGTATGGATTCCAAAGAGAGTAAAATACATGTGCTTTTTAGAAATAGCTCTCCTCCTACTCCAAGCACTATAATTTCATCATTATGTCTCATTTATGTACTGGCATTTAATCCCAGAAGTCACTTCTCTAATGCCAGGCCATATAATACCACTAAATGATTGAAGAAAGGCAAAGAGCATTCAGAGCAAGCTTCAAATAAAACCTTGGCCACAGTACCTACAACATGTATGTACACACCTAGAAATGGCAACAGTGTACTGCCAAGACTGCAGAGTCCTCCTGGTGCCTTGACTCAGCTCCAGGCAGTGTTTGTATAGTTGTTGTTATTGCTGCTATTTAGTTTTACTTTTTTTCCCAGTTGTTGCAAACACCTTCCTCTGATGTTTTTCTCTCTCCCCCAACCCTTTTTCCTTTAGAGTCACTTCACTATAAAGAAACTTCTAAGTGTCTAGATTCCCCCCCCCGCCCCGAGTTACACATTGTGTAACGTAGAAGCATTGTGTACATTTAAATTATCTTAACATACTAGCCCCCATCACAATCATAAACTTTCATCCGGCTGCACTTCAGTCAAACCTTCAATGTCCAAGAAATCATCAGACCTAAGTTCACTAGCTGAGAACCCAAGCAGCCTACATGACTAAACATGGCACTACAAGTAAAAGGATCACTATGAGAACTTAGCCCAGTCCCCTTTGGTCAAAGAAGAAAGGAAAAGTAGTTAGGAAGAAAAAAATTACTACTCTCTCAGACTTTATTCCCATGCCTAGAGAAGGATGCAAATTGTAACTGATCTGTGGGATGGTTAGCTTCTTTACTTGACAGACCCCACCTTTTTGCATGCTAGAAGTTACAAGAAGCATGAGAGAATCCATACACACCAACATCAAAGGCAAAGAATACTCATTCCTCCTAATGTTGTAGAGAGAGAGCGAGCTGATTGAGTCAAGTACTAAATACTCATGAGAACAAGGACAGCTTCTCAAATGCTTATCAGTAACATCTTTCTATACCTACACTAGTCTGTAACACTTTTAGTCAGAAGACTCACCCATTCACCAATTACCTTGCTTATAATGTACTTAAAATCTCTTTTGTAGGTTTGTTACTTCGGAAGTTATTTGCCCATCAAACTCTATTTTCACCATTCCAGTTTTCTTACTTAAAAAACATCAGATGCATATTTATATTCCTGTTTACTCTTTTCTAGGTAAGATTTTAAAATAGTTTCCTTTGAACAAGATGAATAGTGCTGTGTCACCTTCAGTCAGAGATCTTACCAGTGGAGATTAAATTTTCAAGTGCCATCGCCTTCTGCTTTTTTACTCCCTCCTCGATCTGCAGGGTGGCCCACTGTTCCCAAAACAAGAAAGGCAGATGTTGATGGTTTTCATTTCATTATTTCCAGACATTCTATAATTACCTTAGGTGAATTGTCTGAGCCTCTTTTATTGAAGCCAGTTCTTAGATTTTCAGCACAGACTACCCTGCATGACTCCTTTTCATTTGTTACATAGATTTTGCCATTTGCAGGAAAAATGGTGTAGCACAAGCAGGTAGGTTTTTTTCCCTGGGCCCCACAAATTACTGAGCTACCTAAGAGACTCTGTGAGATCCTTGGGTCCAAACCTCTCTTTTCCCCAGTTACCTTCGGGCAACAGAATGATGAGAAATGCTATCACTGACATTACAGACATGCCGGAAAAAATAGATTTAAAAAATAACTTTGAATAATAAAAGAAGATTACCTCAGTTTTAGGGCATTCATGCAGTTTCTGTTAACAGAAAACAGAGGAGAGCATTTCGTATCCATAGCATTTCTGAAGTAGCTTTCACCTTTCCCTGTCTTTTACCTTTCTGAGTTAAAACAAGTTTCTCCTCCCTGTGGAGAGTAGCATAAAACTCCTCCATTAGCAAAATCAAATATACCAATATGACTAATTTTTGAAGTTTTCATAGTTTGGAATATTTTCATCATAATTATATAGACATAAATAGTAGCTCTCATGAGTACTAGATATTCCTGTATTCCTGCTATTAAGGCTTCCCACCTACAACAGATAAGGACATATCTGTTTGTTTCAGGATAAACTCTTGCTAAACAGTTTATTCGCTCTTACTGACATGCGCAGCCACTGAAGTTACCATGAAGCTTGACCTCAAATAGTCATCACCACATTACAACATGCTGCATATGCTAACACCAACTAGCTTTTTTGCCATCATTAGGTTTCACATGCTTTCTACCATCTCCTTCTGTAGCTATTGAAGTTTAAGTCAGTAATAAAAACGGATATTTTATCATGGCATAAATAAGATATTACCGTTACCCTTAGCTGACTTTTTTTTTACCTGCCATTTTAAAAGAAAATTAAAAAAAAAGAGTAAGCAGAATAGGTAGTGATGTGGTATTTTAAGCTTCATGCAAACTATCTACTACAGCACCATATTGAAAACAACACAAAAAACCCCACCACCAAACAAACACCACAGATCTTCGCCTTGTCTATAGTTTCCAACTGTTCCCTAGGAAAGGCAAACCATATGCCATCTCTCAGTATTTTGCAACACATGGAGAGTCATTCAGAACTGGGGAGTCAGAAGATGTCATGAAAACAGCAGCCCACACACTGAGATAAGAAAGAATATATGGCAGAGGAACAAGAATGTTGCAAAAGAGAGTAAAGGCAGACATGAGGCAAACCTAACCTCTTTATAATGCACTGTTGTCCCTCAACCCTTTCCCAATATCCTCTAGGAGAGTTGTATGACATGAGGGAGGAATAAAATAAAAATCATCTAGGTTGACAAATAAAGCCTTTTGCCTTACTCTCTACTTTGCGTTCCCTTGTCTACCACTCTTATCTTGCTCATCAGGGTCCTCCTACATGATTATGCACCTGCCAGTTGGCAAGTACCTCCAGAAATTAATTTGTTCATACTGTCTCAAACAATTTGGAATACATCAAGGAGGCTGGCTTTTGAATCCCAGGTAGAAAAGGGTGATAATCACTGACTGCTGACTCACCAAATGTATTCTAACTAATTCAAATGAGCAAGACAAGTCAAAACCAACAAAAATTTATAAAGTTCACAAATAAAAGCTCCTGCTTTGTAGCACAGAGAAACTGGGACAAAAGTGCCAGTGTATAATTAAATAGTCAGCCAAGCAGAGGACAAAGTAGATAAGAGCTTTCAACAGGTGAATGCTTACACAAAGCTTGTTTGCTTGGAGGAGAGCTGGCTAAGACAGCATATAACAAAAGTCTGCAAATCTGGACTGGCACAAAGCAGGTGCATAAGGAGCAGTTAACATTTTCTCTTCTAGTACAAGAACTGGGGAGCACCATAGGAAAGTGTTGGGCAGAATATATAAGCAAGAAAAAGGTACTATCTTTCCACAAAACACAAGTTATGGAGCGCATTGTCCAGGACATATTGCCAGAGATCACCTGAAATGGGAAGAGTTACATAAAAACTCAGATGAAAATCATCACGGGACACAAAACTCTCCAAATCCATGAACTGGCACTGGCGGCTGAAGTAACAAGCAGCTGGGAGGGCATTCCTGGCAATAGGACTGTACAATCATGCAGCTCTTAGGCTTTTCATCAAGCAATTGAGTTGACGCCTGTCAAAGCCAGGCTGCCCATCTGGGTCAAACTCCGCACTGACCCGGCAGAGCAGCTTCTATGCTGTTCTGCATTTGGTAGCATCTGTATGTTCAATTTGTTTTTAAAAATGAAATAAGGCTTTGTGATCACCTTTGTTTTGCACAGTATTGAGACACAGCTGTCATGCTGGTCTTTGTTGCAAAACAGTAATGAAAGGATGTTTTAAATACCTTACAAAAACAGAGATGTTGCAACTAACACAGAATTTAAGCATTAAATAGAGCAACTTAATTTCCTAAGTTTGCTGACCGAATGAGAACTCAGGTGCTGTGCTTTTCTCCTTCCCATTTCTGAAGTGATAAGGACACAAGAAGTCCAAATATCCAATGAGTGATGCCAGCTGAAACTGTGAAGCCTTGGCAGCTTAATTTGAACAGTCCATTTGTTTGAGGCTTCCTGTAATTAAGTTCTGAACAAAATAAGGGTGCCAAATACTTCATTAAACTATTTTCTTCATAGGACATGACATGAAAAACTGTACAATATGGAATGTTCATTTTTTAAAATAGCATTTGTTTTTTCCTCCCATTTTCCTTTTAAGTACAGTTCAGTGTGTTGTTTGGTATTCCATTTTTCCATACTATATAATAATTCTTTTTTGCCTCTCTTCTTCTACATCCCACATTCTACTGCCTCTTCTCTCTCTTCTCACAGAGGTTTTTTCTAATCACTCATTACACTGGCATTTTTCAATCCTTTTCTTGGCTTTGTTCTCATGTGTGACAAAGGCCTTGGGGCAATTACTCCATTTAAAGTCTTCCTATACAAACAGAAAGTCAGTAAAAATCACCACCTAAGATCAAGCACTTAGGAGCTTTTCATCCAACAGTCTTTTGTGCCTGGTGTCATTTCTCCTCTCAGGTCCCAGATGAGAACCCAGATCAAATGATCTCTGTATGATACTGAATGTATGAGAGGAAGTGCAAGCAGTGTCTGTCCACAATCAAAGAGTGAAAAGCACTGACAAATCTCCTGGCCATTCTAGTGAGGGAAATGAAACAGGTTGAGAAGGGTCCCAAACATTTGTTTGAGATGGTTGTGATGCACTGGCTAGCTCAGGATAACCATGTATTTGAAAGCACAGCAGTGAGTTTCTTCCACTAGCTTAGATGTCTGCAACATGTGCCCATGCTGCAATGGGAGTTTACAGCATATTAGCTACCTCAGTGTACAAGTGAGCTATCAGCTCAAAGAAAATCCACAATTATTAGTTGGCTGATGTCTTTCCTACATGTGCGTATTTCTCACGGAACAACAATACTCCAACTGCCTACAGAAGCTCAGATCCCATGAAATTTCAGAAGATTCTGGGCACGTGGAGCTACAGCTGTTCAACATGTGCATTTGACTCTCCACAGGACTAAAAGATCATGGTGTAGATTTCATCCTAATAAACATATTTTCCTTTGCAGCTGCAGTGCTAAAGGGCTGGAATCATGTTCCTAGCACAGTTTTGCTAGTAGTGTCATTTCCACCAAACCTCATTACGGACAAGCAAATAAAAGCTTAGAGAAAACACATTATTTCACAATAAAAGCTTACAATCATATAGGAAAGAATAACCCTATAAGAAAACAAACTAAATTCTTTGTTATCATTTCCAGAAATATGTAATGGATAAAGGAAGGGTAATAATAGTAATTATGAGCTAGCAATTATTAAATTGAGAAATTACTGTCTTGGAGATCTTCTACTATCATACCATCCATATAACCTGAAAAATAAGCCCCCCAAAAGCCACAACATGAAAAAAAAAAACCCACGACAAACACAAAAGCCTCACAAAACCTAAAACCCCACAAATAAAAACAACCACCCCCCAATTTTCCAAACCTTAGGTCTTGCTTTTGTAAAAAAATTGGTTTGCTCTTAAGAAAAAAAACAACAAGAAACCAAAACAAAAACAAACAAACAAAACAAAACAAAAAGATATCTAGATTCCCCGATGGAACCTTAAGATCATCCAGTTCCAACCCTCCTGCCATGGACAGGGACACCTCACACTAGACCATGTCGCCCAAGGCTCTGTCCAACCTGGCCTTGAACACTGCCAGGGGTGGAGCATTCACAGCTTCCCTGGGCAACCCATTCCAGTGCCTCACCACCCTCACAGTAAAGAACTTCTTCCTTATATCTAACCTGAACTTCCCCTGTTTAGGTTTAAACCTATTACTCCTTGTTCTATCACTACAACATTACTATACATAGATTACCCAGTGTTTGCTCCAGTCACTGTTCACACTGCTAAAACACTTCTGTGAAGTCAGGAAATCAAAATTACTTATCATATGCCACCATTACTCATTGCTTAGTAATACATCTGCAAACTTGGACTTTATCCTAAAACACATGGAGCTCGTAGCAAATTCCGAAAGGGCTACAGCTATGCTTCCCTTGAAAACACAGGTTTGGAAAAAATATCTTTTGATTTTAAAAATACTTGATTTCAGCCTCTACTCTCATATTTTTCAAATTGACAAAACATGAGGAAAATAAAACATGTTTTCCCTCTGCCTCCTATTTTGCATAGTCATTTATAGCTCTAAGAAGCAAATAAAAAATGTAAGGTAAGAACTTTGGTACTAATTTTTTTAGTCTACATAATGGACTAAAATAACTGCAATGAAATGGAGAATCTGACATAGTGCTCAAGGATGGATTATCGATGGAACATCAAACAGTTGTTTGGTACTTCCTAGAACACTGACATTCCTGCAATATAGTAAGTAGTGTGTTAACACATGACTAAGCATCCGTGTTAGCATTTTGAGCTAGCTGTCCAGTAAGGCATCTTATTTCACCATTTAGGCTAACGACAGGAACCAAAGATGGTCTTTGTGCATTACCTCATTAGCAAGATCTCAGGTGACTATGCAACAGCTTAATTACTTCTTTTTTTTGATAAATTAATCCTCCACAGTGTGAACACAAAGTCTTCATGCTCATACCTTGTTAGAAAAACTGCAGAAAGAAAAACATTTAACATGCTTTTCCAAAGAGAAGTACCTGCCTACATAAAGTACCACTGAGTGGGTCACAAGTCCTTCAAAGCTGGAAAATACACAGGAGGAACAAAAATACAGGAATGATTTTCATGCCTGCCAACTGCAGCAGCAAAGCTGTCCAGCAACACCTCAGGTTTGTGTTTGATATGAGAGCGCCTGATGAAATCAATTCTAAATGCCACAAGCCTCTTAATCAGGGCACCAACAAGAACGTAATCAGCATAACACTGGCTGATCTAAAACACAAAAAAAAATTACATATAAAAGCCGATATTACATATAGCCACTGCAGGGACCCATTTCCCATTTCAGTATCAGAAAAAAAGTAACCCCGCAAGTTAACTGTCAGGTACACTATGCTAAATTAATCGGTATTGAGAGAGAGAGAGAATAATTATAAAACAGAAATAAGACAGAATTGGCAAGGTAAGACAATCATATTAAATATATCACATTGTTACAGACATGCTGTACTGCACAAATGAATGGCTCAAACAGCTTAATAATAGTGACAATACTAGCAATATGTTTTCTGCCACAAAACAGAAAGTATATTCACAAAAAGAAGGTTTATGCCAAAAAAAGACAATATTAATCAACTGGAAAATGGAAATATAACACTGTTCAATATGACGAATTCACAACATCTACTTTTGGCCACTGATGGATATGAAAAGTGAGACTTCAAAAATTAAATGTAGTTCTGGCTTAGTAAAAGCTCCAAAACACTTCTACTGATATCAGCAGAATCAGGATCTTAGCCATGACCTGTTCATCTCTAGAAAAATTACAGTTTTAGAAGGCTGCATTGATTCCTCAAGTATCACCAGCAGAACTTGTGACTGCTGGATGCCTCAGATTTTAACTGGAAGAAGCAAACACACAAAATTAGAATTCTTACCTACAACAGTATTCATTAATACCATGTCATTAAAATAACCCCAAAAAACACTGAAACTTATCTACATCTAAAATACATATTCTTATTACCAATCCTCATAAACTAATACATCTTTTTATTTATATTTGACTTGTCATGAAGTATTCTAGCCAGCTTTATCTAGAACCAATATAACATGGAATCTCTGCTTGACCCAAGCAGACTTCAAACTGGTACATGCTATAGCCTGATGCAAAATGAAAAGTACTTGTTATAACCTGGTGCATAACTAGATTAAAGACACCATTCAAAGAACCATCCTGTAAGTTAAAGCTGCAAACAAAACATCCAAATTAATGGAATTCTTTCTGCTGACTTTTATGGCATCCATGTCAAATGTACAGATTTTTGGTTTTTTATTAAACATGTCCTGAGGCAAACATACAACTTTTAAACCCAATTCTCAACTTACCTCAAACATTGTTATTAGAATTTTCACATAGAAATGAGCAATCCCCAGTGACACTCGAAATACTGAAGGCAACAAAACTAACGCCACAAACAAAATTGTCCAGATAAACAAAATCTTGCCCTCTGCAAAACCGTGGCCCTCTGTATTTTCTTCCATGTTTGCCCCTTCAAAATGCCAACCTGCTGCCTTCCTGACAATATGAGATCATCTGTAGTGGAGAATCCAGCAAGCTCCAAGAGACAAAGAAAACGTGAACATTCTAAGAGCCCAAGCTGCCTTTAGGAGAAGGCTGCTGCCCTCTGAAGCCTGACACCACAGAAGCTCTCAATGATAATGTAATTTCTAAACCCTGTCCCGCCCTAACTCCACCCACTTTTTAATTGATAAGCATTTATTCATCAGATATAATACATGGGAGAAGAAAGAAAAACCATAAGTAATATTATATGCCAAGTAATAAGGTACTGCCAATAAAGTAACTTGTCAATGTGTCAACTAGCTTTCACAAGGTGTCCTACCAGTGAATTACAATACAGAATTAAGTAGGTGTTGCTTTCAGATTGCCTAAAATCTTCTCTTCTAAAACTCATTCAATACACATGAAACACTTCTCAAACTAACATTTGCTCAAATCGGCGACTTATTTAGTCAGACTTTCTACTTCACGGCAAAACAGCTGCCTTGTTTTGGTATTTGACCAAAGGAACCAAACTGAAGCTTGAGGTGCAAGTCAGACTTTTTAATTTCATTTTAATATTTAAATTAACTATTTTATTTTAATAACACCTGTGTAATCAAGATGTAAATTTCATCAGGCAGGAATTGACAATACAATAAAACCTGTTCCCTCCACTGCTCTACAAGAAATTAGCCAAACTGTATTACAGGGTTACAAAATGCACTGTGGTGAAGTAACAAGTCACCCACCTTTATATCTATTTGATTACATAATACAAATACAATAGATAAGCAGGTGCCTCCTTCTATCCTATAAAATGCCAATAATTTCATTCAGTGTTTTTTTAGGAGACACATAGTTCAGCCAATTACACCAACCCCTCTTGTGCCTTTTTGTATGCATCACAGAAGAAACAAAGGTGAATAACTATCTCTGGAACCTAAGAGGAGCCAACCAGCTGCTCATTTACCACCTTATCACGGAATAAATTAACTAACCTTGGTGGCATAAGCATTTAGGGCATAACTTCCAAGATAGTGATATGCTACGAAAGATCCATGAAAGATCCACGTGATAGCCTACGAAAGGTCCATGAAATATCTTACCTTTGCACATGTTTATATTAGCATGTCTGTCTAAAGCCAGGGCTGTCCTTTTCAAATATCCCCATACCATTGTTTGCCTTGTGTTCTGGAGCAACCACAGTACATACACACTGGATTCCTTAGAAATGAAAGCAGACGCAAAGATCCTCTGCAGAAAGAGTAGCCAACATTCTCAAGTCAGTAACAGAAGCAGAGATAGCAGAGTGAGCTGCACCACCACTAAGTCCTCTAGTTTATACCATGTACCCAGGCACCAACAAGCAGGCTCTTGACATGTTGCAAGCTCACAGGATACCATGACGCGCTTCTTGTGCCATATACTGAGTCAAGTAGCTTTTGTACCTTCAGTTTTGCTGCTGAATACCATCCCTCAGGTCTCTGTAACTACACATCTTCTTCAGCAATCTGACTTCTCTTTTGCATTTTTTTTTTTCATTGCTTGCCTACTTTACCTTCCCTTCTGTTGCTGACCTGTTTCTGAGCCTTCTGTATGTTCTACAAAACCTCATGGGTTTGATTTTTAATTCTTTCTGCCTTCCCATTGCTTTTTCTCTCAACGGCAACTGCAAGCCCCTCTATCCCATTACACTTCTGCTGCCAGGCACACCATTACCCACTATTCCTCACCTTCCTCACCAAAAGGCTGTAGTTCTAGGCTTATCTAGGAACAATGTTTCATTGTGCAACAGCTTTACTCACCCATTTGTGTTTAGCTAACATTCCTTACATTCTCATTTCTGGTCTCTTCCTCGAGCAGCCTGCCCTGCTAACACGTTCCCTAGGGTGCCATAGAGTAGAAAGCTGGGTAAGTGGGTGTTGACCCTCTGGCACAAGGCAGCACATCTCTGAAGAGCTGCCTTCAGCCTCGGCACAGGGGACTGGTATGTGTGTCAGCTGGGCACTAAAAAACTTCGTAGGCGGGAGGGTGGAGGTAGTTTCTGGGATCTGATTTGAGGCAGGAAAGGTGGGTGAAGTGGAGCACACCAGGGAGGTGTAGTGACTGTGCTAATGAGACGCCTCAGCAATGAGCCTAAGCACACGAAAGAGGGATATTTCTCATAAGGAGAGAGGGAAAAACAGCCTTCTGTACCCTGGGAGAGAGGAAGGAGAGGTTCCTCTCCTGTATGAGGGAGAATGGTTTTCCATCCTGTGACACATTACCGTTTGCACTGCATGTCTAACCCATACAAAGTCACATTCCCTGCCACTCCAGCAGCACTCCAGGAGTTCAGTCTTGGTTAATTTTATGCCAAAAGTAGATGGCAAAGCTTATAAAATATCTTTCTGCTCTTGGGATCATGAGCATGGAAACAACTGAGCCAAATGGTCAAAGCAAGTCTACATCTTAACTCCAAAGCACTCAGGATTGCTATTAGAAGTAAATCTGGACTTGAAATGTATCTCTGCCCTGTATGAAGGTGATGCACTTGCTCTCAATGTGAAGAAGAAAGGAAATTCTTTATTTCTTCAGGCAGTTCATAACACTGCTTCCTCTTTTCCAGTCAGAAAGTTGGCATAGCTTTTTATGCTCCCACCACAATCACTAATTTATTTATTTATTTTATTATTATTATTTCAAAAGAACCACTGAAATGTACATGTTTGTCAGATTCCAGTATGGACAGACATGCATCCAACACCATGAACGTTGACTGAATAAATAGTTTGTGATGGCGCTACACAAAATTCCTCAGCACAGTAACTTCTTTAAGATTTAGCTCTGCCATCCACCAACTAAACAGAGCTTCTCCATGTCATTCCTCTACCCTTCTCGCATTTACCCCTCTTACCCATAGCCAGCCTGCTGTAATCATGTCTGTTTTGAAGCTGAAAGAGCTACTTGATCCAGACGTGTGAAGGTGTTGCAAATAATTCAAATAAACAGACAACAGAATGTAATTTTGATCATTTTTAAGATCCAGTAAGTAACAGCTGATGAATTTCTACCAAATAACTACACACAATTCTTTATGATGAAGTACCTTATATGTCAGGAAAAGTCACTAGACAATGTGCAAAACTGTCTTCATTTGAAAGAATGAAATACAACTTAAGAAAAAAAGGGATGCTGGTGACACAGGACTAATTTAAGAGAAAAGCTCCCTTCAATTTAACAAATCTCAAATTGACATCTGTCATCATAGGAAATTCACTTGAAACAATGAAGATATCCCTGGTCTCCTAGAGAAATGAGATGGAGTGGGTGTCAGCTGCCTACTCTTGGCTCTCTATCCTTGAGGTCATTCTATTAATTTCTTATTGGGCAATGTTTTGCAAGTGTCTGAGGGAACTGGAATTATGACTCATTTCTTTTTTCACTGCAAGGAGAAACAAACATAGCACTGACCTCTGGCTATCTGTAGTGCCTCATATGGAAGGATTAAATCAGGTATAAACAAGAGTGGCTACTCCAGTGACTCCAAAAGCTGCGCGGAGGGATGTCACAGAGAGGAGAGTCTGCAGCTGCTACCGGCCTGCTTTCTTGTAATGCCTTTCTTATCAAACTACCAGAACACCGTATGTTCCTAGCAGATACAGTTCCAAAAGAGCACTGACACATCAATAACACAGGTGGTGCTTCTGACATTCAAGTAATACATCTTCTACGGGTTAACAGAGGTATTTCTACCTGAGGCAAATGAAAACAGGCTCCACAACTATCAATCATAGCCAATCTCCTATCAGTTGACTTTTTTTACACAAATATACACAGTATATTGTTTACTCATTTTGAGCTGTAACATGATTAAAAGCTGCTTATATCTAGAAGTACACCCTAGCGTTGTCAGTAGGTACACGAAGGTGTTAATACTGCTAAAATTGTTCTTTTGCCGTCAGCTGGAGGGCTCCCTGGTATTTCCATTCAAGTTTTGCCATGTTACAAAGCCTGCAAAACAGACTGATCTACTTAGAAAAGCCCTTTAAGTCAATGACACAAAGTCATGGAAGCAAACCTGGGCTGATTTCCCAGCATCTCTTAACATTCAGAGGTACCAACATTATGTTTTGTAGGATAGGAAAGTCTTTCAAACAGACCAGAGCATTCTACACTCTGGTAATTGTGATGTGTGTACTCACACATGAAAACAACTCAGAATACCTCCT
This sequence comes from Pezoporus flaviventris, assembly GCF_033815535.1. Lineage (NCBI taxonomy): Eukaryota > Metazoa > Chordata > Aves > Psittaciformes > Psittacidae > Pezoporus > Pezoporus flaviventris. Next base: position 59,053,548 of record NW_026892550.1, on the reverse strand, counting down.
TTTCAATTAAATTTTTACCTGCTGTTTAAAACTAACTAACCAACCAAATAAAAAGGCCCTTTTAGTTTTTGCTTATATCTTCTCAATGTTTCAACCTTACATTCAGCAAACTCCTCCTGATTGCTAATCAAGGGTGACATCTCTGGTAGTTTTGTTTCCATTTATATCAAGACTGAGGCTCATGCTTCACTTGTGAAAAACCCTCCAAAAGGTCAGAATAACCTTGAAGCTCACCTATTGCATGATAAGCAATGTCAGGTGCAATATGCATTTATGGAAAGCACACTGTCTGCACACACTAAAGTGCAAATACCCCCTTCTCTGCATTCATACTCTAACTGATCTATGTCTGCTGCTCTTCAGGCCCGCACAGATCCCATCTATACCACTGATCTACAATGATCACCCATCTACACAGATCTGTGTTTATAACTGACTGCAAAAAGATTGTGCTATTTATGGTTTATCTTTGGATAGCAACAGTTGAACTAGGAAAATACTGAAGAAGTATGTTTAAGTATTGTATCACTTATCAGGATGACTGCAACACATGACAACAAGTGTTATTGTTTCCACCCAAGATAAATGCAACAATTACAGAAACTTTTTTATCATATTCTGTAGCGTTGCAAGCTTGCATCTTTGTGTCACAAAAATGGGAAGTCCACTACATGTTCTCACTGCATGTTTGCCTCAGAGTGTATAGATACACACCAGATGTGTAGGCATTACATGACGGCCAGTATGTATCTCATACATTGTCACTATAAATCTTGTATATGGTTTGTGTATGCCACAGAATAATCTGTCAGCACCTGCCCAACATTTATTGAATTGATTAAATGTGTAAAATTTTCTCACAGCTCTGGCTTAGAAGTGAGTGCAACCACAGCACAGGGTCACTTGAGGCAATTCTGAAAGATGCCAGCATTCACCATTTTGTCCACCAACAGCTGTGGAAACTGGCCTTATCCATGTTCTTGTTGCCTCCACCACAGCAACATGGCTCATAGCAGAGTCATTTGTTGCAATGTACCACTTCGGTTGTGTTGTACTTATTACCCATTTGTTTAGCATCACATGGCCTGCACCGCAAGAAATGCATACCAGCTCTTTTCCATTAATCTTGTCACCATTCTGTATCATCTGGAGACTCATTACCCCCTTATTCAGAGATCACAGAATTGTTTGGGTTGGAAGCAACCCTAAAGATCACCTAGTTCCAATCTCCCTGCCATGTGCAGGGTCACCAGATTTCTTGAGCCCTTCTTCTTCCAAGGCTTTATGCCTCAGTACTCTACCAAGCAGATCCCTGAAGAGGCCAAAGCCAGCTCTCCTAAGTCCAGGGTAGCAAGCTGGCTGTGCATGCTCCTCTCCACCCTAAGGACCTTGAACTCCACCATCTCATGGTCACTGCAGGGCCACATTCTCCACCAGCTCCTCCTTGTTGGTGAGGACAAGATCCAGCATGGCACCTTTTCTCATTAGCTTCCCTATCACCTGGAGAAGGAAGATACCCAGGAAATAATCCAGGAACCTCCTGGATTTCTTACTGCACTAAAAAGGTCAATTTTATATGCAACCTAAAAATACAGCCATGAGATCCCAAAGTCATGGGAATACCTCTTGAAAGACCAAAAGAGCACACATCCTATTTCAAGAGTCAGGCTAAGAATATACTTAGCTATAGTCCTGGTGAGGGATGAAATCAAACATTGCTCTTCTGAAGTGAAAGGGAGTTTAGACTAGATCTCTGATCACGTTTCAAAGCACACCGCCACTTTTATCTCTCCCTTTATTACTTCCTTATCGCAATTTATTAGGTTACTAACTCAGAAGACTCTCACCACGACCCTAAACAATACAATGCACCTACAGACATACAGCTTCATTGTCCTGTTTCAAAACGTACAACCTTGTTACAGATAGGAGTGCCAGTAGCCAGTGCCCTGCCTTTTCATATTGCAGGCTGGCATGACACAATCTTCCCACTCCAAAGACATGAACCCAGCTTTCTCCACCCACACTCCCAGACAGGCAATGTGGATCAGGCAGTTCTGTTTCAATGCTGGTTTGATGCTTCACTAAACCTCTTAGTACAGACCAGTGAGGTGTTTCCAATAAGCTCAGATCCTGACTTGAGGACAGAGACATACATCCTGAGGCTTGCAGGCATGTGACCAGCCAGGCACCACTGAGGCCAGGTCACCTCACCTTGCCCCCAGGAACAACCCCTTGCTGCTGCATCTGCAGTCCTTACCCCCAGAAGCCACACATGACACTGCAGGGCGACTGAACTGCCTTCCTAAATCTGAGCATTGTTTACACGGTAAAAACAAAACAGAAATGTAGGCTTAAGAATTACGCCACTCAAGGCAAACTGAAACGGCAGGTTTGCACTGATCCTCGCCGGGCAGGTGGCGGAAAGAGAACGGGACAATTAAGGAGCGCTGAAGCGGGCACGGTGGAGACGAGGGCTGAGTACAGCCCGCGCCCCTCTGGATAGGCCCGGGCCAGGCCGCTGCCCGGGCCCCGCACACCTCCGGCGCTCTCACCAACGGGATGTGCCCGTTCCGGCCCTGCCCTGCCGGCGGCGGCCGCTGGGGGCTCCCGCCGCGGCGGCTCGGCCCGCCATTGTCGGGGGCATGGAGGGCGAGAGCACGTCGGCCTTGTTGTCGGGCTTCGTCTTCGGCGCCCTCGCCTTCCAACACCTCAGCACCGACTCGGACACGGTGAGTGCCACGGCCACCTCTGTCACGAGAGGCGGGAGGGGACAGGGCGGGGCGAAGCGGACATCGCGGGCGGGGGGAGCAGAAGGAGGGGCGCCGCCGCCGCCATGGCCGGGCCCACCGTCGGGTTCTCCCGTCCCCGTTGGGCGGGCGCACTGCTGCCTGCTTGGACCCTGGTGCTGGGAGGTCCTCACGGCTTGCTGTGCTGGGACGCGGTGTTGCAGCGTTCTCCTTCCCCGGTGCACCCGGCTGCCGTGGAGGTTGCATTCCGTGCTGCATGGCGGGAAAGCGTGGCTGTTTCCAAACGAGGCGGTGCAGGCCGCCGAACGCTGCTGTGGTGGCAGCAGCGCCGTGCCTGCCAAGGGCTGACCGGAATGCTGGTGAGGCTGCCTGGCCTAAGCCTCGGAGCTGGGCATCGCCTGTACAGTCCCAAACTGTTCACTTGCGAGTGAAAACAAGAGGAATGGGAAACAGCTGAGTGCACATTCCAGCCTTTTTCTTCCTTAAACATGAGCAGATACAGAAAAACGCGAGAGAATCTAAGAAAAACAGTTGATCTTGACAGTTTTTTTTACTTTCCTGAAGGAAAGACAGCACATACGCTGTTAACATTAGACAAAGTCCCGTTCAGTGGTGCTGTTAATGTGAACTTCTTTCTCTCTTCCCCTATAAAGGAAGGTTTTCTCCTTGGAGATGTGAAAGGTGAAGCCAAGAACAGCATTACTGACTCACAAATGGATGATGTCGAAGTTGTGTATACAATCGGTCAGTCTGTCTGCATTTTTAATACCATGCTTGGTTTTACACAATATACGACTGCTTAGTTTTCAATTAGGGCAGTCAACATCTTAGAAAGTGATCAAAACTGCTAGAACCGGGGATCCAGGTCGATGAAAAAAAAAAAAAAAAACAAACCCAAAAAAACAAACACCAAAGGGATTATTTTGTAACATTTTAATTACACAATAAAAAAAATAACCCACCCACAAAAAAAGCACCAAGCCAATTTTACTGTAGAAAATATAACTGAACAAAAATACTAGCTCTTAGTTTCTTTAACAGCTCCTTTGCCAAGTATCTTATCAGGTTAAAGGTGAAAATGGAAGTGGTGAATTTAGGTAAAGGAAAAGATTTATCATGCCATTAGATCACTTAGTGTTTTTCCTTCTGGTAGTCAGTCTTCCAGTTCTCACCATTTACACTACAGGTTTCTGTTCCCCAGCCTCATCTCACTAAGAGCATCCATGCCTTGCTGCAGTGAAGTGAACTGAAGTGAAATATTTTGTATTACATACTATTCCTGTACTGGCCAGAACAAAGGGAAAAATAAACTGCCCAGTTTGATTTTTCACTTAAAATGTATTAAAAATAGTTCATAAACGGTTCCTTTTACATTTGAAAAATTAGAATATTTTAAAATATTTCCTTTCTTAACCTTATTTAATCAGATGCCAAAGTATTTTATTTTAAGAAATTATATAGAATTCTTTGTCTTCTACCAGTGTAATTCTGACCATAGTATACAGAAGAATACACATCTTGAACTGATGAACCCAAAGTAATATTACCTTCTCTTTCCAGACATACAGAAGCATATTCCATGCTACCAGTTGTTCAGGTGAGACACTTAAATGAGCAAATATGAAAATTTTTAAATTAACTCTAACTTGAACTCTTCAAGATTTAAACTTACATTACATTACTGAGAAAATCACCTGGCTGTAACTACAGTAGCCATATCAACCTCTCGAAATGCCTTGTTATTCCTATTCTGGTGTATCATGCCCCTTTTTGGTGTTTGTCTCTGCATACAGAAAGAGATATGCCATTCTCTACCTTCTGGTGAGTTATGATACCATCTAAACTACACAATAATGTCAACATACTAAAAAAAAAATAAATAAAATGCATTGCTTTTCAAAAACCATACATCCCACTGTGTCACCATAAAAAAAAAAAAAAAAAAAAAAGAAAAAGCATCAGCTGGAGGCTTTTAAGTGGGTCAGAAAACACAATGCTTGTTAGAGCCGTGGCAGGAGCAGTTTCAAGGACTAGTTACTTAGATACAGCAGGGCAAGTTTACACCCCTGTGAGAGCAAAATCACAACAGTCTCATCCTCAAATCTTTCTGAAAATTAATAAACCCAGATGTTATTAGACATTTCATATCAAATTGAAGGCATATTTTGGTTTGAGAGAACACAGATGCTACCTTTAACGTGTCCCAGTAGCACTGATGCTAGGACAGCATCTGGGCTGTACAAGACCACCTACATAGCTATTTGAGTAATGAAATTAACTGTACTGTCTTATAAGAGAAGCTGTGTCAGCATATCTTTATGCCTAACAGGGTAAAAAAAGCTATTGAGAGGACTGCCAGACTGCTAGGGAATAATTATTTCTACAGTTGCATTCTTTTTTCCTCTAATTGTTCTAATTTTCTTCTAGCTTTTATAATTCTGCAGGAGAACTGGACGAACTTGCACTGAAGAAAATATTATCAGGCTGTAAGAAGGTATTTTATTTTCAAGCTTAAACCATACCATGGAGCTCACTCAGATTTTGAGGGCGATTCTGGACACCTGTGGAATCAAGCTTTCCCCCTCCCCCCCTTTTAAAAAATTTTGTATCTAGTCACTCACACTGCTGGTCAAGGTAGCTGCATCATTTTTAACCCTAAAACAAACAGATGAGGTTATTTTTGACTATGGTTTGCCTGCATATGTCACAACTTTGTTCTTATTTGTTTTCAAGTAAACAGTTCAAATATCCCAAAGGTGTTCTACTGACTTCTAGATTAAGCTCAGTTGAAGTCAGCTCATTCAAGTGGTTAAAGCACCACTTGATCAAAATAGAGTTAGTTTTCTCCACAGAATAAAGTTTCTCAAGGTGAAAGTACAAGCTGGAAAGAGGCACACAGCAAAATAACAGAACAAAATTTGCAGAGTTTCAGCTTGAGCACAAGCTCAGAAAACAGGCCAGTTCAACACATGGTTTTGAAGGAAAGAGGGAAGTTGTCATCCTAGAGTTCAGCTTAGATGTTTTAAGGTTTTCAAGGTAACAAGATGTTTGAATATGTACAAGGCATGGAATAGTTCAGATCTGTGATTTTGTACTGAATGATCTAACTTGCTTCCTGACACACAGAAGCAGCATTAATCAACAGCAATAAATTTTCTTCTTCCTGCAGAATGTAATAGGATGGTACAAATTCAGACGTAACACAGACCAGGCCATGACATTCCGGGAAAGACTTCTTCATAAGAATTTACAGTCACACCTATCAAACCAGGGCCTTGTATTCCTGTTATTAACTTCTAGTGTTATGACAGAAAGTTGTTCTACTTACAGACTGGAACATGCCTTACATCGGCCACAAGAAGGGTAACTTGTTTGTTCTCTGGTTCTAATGAAGCAGTAGCACAGATGTGCTATAACTTAACACAGTTTGTTTTCTTCATTGCAGCTGAGTTACTGGTAACACTTTATTTTACCCCTGAAACTTATACATTAAATAACTTTATTCCTTATATTGCTAGAGCCCAGCTGAAATCTTACACTGGAGCTCTGTTCAGAGATTTTGCTTTATAACTATTTGTAGTGCTAGTGTCAATAGGCAGACACTTTATGCACATAAATGATCGATTTATGTTCTTGATCAATTTAATGTATTGGACTTCAACTATCCATGGTGTTCATCTTCACATATCACTGAAATATTTAAACTGGTGGTAACTTGCAGTTTTCTTCAGAAACCTGCTGCCCCTAGGCTGGGTGTAACAAACAACTATCATGTTTCTGTGACTCATACAGAAATGGGAAAAAAACTAGAGGCATTGATCAGATCTTATTGCTCTTGCAGTTTGCCTTTAGCAGTCATTTATGTGTTATCTAATGCATTTAGCAAGAACTGACTACACTGTAAAACTATCTGGGATGCTTAATGGTCAAGAAACTTTATCAGAGAGGCCTCTGGATGTTTAATAAATCATATTTTTGTACTTCCGCTTTTTAAGTCTTTTCCAGAAAGTTCCTTTGGTGGTTACCAACTTGGGTATGGCAGAACAGCAAGGTTACAGAACAGTATCTGGCTCCTGTGTATCGTCAGGGTTTGTGAGAGCAGTGAGACAACACAGGTACCATATATACCTTATTCATTGATAGCTGTAGATTTCAGTTCAGTCATCTTTCTATGGAAGTATTTTTTTTAAGTGCTTTTGCAAATGCTACAGCCATACCCTGCTCACTTTTTTGACCTGTTTCCTGCAACTATTTTCCTTTCTAAGGTACTTGGTTCAGTCCCATACTTTGTCATGAGAGCTGTCTGTCTCAACATCGGCACCTATTGTTGAAGCTCAGAAAGCTTCTTTATATATCGTATCTCCTACTAAGCAAGCACTGAGGTCATAAAGTTGCAATTACACAATTATCATCTTGGTCTACAGGTCAGAATTCTTTCATGAAGATGGGTCCTTACAAGAGGTTCACAAGATAAATGAGATGTATGCCACCTTGCAGGAGGAACTGAAGGTAAGTCAGGCACATCTGCCAATACCATTACTTTCAGCAGTACTACAAAAATAAGTCAAGCAAAGGGTACGCCATCTTTCACTAAAGAACTAAAGCTGTCTTTGAAAGATCAGAGAAGTGCATTTGCTATCAAGTTCTCAAAGCTGAAGAGTTCAGTTTGCACTTGATGAAAAAGTACACTGACAAATCCTCAAGCCCACTAAGTTCTCACAGTAGGATTATTTTGAAGGACTAATCACCTGTAGTTTGTTACATCTCCTTTGCTTAGACGGAACAAATAAGGTATCTTGCACCTCATACAAGGTTTAAGTTACCTCTAGAATCTGCCTCATTACTTAAACTTTTCGCTACTTTGTGTCCAACTTGCAAGTACCGTTAAGGGTATTGCAACAAGGTTAAATTCACCTGTGGATACTGTTAATCCCACTGAATGCTCTTTTCCTTGCAGAAAATATGCTCTACAGTAGAAGTCAGTGAACGATCTGTAGAGAAACTCTTAGCAGAGGTGAGCCAATTAAAAGAAGAAATCAAGAGGAAAAAGCAACAGACTTGTTCAGGTAAGTTAAATAAATGTAACACCAGTCTCAGTAAGACTTCCAAAATGGATTCAATTGGCAGAAGCCAATTCCAATCTTGAGGCAGCCAAAACAGTAGTGGTAGTAATGTACAAGAGGGACTGCAACTCTAGTACTTTTTCGTTTTTTTCCAGAAGTCACAGACTGCGCAGGAGAGCCACAGGAGAATGTTCTCCTTTGTCAGGCACTGCAAACTTTTTTCCCCAATTCTGGACTTCAGGCATGTATTGTTTCCTTGAAAGGCCAACATATACCAAAGAACTGCTGTAACATTGACCATAACATTAATGTCAAGGACAAACTAACTCTCATGGTAGAGGAAAAAGACGTCACTGAAGCTGAAACAAGACACTTAACCAAGCGTAAAGTCAGGTGGACCACAACAGGATCAAAGTCATTCAAGAAATCCAGATCACTGCAGCTTCACCAAAAATTACTTCAAGACCAAGAGGACACTGACCAGGAAAGGAAGCTTACACTGAGTAGTACTGGAACAGATGAGGATTCATTTGAGAAGACAGACACAAATGAATACCCACAATCTCCTACTTTCTGATCCATTAAAGATTTGTCCAGATCCAGACCTTCCACCAAGAGCTACTGCCAGCGTACTCAAGTGACATATCGATTTATAGTACTGCAGGGATGAAAGTATCATAGTGCATTTTTGCAAAACAGTTGTTTTTTTTTAACTCCAATGGATGAATCCTGTTTGGCACAGAGACAAGTCCAGATGACATTCCCTCATTTTGCCTTACAGGGCTAGATCTGTATTCTCTCAGGGTTTAAAGACTATAGTAGCAGTATGTTATTAGTCATATAACCATATCACATACTGCCTCAGAGTAATACAACTTGAAGCTGCTGCTGGAGAAGTGGTAACATGCTTACCAGAATTCTGTTTGCATAAACTGTCACAATTTAACTACTTTAATCTCTCTTTAGGTATCTAGTACTTGTTTATTCCTCCCCTTTCCAATCCTACAAGGGAAAGAACAGCCACCTCAACTTTGGCAAGACTTTAAGTGGAAGAAGCGGTCCATGCAGCTGCCAATTTCTGTTGTTGCTTTCATCTTCTGTACTTCTGACAATGTATTTTAGAGATGTGGCACTTCATAAAAACAAGCAAAAAAAAAAAAGAAAAAAAACAACAAAAAAACATAAAAAAAACTGACATCCACCCTTCAGTCAGCAATGCATTGGTACTAGCCAACTGCATTTCCAGTAAACAAGCATATGATCATAAAAAGTAGTTTTATTGTTTATTTCTTTACAGTGTATTACTCTGGATACTTAATATTACATATCTTGGGGTCTGTGAGAAATGCTGGGTTCTTAAACATAACTGGCATAAATCCTGTAAAAAGATAAGATGGAGGTTTTTCTTAATAGAAAAGTAAGCCTGACTGAGAAAATTCAAAAGCATAGTCATACTTACCAATTACTTGAGCTCTTTTAATGGCTTTCGTAATTTCTTTCTGCTTCTTGTTGCACAAGCCTAAAGAGATGAATCATTGTCAGCTTCTTAAATCAACAACTACCAAACCATTAGTTTAAAGGGTGAAAGGGATATTACTGGCAATTCCCTCTAGCTTTGCCTAGGTCTTCCTAGACAAATGCATGTGAGCTTATACTATTAAATACGAAATGCATATAATTAAGGACTATTTTCATTCCTTGAAGCAGGCCACTAAGTCAGAGGAGTACTCTTACAGAATGTATGGAGTTGGTAGTAGTTACTTCTGGAAAGATAACCAGTATACAGTTACTCTGACTCACAAACCCATTAACATGAGTATTTAGTGATTTAATATTTCACATACCTGTTATATGCCTGCCATAAATGCGGCCAGTATGCGGAGAAACAAACTGGGAAAGAAGCTACTTAAAATGAAGAAATCCAAAATCAGTTTAAGAACTTTAAGACAGCTTTAGTTTATTACTTGCATTCTGGTTTTCTTTCTTTAATGCTCTTAAACTAGAGACAAGAAAAAGTATAATTTAGAGCTACAGTATTTTCTATGCCACAGCATTTAAGTGGTATTAGAACCAAGAACTAGTTGATAAAGTAAATTTTTAACACCAGCACACAAGTCTAGTAGATTGAACAGTTTAGCACAACTACATTATTTGACCATTATCTGCACACATTCTTGCTCTTAAATTTTAAACCCCTACACGTATGAATAAATTCTTATTTTTTTATCATGGTAGACTTCCTATACACACTTAAAATTAGTAAACCAGTTTCCATCATTTAAGAACAGGAATTTTTTAACTCACCTGCACATTCTTGTAGTCCACATTTATCCCACATAAGACACATCTTTTTGGAGGCTCTTTATAGGGATTCTCCATTTGTATGGGCTGAAATTAAGAGATCTATTAACACCTGTAAGCTTCACAAGAAACTAAGAAATATTTTATATTTTTATTCTTTGGGCAAAACATGCCTTGAAAGCAAGAGGTATTTAGTGCATCAATGAAGTTTTTCAATAACTTATCTCTATTTCTCTTAACACAGTCATCTAGCAATCTAAAAGGCTTTACACACCTACACAGCCTTTTATATATTAGTAATAATGTAACAAGCCAATTAATTAAGGTGGTGAGGCACTGGAATGGGTTGCCTTGGGCAATTGTGAATGTTCCATCCCTGGCGGTGTTCAAAGCCAGGTTGGACAGAGCCTTGGTGACACGGTTTAGTGTGAGGTGACCCTGCCCATGGCAGGGGGTTGGAACTAGATGATCTGAAAGTCCTTTCCAACCTTAACTAAATATTCTAGTCTAATTAATAGATAGTGCTTACACCCTTTACTTTAGAAAACAATATCCAGGGAAGCTGGTAGTAAGGTAATTCTGCCTGGTAAGTCTGAAGAGACTTTTCTGAATATAAATTCAAAGCAAATGGCCTGAGGGAGCTCCTGTCCACACACTTTAACAGAGAGATTCTCAAATATTTACTAAGCCCTGAATAGCTCATCAAGCTTCAGAACAAGATATGAGAAAGAAAAAAAAATACAGGCATAGGTAGAATTGGGCAGAGAAACAGTATCTTAAAAGTTTTTGCTTGTACAGGACAACACTTTTTTATGACATAACTACATGCAATGAATTCGCTTTAGTCTGTTCATGGAATGGTTTGTGTTGGAAGGGACCTTAAAGACCATCCAGTTCTAAACCCCTACCATGGGCAGAGATACCTTCCACTAGCCCAGGTTGCTCAAGCCCCATCCAATCTGGCCTTGAACACTGCCAGGGATGAGGCAGCCACAGCTTCTCTGGGCAACATTTGCCAGTGCCTCACCACACTCATAATAAAGAATTTTTTTCCTAGTATGTAATTTAAATCTCTTCTGTCAGCTTAAGGCCATTCCCCCTTCTCTTATCACTACATGCCCTTATTTCTCAGCTACATGCAAGAAATCAGTTCTGCCAAACTTTTTGCTCCACAAATTTTGCTCCACATTTGTGTTACTCGGACAGCTGATTTACATGACCACAGTTAAGATCCTGGGCTATAGCTCAACGGCACCTTCACCTGGAATACCTGGTGTCTTCCCTCAGCACTGGGTCCCTGCTCTGTAACACCCCAAGTAACTGAATTCAGAGTCGGTTTTCTTTTAGAAGCCCTAGTTACTTGAGTTCAGGGGGGCTTTTCGGGAGCCCAAGTTACGCGAAAACCAAGGCACTTTCGGACACCTCCGCTGCCCGACCTGAGCCCCTCTTGGCGAGGGCGGCAGCAGCCTGGGCGCAGGCAGAGGACGCGGAGTTCGGGGGGGCTACCTCACCTGGTCGGACTGCTCGGGCAGCTGCTCATGCTGGAGGCGGTGCGGCCGCACCCACAACGCCGCTGTAAGGGATAAAGAGTCACAGTTAGCGGCAGCACAGCAGGAGAGACCAGCTCGCAACTTTCCTCCCCACAGCCACCTCGCTCTAAAGGAGCGTTCTAAAGGAACACACCAGGCCTCAGTGTCCGCCAGGGCCGAGCCGCCAAAACCCGCGCCGCCATGTTGTCCCCTGCAGCCCACAAGCGTCATCTCCGACTATAGGTCATTCGCCTGCCCGACCGCCCTCACAGATGCGATTAGCTGGCCAATGGGACCGCGGCCCGCCCAGCTGGAGGCAGCCAATTGGTCGTTGCCTGGCCGCGGGTTCTGTGTCTTAGCAGGGTATTGGCGGAAGTAATGTTTGCCTCTGTTAGAGGTGCTAGTCGTTTCATGGCGGTCACATTCGTTCTTGGCTGTTCGGCCGTCCCTTGTCGTAATCTGCTGCGGCCGTGACGCTCTCCGTACCGCTTCTTCGCAGCGCCGGCCGGAGGCTCTACGTCCCTCAGCTTCACGGGGTGGCGGTGATGGCTGAGCCCCGACTCGCGGTGCGGAGGAAGAGCTGCCCCGGTTCTGTCCGCAAGCGGAGCCGGGCCTCGGTGCAACCTAGCGCCGTTTGCTCACCGGTGGCTCGTAAGAGACTGAGCTCCGCAGAAGGGCCCCCGGCGGAGATCTCGGTACGGGGGTGGCAGGGTGCGGGCGGGCGTATAGAGGTGGAGGGAACACCACCTGGGAGGATGGCTTGGCCCAGCCTCAGCCTGTGCGGTGTCTATCAGGGAGTGTCTTACTTTGTATGAGAGGGAATGTAGTTTGACTTTAGCCGGCATTATGCCTACTTGTAGGTTAAGCTTCACTCGCTGCGAGTTCACTTAGAAGTGAAGCTAGGTTTTCCTCATAACATCAGAAAATCATATACGTTTCTTCTGAAGTTGGGAAAGGCTTAAATGGTTTGCATCTCGTATGTGTTGTGCAAGATGTGCTGCCTTCCTTGGTCTTACTTTGGGGTACTAATACTTTTTATTTTTTTTACAGTGTGATAATGATAGCGAAGAAGATATGTTTGGTGACTATGACAGCCTTTGTGGAAATGATTCTTTGCTAGCTCAAGTTGATGATATAGAGCACAAATACCTGCAGGATGAAAAGCTGGTTATTAAAGCACCTGGAGAAATCATACCTGGGAATCTTCAGCCAGGACTTCCACAGAAGAAACAAGATAATTTTTCTATTCCAGAAAATATGGCTATCCTTAAAGCTGACAAGGAGGATGTTTCCCAAGTGAGTGAAAGGGATGTAGTGGATAACAATCAAGAGCAGACTGACTCTATTTTAGATGAATTGCCATCATCACAACTTTTGTATTTTGAGAAAATGGATGAACTATCTTTTGCTTCTAGAATATCTCCAGCCTCGGAAGGGAGGAACAGATGTGTGAATTCTTCCTTAGAGAAAATCAGGAGTACATCATCTTTTTGTCATGATGCTGAACACAGAAACAGACCTACTGACTCTTCCTCAGACTCCAAGAGTGATTTATTTAAAACTGAAAGTCTTAAAGATCATATAAAAAGTGCTATGACTGGAAATGCCAAAGCCCAGACTCTGCAGGTCTCTAAAACCAAGCAGCTTCAAGAAGCTGTTTTATCTGAAGAGATTTGTGTTGCTAGAAAAACTATTGAATCTTCTTCTGTTGATATAGGCCCTTTCTATGGATTACCTAGCAAAGTTAAAGATCTGTTCAGGCAATTTCGAGGGATTGAGATGCTTTATGGTAATGTAACTAATTGTTGAGAAAGAAATACTAGTGAAGAGTTGCCCGTTTTACCCTTAACACTGTAAAAATATTTAAGTTAAGGTACTATTTAATGTAAACCATGTTGGAAAGTGGTTGTTTTATTAAGTGGTAATTTTGGGTGTTTAGGTGGGTAGGAAAGTTTGATACAGTCTATAGAATACTTTAGAAGGCTCAATCACTAACAGCTTTTAGTGTTCTGTTGAAGAAGAACTCAAACACTGGACTTAAAGTAGTCTATAGGAAGCATAGGCATTTTTTTATATTGATTAATATGCTTCTGGGGCTGCTAATACTTCTTTCTTAATTTTGCAGATTGGCAGCATGATTGCTTAATGTTAGAATCTCTACAACAAAGAAGGAATTTAATATACTCATTGCCAACTAGTGGTGGAAAAACACTTGTAGCTGAAATAATAATTCTACAAGAATTACTCTGCAGACAGAAAGATGTTCTGATGATCCTGCCATATGTTGCCATTGTCCAGGAAAAGGTCTGGATACAGTATTTCTAATAGTGCTTATATTCTCTGCTATGCCTTCCTACTTGGCTGGTTTTAACACTAATTTTAGCAAACTGCATGACTTTTATAAATATATTCTTTTCTCCTAAATGCTGCTCACAGGGTCAGTAATTTTGTTGTAAAAGAGACTTACAAAGGTGAGGATGCTGAGCCAGAAAATAAAGCATGCTGAATTTTGAAATAATAGCTTGTTACAATGTTATGTGTAGTTCTGCAGTTATCCTCTTGGCATAAAGGAAAAGTTAATTTAGAGAATAGATGCAACTCAAGCTTGATAATATTTGTAAACATTTCAGCTTTGCAGGTGGAAAAGGTGGTCATAGCTAATATGTTTTCACTAATCCAAGCAGTTGATTACTGTGTGGGTTGGTTATATGCACGTTGAGTTCTTCAGGCAGCTCAGTCAGAGTTTGCTCTCTGATTGATTTTTTTTGTTTGTTTAAATTTCTTTAAACAGGTTAGGGGTTTATCAAGTTTTGGGATAGAGTTGGGCTTCCTGGTTGAAGAATATGCGGGAAGTAAAGGAAGATTTCCACCAATCAAGAGGAGAATAAAAAAGTCTCTTTATATTGCTACTATAGAAAAAGGACATGCTCTAGTGAATTCTTTAATTGAAACAGAAAGAATTGATGACCTCGGTCTCATTGTAGTAGATGAGGTATGCTACAAGACTTACTAAGGTTTATAATCTGCAAACTTTAATCTTTATAATATGCCATTATTAGCAAAGAGCATTTTTTGATTACTTGGTTTTGCTTTGGGTGTTCATCATCACTACTTAACTTGTCTGCATTGGTACGTAAACATGTAATATTGAAAGTTATTTTTCTTTAACTGAAGCATTTGTTGCTCTATCAGGACAATGGATTCTGTATTGAGAGATCTACTGTTAGTGATGAATTACTGATAGGTACTTGTCAATTAGACATTTCTAATTGATTAGAAACATAGATAATAATGGAGAATGTATTGTATGAATCCCACAACTGGACTCTTAAATGTCGAAAACGTGACTGGTACTGATAATGACTGAATGAAGTAATATTTGACTGGGAGAATTGCCCCTTATTCTGCTCTTAAGTGGTTCAGCCAAGTTGTGCTGCTAAGGGTTGCATCACATGTATAACATCTAACAGAGATGTTTAATTCATGGAATACTTCATCCTAACTGAGTTTACTTCAGTAGCTTCAAAACAGAAGACAGTTTAAGGACTAACTTGTTTTTCTGGAAGTAGCTGACTGCTAGAAATCTTTTTATATTAACTTCCACTGTAAGCGTTCCTTAAAACAGTTTGCTTGAGGCTGGTGAGCCCAAAGATCTCTATGCTGACTGTTTAGTATCAGGAGTTAAGTGTATCACTAATGGTCTAATTAAATGGGAGGTAAATCTTGTTTTCTGTGTTTGCCCTTGGGTCTGGTTTTCTGTGATGATTAAATGTTGTTTCAGTGAGGCTATACTTGTGGAAGGAGCTTGGCAGTCAGAATTTGCCAGAGGGATATAATGAGGAAGTCCATGATAATCCCTCTGTAATAGGCATATCCTGTAATATTTATTTAGGACTTTAAAAAAATGTTGTGCGTTTTAGAAATACTCTTAACTCAGTAACATTCTTGCATTTTCTCTTTCCTTTCTGTGCACAGTTGCATATGCTCGGTGAGGGAAGTCGTGGAGCAACACTGGAAATGACTCTTGCAAAAGTTCTTTATGCTAGTAGTAAGTCACGGCTGCAGTTAATGTTACTAAAATATTGTAGCAATGGCATCTTTAGAGAGATATACTTTGCCTTTCAGGATTTGTGGTGTTCTGGCTGCTTTTGAAAAACTAGGAATGACTCCATGCAGTGACAGTGTTTACTTATTTGTTAGTCCTTTGACCCTGTAATGGTGGACCAGGTGTTTCTGAAGCTTTTTGATACTTCTCTGGGAAATCCTGAGGGTTGACAAATGCCTTCCATTTCTTTGTAGGAGTATCTTAGCCATTTCAGTTAAAAGCTTCCATAGAGAAAGGTTGCTTTTTTATGTGTACATCTCGACTAGTATTTCTTAGTTATATCCCACTTCAGACTTGCTACTTTGGCATTTAAGAAGACTAACAATAAAGAAGCAGGCTTTTGAATTCAATATTGAGCAGAAGTGTTTAAAATTGTGAGCATGGCAATAATAAATTCATGTCAACTTCTGTTTTACAGAAAACACTCAAATCATTGGAATGAGTGCAACCTTAAATAATGTTGGAGACCTGCAGAAGTTCCTGCAAGCGGAGTACTATACTAATAATTTTAGACCGGTCTGTATAGAAGATACCATAAACTAGTAAAGATATTTGAAATTAAAATTATAGCATGTCTATTTAGGATTGTATCACAGCTTTAAGCTTAATTTCACAGTGTAATATAATGCCTGCTAATGCTTGCAGTTGTACTAATATCAATGCACTTTTAAATGCACAAATGCAGGTACCCTTATATCATGTTAAGCCCCTTGTGTCAGTTTAACTAAACCAATTCCTAAATTGTAACTACTTTGATAAATCATTATAGTTCATTTGATAGAACTGGAATTTGTACTACTGGTGGTTGAACACTGCCATGACTGGTTTATGAATAGTTCATGGGAAACAACACTTCTTGTATTCTTCATTATAATCAGATGTTTTCTCAGGGCAGGCAATTAAAACAATGAACTCTAAAAAATTCTTGATGGGTGGAGTGTGTTCTTGTGTGCATGCGTGTATGTATGTATATGAAATGTGATCCTTAGAAAAGACATCAGTAATAGCTTAACCTTTAGAGAAGGCTTAACTGAAGTTTTTGTTCATGGCTTTTCTCTCCCTAGGTAGAATTAAAAGAATACATAAAGATACGAGACACCATTTATGCAGTTGACAGCAAAACGGAAAATGGCTTTACTTTTTCACGTCTCCTTAATTTCAAGGTAAACCTGAAGTGCTTATAGTTTCTTTGAAGTATAGTTATGAAATGTGCTATTTTACACAGATTTGTTTACAGATATTTGTCCTGGGTTCAGCAGTAGCAGTCATTTTTCTCCTTCTTGGTAGCTGGTGCAGTGCTGTGTTTTGACTTTCAGCTCGGGAACAGAGCTGATAACAATGATGTTTTGGTTTGGCCAAGGACTTTGTGAGCCTCATGCTCTGCCAGGGGGGAGGGGAAGCCGGGAGGAAGCAGAGATAGGACACCTGACCCAAACTGACCAAAGAGGTATTCCATACCACAGCACGTCATGCCCAGGACCTAACTGGGAGTGAGCTGGAAGGGCTGGGAGAGGGTTGGAGGAGGTATCGGTCGGAGCTTGGTCGGGCTTGGGGGCCGAGTTATCGGTCAGCTGGTGCTGAGGTGTTGTATTCTCTTCCCTTGTTATTTCCTTTATCATTATTATCATTGGTGGTAGCAGTAGTGATTTGTGTTATACCTTAGTTACTAAACTGTTCTTATCTCAACCCGTGGGAGTTGCATTCTTTTCAATTCTCCTCTCCATCCCTCCGAGAGCAGGGGGAGGGCAAGAAAGGGGGGGGAAGTGAGCGAACGAATTACCTGACTGGGTTTAAACCACGACAATATTCTACAAAGAAATTATTTAAATAAGATATTTCTTTTGTAATACATATGAGAAAGAAAATGTTAGGCTTTGTGGAGAAAAATTTCCTTTAAAACACTGAATACTTAACTTGATTTTCACTTCTTTACTGCTCTTTAAGGTAGAGGCTTCTTCAATATTTTGATATATGAAGAGGAATGGGTTTGAGTATTATATGTACCTAGTGCTTTATGGTTTGGGATAGATTTTCTCACCAGTTGATCTTTTGGACTTGACCTGATACTGAAAGAAGACATCTTTCAGGGTTGTTTTTTTTTTTGTTTGTTTGGGTTTTGTTTTCTTTTCCATTATTGTCTTTCATGAACTAATTTCAACCTTTAAAAAGAAAAATGCCTGTTATAGTAGACGGCCAGTAATAACACAAGTAACATCACTGTGGTGTTGCTAAAAGAATTTGAAGTTTTGAGGAGAAAAAGCAAAGTGTTTGATTCTTACGTCTATGTATTCTTCAGTTCCGGGTAGATGTGTTAATAAACTATTTCAAGTGAGGATTTGGAGAACTTATCCCGCAGTTTCTTGCATTTATGTTGTGTTAATGCAAATACGGTTTTCTAGCAAAGGTTGAGAGCAAGTATTGAATACTTAGTTTATGATTTAATTTCTAAGTTTGAATGTTTGTCAATATCCATTTATGACAGTATTCTAGTAATCTGGAGAAAGCAGATCCTGACCACATTATTGCCCTGGTTACTGAAGTTATTCCTAAATATTCCTGCCTAATCTTTTGTCCCACCAAAAAGAACTGTGAAAATGTGGCTTCAATGGTATGCAAGTACCTCAAGAAGTAAGTATCTCTCATGGTTTTTAAAATTAGATATATGGAATAAATGTAACTTCACTAGTTTGCAGGTGACTTTCCCTGGTGATCAGAAGTAAATATTTTGAATATGGAATCATGTAAAGGTACTAAGTGCATAAATGATAGCAAACTGCTCAAGGCTTATTAAACAAATGTTTTAACGAGCAAAGCCCCTTATTTAAAAAAAAACAACAACTAGTTAATAAAATGGTTATTAGAGAGCAAATAAAAAACGAAAAGCATACTACACTAATCTAACCTTGTGCCCCTTTGGCCCCGGTCTCTACAGGCTTAGAGAACTAACATTTTCTCTATAGCCGGGTATATATAAGTTGTAAAATCTAAACCAGGCTTTGTTAATAAAGAAAATAAGACTCACATATGGTATCATTTAATTGTGATTTGATCAACTCATGATAGTCTAGCCAAGTTAAATTTTATGTAGGAACAAATTATATTCAAATAAATGATAACTCTCCCTCACTATTAAAGTTGAAACCATTTTGATGTATCTGTAACATCCACTACAAGCTGATACTGGCCCTGTTTCCTTCAGTGCACTTGATGCTCACATCCAGTCAGAATTTAATCACTTCTGTACCTGTGCTTACAAACAAGAAAAGAGTTCTGTTGTGACTTAATCACTGTCCTGTGTCTTGCTATTTCAAAATTACTGAGAATAACTATTTCTCTGACATAGGTGTTAGAGGAATGGATAATGAACAGAAATAGACAGTAAGCATGTCTCTTGATTTTATTTTTTAATTTTATTTTCTAAGTAGTTAATGATTGATCTGAAAAACTAGATAAGTCTAAGTAAATGCTTTTCCTCCTCCAAGAGAATTTAGAGCTCACAGGGAGAAAGAGAAACAAGATCTCATCAAGAACCTAAAGTATATTGGAAATGGAAGTGTCTGTCCTGTTCTGAAGCAAACAATTCCTTTTGGTATTGCCTATCACCATAGTGGCCTTACAAACGATGAAAGAAAAATTATAGAGGAAGCATATTCTGCAGGTGTCCTGTGTCTGCTTGCTTGCACAGCTACCTTAGCTGCTGGAGTCAACCTGCCAGCCAGAAGGTTAGTAACTGAAACATATTTCATTGTTGCATTGATTTTTCTTGCTTTATAAAAAGGTTTCTTTAGTAAGTTGGAAATATTGATGCTATTTAAAGTGTGTTCTGCTTTTACTAACAAGTTAGATGCATAGGGGATTTAGTGTTCAACTTGGGACACAAAACTGCAAAGCTTTTACACAGGAAAATGTGAATCAGTATCAAGTTGCTCAGAATGCATAGCTGAAGGGCACTTAAATAAATGAATTAAGAAAACGTGAAGAAATCAAGGATATGCTTCAGTATTTTATAATGTTATCCAGAAGAGTAAGGAATTCATGGTGGTTTCTTGGATATTGTCCTAAGAACAATGTTTAATTTGTGACATTTTTCTAAGGAGATACCGTTTGAATATGTTTTAACACAAAAAATATTTAATATTTTCTTACCAAGTGCTGAAGACATGGCTGCTGTACTCTGACCAAAGACTGTTTATTAAGAATTCATATTTGTGTGCATGTATGTTGGAATGATGCACTTGAGGGGAGGCAGAAAAATTAATACAGCCAAGTATTGTCTTACTAGCATAACTGTTGTATGATCAGTGTAGCTTATGTTTTGTGTAGGGTTTATTTCATATCTCAGTGGTTTTCATCTTAAACTCAGGGCTTTGAGTAAAGACTAGTTCCAAAGGTTCTGCAAGACGTAATAAACATGGCTTGTTTTTCAGTAAATCTTAAATTGTTAAAGAGTTTTCTGTTCAAACAAGTGCATTTGGTTTTAATTATTTATTAAGCAAGGGGCATATATAAAGAATGTATTTAAAATTTTATTGCTACTTAGTAATTCTAATATAAAGCATAACTTATTGAAGACTTCTTCACAGGGTTATTCTCAGAGCTCCTTATGTTGCTAATGACTTCCTGAAGAAGAACCAGTATAAACAAATGATTGGCAGAGCTGGGCGAGCTGGTATTGACAGTGCTGGAGAAAGTATTCTCATAGTGCAAGAGAAAGACAAACACTTGGTAATTTTTATAAAGCTATTGATAATTTAAATTATTGGATTAAGCTGGTGGGATAAACAGGAGGAGCTGAAATGCCTAGCTCAGTTTTTTTTCACTTCTTAATGTTGCACGTATTTGACTTATGTAATAATACCTGTAACCTGCCTTTATGTGGTTTGTTTTCAGATGTGAACTGTAAACTTTTAGATGCCTATACTTATTTTCTTTAAAGCTGAATCATGCATATCAATATTTTTAAATGTGTGAAACTAGTGCATAAATCTTTTCTCTGAACTACTATATTTCTTGCTCTTTTTAGGTTCAGGATTTAATTCACAGTCCTTTGGAGAATTGTTACAGCAATCTTCTGCTGGAGTTGACCAAGGGAATGCAGACTCTGTTATTGTCTTTGGTTGGATTGAAGGTATCAGTTAACTCTTCTGTGTGAGTAACTTAAGTGCTTGGGAATACAAAGAAAATCTTATCTGTTGATTCTTCAGGGGGAAAAAATAGACCTTTTAAACATATTGGCTTACAAACTCAGAACAGCTTCTAGTTGGATAAAAAGAACAAAGATTTGATTAGTCTCAGATGTCATGTTACATAATTAATTGATAATTTCCTTATGTGTAAAAAACAAAGCTACCTTATGATACATTATAGTATTAATAACATTTCCATTTCTGATACTTGATTCAAACTAGAAACAAATTAACATGATGCAGTAGGTAGAATAATAGAACAGATGGAGAGCAATCCATCAGGTCCATCATAAATTGTCTATCATTTTATTTGTTCCCATGTATTTCTATAGAAACACATTAACAGGATATCCAGCTGCTTCTGTAGAGTTTTTTTCATATAGCTTATAGAATGTGTAAAATGACACCTTTTAACATTCTAATCTCTTGCAAAACTGATGCAGATGGCTGTTACCTATGAAGAGGTCAACAATTTTATGTGCAGTACATTGCTGGGTGTTCAGAAGCAGCTGCTGTCTAAGGAGAGGAGCCTCTCAGAGATAATTAAGGATGGGCTAGAAAAATTAATGGAAAAAGGACTCCTAAAAGGAAGAATATATGAGAAAGACAACCCTTCCAAATGTACACTAACAGTCACACCGCTGGGTAAAGCTACATATAAAGGTAAGACTTTTTTTCGATTCTTGTTATAATCTTTATTTCAACAAACCCTTTCATATCAGCCTTATTTCAATTTAGTATGTTTTCCCATCTTTGGTCTGAAACTGTAATGAAAAATAAGTTGTAGAGAGACAGATTTGATTGCTAAATAATGTGCTGGGCTGAACATGATGGGAATGAAGTGTAGTAACATTGATCACAGTGAGAGTAAAACCAGAACTCTACCCCCAAAAAAGTGATTTAAAGATTTGATTTAGTGGTTGTACTCAAAATGCCTCACAACCTCATCTTTTAATTCATTGTTATGGACAGTTATTGTGAACAGGGGGATATCTTGACCTAGAGGGAAGCTTAGGAGGGAAAGGAAACATGTGACACGTAGACCAGCTGTAATAAAGAAGTGAGTATATCAGGAAGTTCTGTTTTCCTGTCAT
Source organism: Pezoporus flaviventris (assembly GCF_033815535.1). Taxonomy (NCBI): domain Eukaryota; kingdom Metazoa; phylum Chordata; class Aves; order Psittaciformes; family Psittacidae; genus Pezoporus; species Pezoporus flaviventris. The sequence continues at coordinate 59,031,520 of NW_026892550.1, read as the reverse complement.
AGCATAAAGATACAGGGTATGGAATGCCATTGGAATAGAGTAAGTCTCTGAAACAGATTCCTTCAGTCTACAAGGTTTGTTCCAGGATTTCTTTAAAGCCAAGGCAATTCACAAACACTCCAAAACCACACCCTGAATGGACATAGGTGGAAATAGATGACTGTCTTTCATCAGTTCTTGTTTCACTGCTCAGGTTAGGGCAATTATTCAGGTTACAACTGTCCATCTTCAATTCAGACGGCATAACAAGCTGTTGTGGAAGATAAAGGAGATGTTGATTCTATGTTAAAGTCTATTACGTTAACTGTGTATGCCTGTTTAAAGTTGCAGTACATTGTGTGCTTATTATAGGGTCTATAGACTTGGCATACTGCAATCTTCTCTATAGAGAACTGAAGAAAGGTTTGGAAGGGCTGATTCTTGAGAGCAATCTTCATCTTCTGTACCTGACAACTCCGTATGATACAACTTCTAACTGTAGCCCAGATTGGATGATATACTTGAGGCAGGTGAGAGTTTACTAGCAAACATGCATCGGGATGTGTAGTAATACTGATTATTGCATTTTAAGTAAGTTTATACATATAAGAAATGCAGATAGTGGGGTAGCAATTTGATGAAAAGTTAAGATATGCTACTTTATTTTCACTCACAGGGCAGAAGTGCTGTCTTTTATTGCATAAAAACCTAAGTTCTCTTCTGCATCTGTAATATTTGATCCTATTTGGGGGAAACAGTGGCAGAAACACATCTTTTGAGTTGCCAGTACTCCAAATCCTGATTCTAGCCTTGGGCCTAGCCTTGCCATCACTGGGGTCTGGTTAATCCTAAATCAGTGCTTTTCATATGTAACCACATCGTGGTAGACTGCAAGAAAGCCACTGTTAAATGCATCAAGAGCCATATTTACCTTGTAATGCTCTCTCATTTAATCTGTAATTTTGGGAGCAAAATCCACTACAGAATGTTAGGTCTTGATCCTTGATGTAAGTCTAATGCTTAACTCCAGCCATGATTGTAACTGTTACGCTGTGACCAATACCTTCCTACAGACTACTTATGCTTATGCCTAGCAGCACACACTACTTATGCCTAGCAGCACAGCCCTTAACCTAGTCTTGCACACTCTGTAAGATCCTGCCATAGTTCAATTCCTCTCTTTATTGTAAAGTGCTGTATACTAAGGGTAGCACTAATACCTATTTAGTTTTGTTAAAATGTAGCATTCAGAGATTGACAGTTACAGATAATTCAGACAAGTAGGCAAAGAAGTTGCAGATCTGACTTTAGTGACTACTAGTCTAGTGACTCAAGTACTATATATGTTACAAAACATTATTCACTTCAAGTAGTAGACTTAGGTTTTCTATAATATTAAGAGAATTAAGTATCTGAAAATTCTTTATAAAATCTTGTTTTAGTTCAACCAGCTAAGTGGAGCAGAGCAAAAAGTAGCAGATATTGTGGGAGTACCCGAAAGCTTTATTACAAAAAAAGCTTCTGGCCAAGCCATCAGAAAGGTAGGCTGGAGATTTCTCATACCTAATATCACAGTTAAGTCATTTCATTTGGTTATTTACAAATTCTAGATTATTTTTCTGCTGGTGTTCTTTATTGCTATTGTACTTACTAAGTTTCTTTTAACCTCATTGGTTGATTTTCTTAGTGTTGTTTAATGTCATTGGGTATAATATAGTCATGTTTGAAAGACATGAAGGAGTAGAGGGGAAAAGAACTTCCTTGTAGCACTAACAGAGTATCTTGAATATGATACTGGCTCTGAATTCTGACTTGCTTTATTCCTAGAATGTGGACAGTGCTGTGGTAAACAGGCTCTACCTGTCATTTGTCCTTTACACACTACTGAAAGAGACCAATATATGGAGCGTTTCAGAGAAATTTAATATGTCCCGGGGATATGTGCAAAATCTCCTTAATTCTGCTGCCTCATTCGCCTCCTGTGTTCTACGCTTCTGTGAGGTAGCATGTTAATAAATTCTAATAAATTCTTTGGGATTTGCAAGACCTGGAGTCTTGTTCTCTTACATTAGAACTGAATGCAGGTGTTGTATTTCACCTTTCCTGTTCAAAGTTATTTTTCCTATTCAGTAAAGCATGCTCATACAGTGATATTTCTTACATTAAAAGTAAGCTTTATATACAGAGAAAATATACAAAGTGTACAGTGCACTGACAGTTTTACCTTTCTCTTGGAAATAAGGCCATCTGGTTGTGGAATGTCATCTCGGGAAAACAGCTCTGGGATGTTCAGTTGAAGAGTGCTGAACACAGCTCTGCAGCTCTGAAAGGATAACTAGAAACAGCAATGCTTCCCCTGTCTGAAAGCCAAATATATGCATGTTGCCATAGCAGAGCTCTTATTAGTCATACCCCCCAGTACAGGATTCAGGATTTGATTTTTAATTTTATTTATCTCTGCAGGAATTGGAAGAATTCTGGGTTTACAAAGCTTTGCTGACAGAACTTACCAAGCAGCTGACATACTGTGTTAAGACAGAACTCATCCCTCTGATGGAGGTAGCAGGTGTTCTAGAGGTTAGTAAACCTGGCTTTATGAGATTTTCCCAATATAAACTAGTATGCAATATGTTACTGTGCCTTATCTGGAAGACCAAGCTAGTTGTTTTTTTGAGAATTTGGCATAGTGCAGATATCCCACGACAGTCCTGGAGGCTGGGGGAAAAGTGGTCTATTGAGGAAATGTGAGCTGGAGCCAAGGCTGTTTTTCTTCGGGCTGCTGCCACAGCCAACAGTGAAAAATCCTGTATTTGAACAATAATCTAGCTGTATACTCTGTTAGAAAACAGAGTCCAGGTTTCTTGTGGTAAAGGATTCTTGCGTAAAGAGGAACAATAATTTACATATTTAGTTACATTACAAGATCCTCACAGAAATATGTGAAGTCCTTTTGGGAACTTGGGCTTGTACAATCACTTGCAGTGTTGCATATGTTCTAAGTAAGAAGCTTACTTGGTCTCTGAATCTAAGACTCCTATGAAAGTAGAAAATCTTTTTGGGCTTCAGGGCAAGGTTATAAATAATTACTGGACTCCTTTGCAAAATTACCTAACTAGCTTGTACTACCTGTTGTAGAATCAGTTTGTCAGCAACCATTGAATTTGGTGGCAGTAAGGCTTTATTCCAAGGAACAAAACAGTGAAGACTTAGAGCTTAATGGTGTCTTTTGTAATTGGATTTTCTGAATTAGATGCAGGAGGCAAGTAGTCTTTTTGATGGCTCATTCCATAGGGGAATATTTCTGTGTAAGGGCTAAACCAGCCTCAACAGTGTGATTCTATGAAAATTTTATTTTAAAGATGACTCTTGAAAATTACTGCTATAATTAAAGTATTTCTGCACTGGAGTTAAAACTGTGCCACAGCTGATACCTGTAGCAGATTAAATTGTCAACTTGAACAGACATTATTTGCTTAAATTTCCTTGGAGGAAATGATAAAATCAATCTTGAGATTACTGTAGTGAAAGAGTTTTCGGCATGCTTACTTGTACAGTTTTCAAAGAGCAATCTAAAACCTTTTCATGGAGAAAGTCGTTAGTGAAGAAGGATTCTGTGTCATCAGTCATAATATGCATATAGCAGCCAAATAGGTCACAGAAAATATTTGCTGGCAATTGGTAGTGAGATTAATGACACCTGGTTCACATCAGTGAACATGCATAGTCCTCAGTTACCCTGGAGGAAGATAATGTATTGTAAGTCATTACCTGTTAGATGCTGAAGAAACACATATGTCATCAAATAAATGTCTTTCTATTCCTTCTTGCCTCTAAAAGAGGCAAGGGGGGGGGGGGGGACAAAAGGTAATTGACCAGATGTGTGGAGGTGCAATAGTTGCTCATCAAATGGGTATTATTTCATAACTCAGGATATGAAAGCCTTGGGTATACAAATTACTCCACTACTAGTGTAGAAATGCATTTTAATTTAAACTTTGTGAAGTTCTAGCAGTACTTGTTTTGCAAAGGAAATGTTTGCCCAAAGGCCCTCTGTTAAGCAAATACTGCATGGCTACCTTACATAACAGCGGGATCAAGCCAAGTCAAGAGAAGCAGGTAGTGCACAAACCCTTATACTGGTGATAATCAAGTTCTAGACAGTCTCTTCTGGTATGTGTATCTTTCTGGTATGTGTGAGATCACAGAAATGACGTCACACAAAACTAGAGAAGTAAAAAAGATACTGTTAAACTAAAAGAAATAATTTATAAGCTTAAAATGGGGAAGCATAGTCTTCTGGAATTCTCTGAAAGCTCTGTTATGTGAAAATTCTGTGGGTGGGAAAAAATATGGACAAAATCTTTCACTTGGACATCATCAAATAATGTGACAATCATTCCTGTCAGTGGTAGTGAATGCAGAGAACATGATAACAAAGAGAGGACATTAGAGTCAGTATCATCTAGGCTCAGAGAAAATGGTGACAACTGGGTTCTGAAGAGCTGGATGAGATTTTATTGGGAGATAAATCTTAGCAGTAAAGCTGTATTTTGGGGAGGTATGATTCTCAGGGAGTATTCGTGTTCTTAGGAAAATAAATCAGAATTGGATTAATAAGCAGAGATTATATGTTTTAGGTTGGCACAGACTGGCACTTAATGGCAGTTCTTATTGCCTATTCTAATAAGCTAACACAACTTTGAACTTTCAGGCACGAGCAAAACAGCTTTATAATGCAGGGTACAAAACTTTAGCGCACTTGGCTAATGCAGATCCAGAAACTCTAGTCAAGATGATTGATCATTTGTCACGACGTCAAGCCAAACAAATTGTTTCATCTGCAAAGGTAAGTTAGAAACAAAGCTATAAAAACCTGCTTCAGAACTTCAGTATGTCGAAAGTGGGTGTTTGAGTGACATTAAAAGTGAAGGATTCAAATTACTAATAAAGGCATTAATGGACATTTGTGATCCAAATAAGAATATGTATTAAGAATATTGAAATATTTTCTTGACAATATAATTTATTTAAGATGGTTAAGAGTAACAAATTGAGCAGTTGCTGACCTTCAAGCTTTTGGTAAAGTAAGGGAATGTCTAGAATAAATGAATGGGTGGGTAGTGTGGAAAAAACTATGCAGGCAATAACAAAGTCTTGGTTTATATATTCTCACGGAGTAAAAGTAATTTTAGATCATGGCTGTTTATAGTTGTTGTAGGCTTCTTACTGCTTTTTTGTCGCTGTATGAGCCAAAAAAAAAGGGATATATGCAGATTCCTCATCAGTGCCAAATGCAGCAATCTAGCTTATTCTCATGCTCAGATATTAAACTGATGGAGTTTTCTCTAACTGGGAAGTTAAGAATACTTGTATGTGTTATGCTATGCATGCTACTGGGGAACTGTTAATACGCCAGCTGTCAGCAACAAACAGCTCAGGGTAGTGGATTAAATAGTTACTAATATCAGGGGTCCCTATATGTCTGATGTAAAATGCTGTAGTAAGAAATTTTGTATAAAGCAAGAATTTGGTAACTTGGCAGGCACTACTTACAGATGTTTATTGCAGCGTGGAAGACAAATATCTGTTATAGATGCCTCTGCTAACAGTTCTAGACAAAGCTGTTCATATTCTGTTTTATTTAGCATATTAAGTGATGGCAGAACTGAGAAAACCAGCTGTGTGTACAGTATTAATTTTTGTGTTAGTGTTTTTCATATGGGTATACACTAAAAAGTAAAAAATGCTGCTGGTAGTACTTGTGAAAATGTTAGTCCTTTGAGGCAAAGGTACCGTAGTTCTGTGAGCAGCAGCAATACAAGTTTTTTACCGACTAGATGCAAGCTTGGAAAGAAACATTGATGTTTTAACCTAACCTATAGCTAATGCTTATATTCATTTTTTCAGGGGGCTTTTGTGTTCATTTTATTTTTTCCCATTATAGATGCTGCTGAGTGAAAAAGCTGAGGCTTTACAAGAAGAAGTTGAAGAACTCTTAAAGGTGCCTACAGATATCCCAGCAACCTACTGACCATGAAGAAAAATCATGAATGCAGAAATTGGCATATTTTAAAATTTTTAACTTTGCTATGTGACGCTGCTGTAATGATAATAAATATTTATATCTTTTGTATACCTCATTTTAGTGTGAGTTCAGAATGTGTCTTGGGAAGTTGACTTCATTTGGAGGTTTTGATTGAACATGTTGAGCAAGAGGCTAGAATCAAAAGATTCCTCTTAATTCATTCCTGGTTTTAGAAATAGCCCTTCGAGTGCTTTGAGGACTGGACTAACTACCTGGTGTGTACTTCTGCTTAGAGACTGGGTTCATAGCTGGCTTAAATAATGTGTATATGTTGGATATTCCCTTTAGGACACATGTTTGAGTGAGCTCATCCAAAATTGCTATTTGCAGGAATTACTGTACTCTAGGTGTAACCTAATGGAAAGAGAGAGTGAGTTGCAACTCATGACAAAGTGGTCCCGGATTTGTATAAGGAATTGTAAATGATGCCTAGCTTAAGCCATGTTAAAAGATGCCAATATTGAATTCACATTCAGTCTCTGGCAGTTCCCAAGAGAGAATTTTCAGGATGTTTCTGTAGCAGTTTTCCAAACAAAGCCAATGGGTTTTTTTTTTTAATATTTTTTAATTTCATGCCTAAATGTGAAGACTAAAAGACAAAGGCTTGAAATTGATTTTTGAGAAGCCATATCAAGAGACCACTCAGTGGATAAAGAACTGGCTGAATGGCCACATGCAAAGAGTTGTGGTCAATGGCTCAGTGTCCAGATGGAGACCAGTAACGAGTGGTGTCCCTCAGGGATCGGTGTTGGGACCGGTCTTGTTTAATATCTTTGGTGGTGACATGGACAGTGGGATCGAGTGCGCCCTCAGCAAGTTTGCCGATGACACCAAGCTGTGTGGTTCAGTTGATATGCTGGAGGGAAGGAATGCCATCCAGAGGGACCTTGACACGCTTGTGAGGGGGACTGATGCCAATCTCATGAAGTTCAACCAAGCCAAGTGCAAGGTCCTACACCTGGGTCAGAGCAATCCTAGGCACAGCTACAGGTTGGGCAGAGAAGAGATTCAGAGCAGCCCTGCGGAGAAGGACTTGGGGCTGTTGGTCGATGAGAAACTGAGCTTGAGCCGGCTTCAGTGTGCGCTCGCAGCCCAGAAAGCCAACCGTATGCTGGGCTGCATCAAAAGGAGCGTGACCAGCAGGTCGAAGGAGGTGATCCTGCCCCTCTACTCTGCTCTCGTGAGACCTCACCTGGAGTGTTGTGTGCAGTTCTGGTGTCCTCAACATAAAAAGGTCATGGAACTGTTGGAATGAGTCCAGAGGGGAGGGCCATGAGGATGATCAGGGGACTGGAGCACCTCCCGCATCAAGACGGGCTGAGGAAGTTGGGGCTGTTCAGCCTGGAGAAGAGAAGGCTGCGTGGAGACCTCATAGCAGCCTTCCAGTATCTGAAGGGGGCCTATAGGGATGCTGGGGAGGCACTCTTCATTTGGGACTGTAGTGACAGGACAAGGGGTAATGGGTTCAAACTTAAACAGGGGAAGTTTAGATTGGATATAAGGAAGACATTTTTTATTGTGAGGGTGGTGAGGCACTGGGATGGTTTGCCCAGGGAAGTTGTGAATGCTCCATCCCTGGCAGTTTTCAAGGCCGGATTGGACAGAGCTTTGGGTGACACAGTTTTGTGTGAGGTGTCCCTGCCTATGGGGGTCCTTTCCAACCATAACTATTCTATGATTTTAAGTTCTGAGGCTCCATAGGCAATATCAGTCACATTAGTTAGAATTTGAGAAGGTACCTGAACCAGTTTTGCTCTAGCATAAAGCTAGGCTTTGTGAAAGTAATTTTGAAGATGCTTGAAGCTTCCTTAATTGTGATACAGAGAATTCCTTTTCCAAGCTGTTCTGTAGTACGTAACAATGCTAGGGCCCTGCATGTTAAGAACAACTAGAAAGCTGTGATAGACTGCTGAGTTAAATCATGGTAGCCAGCACCCTGGCAGAATTAAATACGGCATTTCTGTGTAAATTTGGGGGTCCCTTCTCAGTAAAGAGAAAGATAAACCTTAGTTAAACTGTCTTTTTTTTACTCAATTTATGGTTGTGTTGTATTTTACTGCTTGTTTTGTTGTTGCATTAGAGAAATCATAAGTAGCAATTGAATGGATTTTTATAAGCCTTCTTTAGCAGAATCATGTCTCTAAGACTATAATTATGATACTTTACAGAGGCTTTTACAAAGTTTGGATAAGTGAGATATTTGAATGCATTTATTGTTAAACTTAAGAACTTAAAACCAGCACTTTTTAGAGGCAGGATGATTCATTTGCCTTGCTAGATTCAGTGCCTGCAGGGAAATCCTGGTGCTGATATTGAAGTGCCTGAGGCAGAAATGGTTTTGGAAACATGAGAACATGTTCAGCTGGCTCTAACAGCAAGGTATTATTTGCCCTCAAGTGCAGAAGCAGTATTTGCCATGACTTGAGGTTATTTACGCCTTCCCCTTTTAATCAAGATAGATACATATTTTTGACCAAATGATAAATAATGAGAATTTCTCTATTGGTTTATTTGCATTATTGTCAAAAGACAGATGATGCCCACTCCAGTGTGAGTACGTATCTAAGCAGTTGATGCACGTAGGAAAATTTCAGTGATGCCTGTAAAGCCCAACCAGTTGCTGTAAAGATTTACTGGTGCTCAATGTGAGTGTTTCTCCAAAGACTGAAACGCATGGATCTGGGGGGTGAGGGGGAACCCACAGCAAATTACTCTAAAATTATTTACTGTGAGTACTGAGTTATTACAATAACTTATGGAAATAGTTCATTCATTGCTACATTAATTACAGGAGTTTCACAATACTTCCCATGATATTCGTACTTGCATGCTAATTTTAAAGTGTATGGGTTTAGTTTTATATTGTAGAGGGGAACAGGAGGAAAAATTGTTTCTGGCAGCTGTCCATTGCTGGTTGTCAGTTGCCTATCCTCACACTTGGACATCACTGAAACTACCAGCGCTGTAGCAAGACTAGGTTTTGGTGCAATGCATGTTTAGGAATGAAGTCAAGTATTCCCTACAAACGGTAGATTCCCTTTGAAATGGTAGCAAAAGCTGGTTTGAAACAAGTAGGTGGCTTCAGGTCTGTGTGATGCTGGTCTGGAAAGAGGGAGTGGATGACATTTGTTGTCTCTGCTGCTCTGTTTTACAGGCTGTGCTTTGCCAGATGGATGAGTGCAACTCCTCCAATGCTTTTCTTTGACCTTTAATAACGTTAGAGGTGAAACTCCAGTGATCTGCACTAAAACTTTGCTATATGTAGCTTGCCTTGTTTTTCTGAAATTGGAAAGCTCTGTTACCTGGGCTTTTTCCCTGAGAGAGGGGAAAAAAGTATGTAACAGATGCTAGTCAGTATTTTTGTGCTGCTGTATGATGCTGATACGCTGCAGCATCAAGTGCAGTCCTGTGTTCTTACAATGCTGCATCATGTGCAGGTGTCGGAATGGGTATATGTTGGGCTTGGTGAATGTCTGCTACAGGTGGCTGTACTACAGGAAAGCTTGTGCTAAGGATGGAATCAGAATGTTTTGGAAGGCAAATATTTCTTGCTTTAATGGGATATTTATATGCTAAAGGCTGTGTTAAAGGGAAAGAACAATTTTTGGCTTATCTATGTGAAATGATAAATGCTTCAAAGCAAAGGTAGGTTGTAAAAATATGCTCCGTAAGATGTTCATGCTAATTTCTTCATATCCCACAGTAACTTGAATCAGTACTATGTGTTTGTCTCTTCAGGCTGCACCTAGTACAGAGCAAGTGTTCTGACCAAAAACCTTGGAGCATATTTCTTAGTGTTTACGCCTATTTACTTCCTGACGTGCCTGCACAGACTAGTTCTTGAGTTTATGTCATTCCCTTCCCTTCCTTTCCCTGGGTCCATAATTCTGTATTTTCAGGAATGCCTGAAATGTAAAAACTTACTGAAAACTGTCTCTCTGGAAAGCCTGGTAAAAGGGTCAGGCTTAGGTTAACGTTTAGCTGTTCACTTTCATTGTGTGAAAAGACCTATTGTATTCCTATATTCTGGAAAGCTGCTTCCAGTGAGCTAGTCCTGCCTAGGCAGCTCTCACTTTGTTCATCCTTTTAGAGCTTCGTTTGATCTTTTTCAGCATGGTGGTCTAGCACTGAGTATTGGTTGTACTGACAGTCAGATATTATCACTTAAAAGTTTTGTTGTGGATGGAAGGGAGGCTGAGTGATTTTGTGGTGCTCTCTTTTGTGTGCTGGAGCTCAGCAGCTCCCCTGGTACCTGAATTTCTCAGCTGCAGACTCAGTGGAAACAGTCTTTTAGCAGTATCTATAAAGCTATGTGCACTTCAAAGACAACTCCTAAAACCTAGACCCCAAGTGTCATTTTCATCTCTGAAGAAACAGTGTGTGCTGAGAGTCACAACCAGCTGGGTTCAGAAATAAAACCAGCTGGGAGTCCAAAGAGCGCTGTCAGGACCAGGTCTGGTTGGGGATCTGGGGGCAGGGAGTAAGGATAGCTTACAAAAACACCTTGATACATACATCTGTTTTTACAGTTTTCAGGCTTTCTTGGCATCATCTTAGTCTTAATTTCATCTTCCTGAGGCTTCTCACACAGAAATATAGGTTAAGTGTTACTCTGACATGGGCCACCTCTGTTCATCTGCCCAAATGCTGCTATGTCGCAAGAATTGTTTGCCTTTTATACAGACAGTTCTTCCCTTCTAATTCCCTTAATATGCACAGATAGGTATAGATATGCATAGATAGATACATCAGTTCTTGGTTCTTGCCTAGGAACAGCAGCAAGGTTGCTATTAGCAATAACATACTGCTGCTAACAGTTGAAATTCCTGGAAAGCTTTATTTTTAGCTCTTCCTAGTTGTGAAAACCTGGTGAGCACAATGTGTCTGTTAACGACATCGCTGGCATGGGAGAAGCACTGATAGGAGCTCTGTGACCACAGCATTTGAATACCACAAGGCAGGGGCTAGGCCTTCTGTGGAGTGCGGGAGCGGGAGGGGGTGCTGGTACGGAGCTGGCTTCTAATAACATGCATGTGGATTTAACCCTAGTCCTGATCCTTACACCTTCCCCTTGTAGCTCACAGTTTCTGCCCTCATTTCCATGAAAGTCCAAATACCTCTGTTTTTTTTTCTCCCCTGCTTTGCCATATTTAAAAATGGGTATAATACAATGCGGAAAATGCCCAGGCAAAAGCTACCCATATTCCCATTTAGTACCTGTAGCTCTTCAGGTGTTACTGGTGGAAGGCATTATGTTCCAGATACAAAGGTTTTGTGGGCTGCTAAAAGCATAGCACATGCTACACCTTTTGTACACACATGTGCACACAGCAATTGAATCCAGAATGTAGCACTGATTATTTGAAATGCACACCTTGTGCCTCTGCCATGAGAAATACGGTACAGGGGCAAGTAATTCTAAGTGCTTCTCTTCAAGGAAGCACATAAGGGGAAAAGCAGTGAATTCCAGCACAAAACAATTGTGCACAAGCTGCATCTCGCCTGACAGCTATTAACATTTTCTCTACCTGCCCGTAATGACCTTAACCTGATTTGCAGCAGTGATTTGCCACGTGCTGAGCTGCATTCTTAAATCCTTGGTTCACTCAGGGGTAGTCAGCATGGTGATCCAGTCATCTGCTGATAGATAAATTATTCCTCTGGCAGATAGTCACCCCAGCCCTTCCTGTGGGTGTAGGCATATAATTGGTGGTGTACCCCGGAATGGGAAGCATTATGCTGGCTAAGATACTGAGACAGTCAGGAGTGTCACTGGTGTTTCCTTTCTGGCAGAGCTATGGCTGTGTTTATCAAAAGCAGAGTTCATTTGGTCTAGTTCTTCTCGTTCTGGTGGCCAGTTACTTAATAGTATAAAAACATAGAGCAAGTAGGAACAGGAAGGGCCAGGCAAGGGAGCACTTGAGCCACACTGATTAATACCCCAGCCTCAGTGAGTGTGGGAAGCACTGTGCCCGAATAAAGTAGCAGATAAGGACTGAACAATTTGCAACAAACTTGATAAGAAACATTTATGCTTCAGGATGAACTGATGCAGATAGGGAAATGTAATAGTGTTGTTAAGTGTAATTGCTTCATAGACTTATAGAATGGTTTGGGTTGCAAGAAACCTTAAAGATGCCATGGGCAGTGACACGTTCCACTAGACCAGGTTGCTCAAAGCCGTGTCCAACCTGGCCTTGAACACTGCCAGGGATAAACACTTCCAGAGTTTAGAAACTCTGCTGATGATTCAACAGCATGCATATTAATCTGCAGCAGGCTGTTTCCCTGCTGCAGGGGAAGAGTTTTTGGAAGCAGGGCTTCCAAAGGGGAAGAGTTTTTGGCATGGGATGGATTCTGCAGGGAGTCCCTGGGATACAGATCCAAAGCAGGCCCAAGTCTTTTTTGTTGTAACAGCAATTCCACGTTGCATGTTGGCTGTAATTAAGAAATACCCTTATTGCAACAGTGCTGCAGCGGGAGGGGGGGAAGGTGAGCTTCAGCCTGAAGCGCCGTGGTTGCCCCATGTTGTTTGTCACAGGCTTGCTGTGTTCTGCTGTGACTCGGTTTTCAGCAGCAGAGGCCCGTGGCTGGGGTGTCAGGCTGAACATCTCAACCTTCAGTGGTAGCAGTAGCAATATTCAGCGTGCAGTGATTTTCCAGCCCACTGGTTTTGCACGCAGCTGCCCAGGGTTGCACAGGCAACGCAGAAAGCTGCAGAAGTTGTTTGGTCGTGCTGCAATGCCCGAAAGGTCAAAGCAGGCAAAGAACCAGCTTGAATCCCAGGTTTGTTTTGTAATGGTTGAAGGTGTTGGCAGAGTAACCCTGCGCTTCAGCTGCCTTGGCGCTGCTTTGATACACCGCGCGGCAGCGGGGCTGCGCTTCCAAGATGCTGTTGCATCCCGAAGCCCCTTTCAGGGGGTGAGGCGGGCCCCGGCGCTCACTGCTCACGCTGCCTCCGTCCGTGTCTCCGTCCCGGCGGGGAGCGGAGGGTGCGCACCCACCCAGCACACACACCCCGGCACAGGCCCGCCCTCCTAGGGGGTGGGCACCGGCCGGGAGCGGCGGCCGGGAGCGGAGGATGCTGCTGCCGCGGCTGCTGCCGCTGCTGCTGCTCTCGGAGGGGCAGGCGGCGGTGCTGCGGCTGGGGCTGCGGGGCACCCCCCGCGGCGAGGTGAGCCCCGCTTTCCTCTCCCTCACCCTGGACGCCAGCCTGGCCCGCGACCCGCGCTATGTCGCTCTGCTCAGGTGAGCCGTCTCCCGCCCCCTCTGGGCAAAGGAGAAAGGAACACGAGGATGGGGAGCAGTAGAGGGGTCCCCCAGGGCGGCGGTCCAGGACGGGAGCAAAGCTCCGCAGACACGGGGAAGAGAGCCCAGGCATCCCGGCTGGGAGTCGGCGAAGGCGCTGCTGCTGCGGAGAGGGGAGCGGGGGGGAAACGGGGGAACCCCATCCCTGGAGCTGGAGCCGGAGCCGGAGCCGGCTGCTGCAACCTCCTGCTTCAGGATGCCCTGATTTCGCTCTCCCGGAGCAGCAGCAAGGCCATCCCTGCCGTGGGTGCTGGGGGAATGAGCGGCAGGGCCGGTGGGTGGAGGGAAGGCGCAGCTCGGGTGGTACTCGCTGGAAGCAGCACGGGGATAAACTAAGAGAGAGGAGCTGCTTTGTGAGCAGAAAAAGAGAAGGCAGCCTTCGAGCAGAAGGGTTACAAGTGGCAGAGCTGCTAGTCCTGCCGCCCGGCTTTGCAAACATTTGCGAGGCACTGTCAACATAAAGTCAAATAAATGCTGAAGATCTGTCACTATCAAAGCTGAATCAGGAGATCCTAAAAATGAAGCCTTTTTTATCCCCTTGGGTAATGCTGAAACTGCCAAGTGATGGTTGTTCCCTGCCTGTTCTTTTGGCTCTGACCTCTCCTGCCTTTTCTTCCCTGCTTTTTTTCTACTTTTTTTTTTGTACACTTCCTTTTGACTGTACCTTTTCATGGGGCAATCTTCATTCTTTCCTTTTCATCTGTCTGATCCCATTTTTCAACCCTACAATACTTTTCCAGTGAGAAAGGTGACACCAGCTTTATTGGAGAGTGCTCACTTGGGTCTCCAACCCCAACCAAACACCTTGGGGTTGGGTTTGGGGCCACCCCTGCCGCCACGGGGAGTGGGAAGTACTTGGTGGTCTCTAATCTGCTGTCTGTCACCACCAAGCAGATAGTGCTGGTGTGCCTGGTGTCCTCTGACGCCTTGTGGTTTCTCCCAGTGAAGGCTGGTGTCAGTGCTGCGTGTTGAGTTATTTTACGGACCTGCTTTGCTAAAGCTAGCAAGTGTCCAGCATGGACTTTTAATCTCTCTTGGGTAGAAAAGCGATTGCTTTGGGTCTCATTGATGGAAACGGGACTGATGGTGTGAAGTCAGTTATATACCCACCTTCTCATGGGACAGGTATGTTAGTTTGGTATAAACAAAACCAAAAAATCTAGGGGAGAAGGATGCTTGGCACAAAAAACCCAACCCCTATTTTGGAGTATGGCCTTACTTTGCCCAGAGATTTGATTCCCTGTCTGTGACCGTGTTCCCTAGATGTTCCACATCTGCTCCTCGCTACGGGGTAACCCCAGGTCACCTACTGCAGCACTTCCTCTGAGCACTTGCCATGTTTAGTCTCTACCCCAAAGACATAGTCTGCATGAATACAGTGTTTTTCTGTTTCCTGGTTTCCCTTCCTCAGCAATCCCAAACTGCATGCCCTGGCAACAGCCCTGTCCCCAGGCTTCCTGAGGTTTGGTGGCACCGAGACAGATTTTCTCATCTTTGATCCCAATAAGGATTCAACATTGGAAGAAAGAATCATCTGGGAACTTCAGGCCCAGCAAGGTAAAGCTGGCATCAATGTATTAGACTCGAAACCATCCTTGGTTTAGGAGATGACTTTGATGCAGGGTGGGGATGCCACAAGGGCACAGCAGCAGTGCTGGGAGTCCTCTACAAAGTCAGCATTGTTCTCTGTGGAGAGGTCTGTGCATCTTCAGCACTGTCTGTGGGAGGAGCTGTGTCAGCCATGGGAAAGCCAGGAAGGGTGTGGGGGGGATATCACATCCACCCTGGCTTCTGCTGGGACTCCCCCTTTGCTGCCCCGTGCTCCGTGCAGCAGCCTTGGTAGCTCCCCTGCTGCCTGGGACACAGACACAGCCAGCCCAAAAGCTGTGGTTTCATTGTGAAAATCAAGTCATGGACAGAAGGAGTAATCTGATGAGAACAGAGTGTCCATTTTCTCTATCTTGGCCAAAGCCAGAGCTAGGCTGGGGGCACAGCCTTGCACTCCTGTTGCTTCGACATGCCAAGTGCAAACCCACAGAACACTGTCAACTGCTTGAGCTTGGTCCTGGTGCGTGAGGTTTCCCACTGCATTAAAGTCCATTTATTCTTTAAACTTAGCAAAGGCACATAAACCTTTCTAGAGGTGTTTAAGGAGAAAGGATTCCCATCTATTCCCGCATGACAGCACAATTGTACATCACTGTACGGTGATGCTCAGTTTTGAAGTCAAGTGGTACTTTTACCCCTGTTCCACTCTGCTGAGTGGCTGCCTCCTCTCTGAGATCATGAGCTGTGACTCTAGCTCATGCCTTCCTCTCTGGTTATGGCTTGTTCCTGATTTACATGCTGAGAAAAGACATGAGCTTTGAAGAACTGGTGTCTTATGACTCCTGCTGGTGGTGTTTTTAGAGCCATACGAGGCAGTCAGTGCTTTCCCCTGCATGAGACAGGCAGTTCAGGAAGCATTGCACCATATCTGCTCACAGCAAGGTGGGCCCTGCTGTGCCACTGCAAGCTGGGGTGGCTTATCTGCTCCTCGGGCATGGCAGCCCATGCTTTGTCAGCTCACTGGAACAAGGGTTTCTGGCTGATGCTCCAGCTAAAACAGTTTATCATGTAGCAACGCCACAGTAGCTGCCTCGAGAAGCAGAGCTTGGTCTTCCTCCACTCTACCATTTCCATCACCCTAAACTGGGAAAGATACATCACATACATACTTATGCACCATATATTTATAATATGTATTTATGCACAAAGCCAGACCTCTTTTTCTATATAGTTAACATTGTGGAAGTAGGGATGCACTTCACTGAAGTGCACAACTGGCTCTCAGCCTGGCACCAAGCCATTGGGCTTCCTCCTGAGGGATATATCCCTTTGCATGCTTGCCTCTGGCTGTGAACATGAGAGCTTAATTGCTATCAAACCTTCTTCTCCCCTGCAGAGGCTTGTGGCTCGAGGCCTGCATTTGCTGCTGTTGAGAGGCTGCTGCTGGCCCAGTGGCCCAGCCAGGAGAAGCTGATTCTTGCGGAGCATAACCGGAAAAAGCACAAAAACACCACCATTACAAGTAAGACCTCAATGGATTTCTCTGCTAGGGTTTATAACAGGGGGTTGCAAATCTCTGCCCTGTGGTAAAAGGATCACAGGCTGTTAGGAGCTGAAGCCACTGTAAAATAAACATTTCACCCACTTAGAACAATCATAGAGTCACAGAATGGTTTGGGTTGGAAGGGACCTTAAAGCTCATCCAGTTCCAACCCCCTGCCATGGGCAGGGACACCTTCCACTAGACCAGGTTGCTCCAAGCCCCGTCCAACCTGGTCTTGAAGAAAATATTCAAAGAAATCTTATACTGTCTGACACCTCATAGTTAATAGCATCCTGCTGCTGCAGGACTTGGGAGGATCTCAGCGCCTTGCAGGATGGTGTGTAGCAAGGTCTGGGCTGTTTTGTCCAGCTGGGAGAGCTAGGCACATCTGCAGTGCCAGGCTAAATAAATACAGGCAGTAAAGATCGTCACTTGGCTGGAGCTCAACTAGCACACCATAACCTTGATATAAACATCCCCCTCTTTCCCTCTGTGCAGGGAATACCCTGGACATTCTCTACAGCTTTGCAAACTGCTCAGGGTTTCACCTGGTCTTTGGGCTCAATGCCTTGCTGCGGAAAGATGGCTTGCAGTGGGACAGCTCCAATGCCCAGGCACTGCTGGACTACTGCTCCTCACGGAGGTACAACATCTCCTGGGAGCTCGGGAATGGTGAGTGTGAAGCCAGCTTGCGGGCCAGGCCAGCAGTCACCTGAAAGGCACCACCACAGGCTATGGGCTGGCAATTTTGGATGTTTTGGATGACAGTCCATAAAGGCAAGGTGATGCTTTATTGAGGAAAAAATAAGGTCTTCATTTGCGAGGAGGGATTGCACAGAAGGCCCAATGAATGAGCCAGTTGAGATAATTTTGCTCTGAGATGAGGTGAATGATGCTGTTCAAGGTACAGGATGTCACCTTGGACAGAGTACTGGAGAGCAGCACACTCTCCAGTCACCCAGGCTTTTGGTGTCATGCTCGTTGCCTTCAGACATCTCACCTGTACCATGCCAGCTCAGGCATAGAGGGTTGGTACTCTCCCAGTGGAACAAGCTGCCCTATTTTGTGCCCCAAAACTGGAGCAGGATGCTGATGCACACATTTCTTCCCCAGAGCCCAACAGCTTCAGGAAGAAATCCGGTGTCTACATCGACGGCTTCCAGCTGGGGCAAGACTTCGTTCACTTGCGCCACCTCCTCAGTAGCTATACCCTCTACAGGCAAGCCAAGCTCTATGGTCCTGATGTTGGGCAGCCCCGGAAGCACACACAGAGACTGCTGAGGAGGTAGGGCTGTGGGGCCCTGCAGCACGCCCGGGGTGGGCAGCTGTGGGTAGCAGTGGCTTGTCTGCACCCAGATGCAGTATGGACATGAGGAGGCATCTGGGCAGTGTTTTGAGAGTTTTCTGCTCCAAATCAATACTAACAATGTACAACTGGATACATCCTATTTGAGAACTAATTTCCTGATTTTCCTTTGAATTAGAAGCATGGATTGTTTTTTTTCCCCTTGACAGGGACAGGGGATGACTAAAATCTTACCTGCATGCATGAGCTCAAGGCTTAAATGCTCAGCCAGTTGAAACAAAAATGCTAGCAGTACTTCAGTGATCCACACACCTCTCAACTGAGCACTGGCTGTGTTGACATGGGCTTTTCATACTAGAAATCTCTGTGTATTACACAAGCATTAATTCACTCTCCCAGCAACCTGCTGAGGCAGCCGGGCTGCCCAAAGCCCATTTAAAAGCCATCACAAGCATGGCCCCAAGGCAATTCGCCATCACTACTGCCAGCTGGGGGGAGAGGAGAAGGCTGTGCAGGGCAGTTTGCTCAAGGGAGGCTGTGACCCATCACCAGTACTAACCTCTCCGCTCTCCACTTCATCCCTTCTGGTTGCAGCTTCCTGAAATCAGGAGGGAAGGTGATCGACTCTGTCACATGGCACCAGTAAGTACCGCTCAGATACCATCCTTGCTCTGCTTACTGCCTGTTTTCTTTACAAAATGTCAGTTTGAGCACCTCAAGAGGAAAGAGGGGGTGCAACACCCCTCTCAGCAGTTCCTCAGGTGCCTCTCCTCAAATTGCTCCACTCACAATAAGAGATGGATTGAGGGAGTGCGCTACAGAAATGCAGAAGTTCTCCAAAGAGGCTACTTGGTGCACAGACCCAAAAGCAGTGCTGGGGGGTTGTAACGTAAGCACAGCAGCAGGGAATGCAACACGTGCCAGACTGTCATTTTGCCTGCTAAATATATGCATTGAGAAAAACATAAGTGGGATGTGGAGAAAAGGATGGCACCGCAGCTTTATTTCTCAGAAGAGTGTGAGGGGGTATCACAGCTTTCCCCTGCATGATGAGAGTATCTGCAACGGTTGAGCCTTTTTGCACAAGCTGTGTTTTGACATACCAAAAGCTGGTGAGATCTGAGCAGCAGTCCCAGTTGTCTCAAAGCTTCAAGTTGCCAACCGTTGCAAACAAAATGCACTTTCCCATGGGAAGAAGGGGGTGTCATATAAAAGGAAAAGCGGGTAGCTCAGACTTACCTGGCAGAGATGCCTCTGCTGAACTTGTGCATGAGAGAAGGTTTTTAACACAAGGTTTAAACAACCCATGGGTGGCTGGGCTTGGAAATGGAGTCAGTACCCCTAACGTTGGTGGTTTGGCATTAGAAAGGTTGAACCGGATTGAGTGAAAGCTTTGCTCCCTTAAAACAAATTCAGGGAGTCACTGATGACCCTGCTGCAAATGCACCCAACTCCCTGTGAAAAGTACAGCAGAAGCCCTGTTAGCTGATGTGTTACATGCTGCTTTTTTTCCCTCTATATTTATGTCTTTTTGATACAAACAGAAAGCTCTGCAGGTCTGGCTGACCCTTACCCATAGGAAAGTGCTAGCAGCTTCTCCTGTTCCCTTACATTTGCTCTCCAAGTCAGTTTGGGCTGTGTGTGTATAACTTGCCCTCAGATCCCAGCTGCAGGGCAAACAGCGCTGGCACAAGCCCTTTCCTCTTGTCTCATGGCTTAGAGAAGCAGTTTTAAAGTGCTCAGGTGCGCAATGGGGCAAGCTGTCCCCAGGACACCTGCCATTAACTCCATGTGATTGAAAGTGATTTCTATGTGAAGGTGGTTTTATTCCCAGAACTGAATGCAGATCTGACATGCAGGGGTCAGTAACAGTAGAAAAAGATGCACATGCTTATATTATATATATGTATAAATATATGACTTATCTATTTCTTTTGAGCAGCCAGCAGGCATAAAATGTGTCCTCTCCCTTTCCTGGGCTGTTCTTGCCCTTTGGTTGTTTTTGCTTTAAATGGGCATGAGTTATTTTCTTTACTAATTTAGGATTATCAGGTTTTAGCTTCCTCTTGCGGTTGGAAGACTTCAGCTACTTCTGGTAGGACTGAGTGTTAGTGTGATGAAATGTAAAAACTGCAGGGATCCCAATTTCCTGTTCTTTACATGGACAAACCAGACTTAAGAGCTCTTCAGCTCATGGTGGAGGGCAACCTTCATCCCACAAGGATGCCTCATTCCAGTTCCCCTCTAGGTAGATAGCCAAAATACTCCTATGGAGGGACAGAAACAGGGATCTGGTTTTTAATATATAACTTGATACAGTATAGTGAGTAATCACATATGAGTGTCAGACTCTTCAGCAAGAGAAGACTTAGAGAAGCTGGCTTTTAGTGGTATTTTCCTTGTTCTAAATAAGTTGATGCAAAAAAACCCCTGCTACTTCTGTGATACCCTGGCTCCATCAAGGTAATACCTGGTAATCCCTTAAATACAAACAACACACACATCTGGGAAAAGAACTGAACAGAAAACCAGTGCTGTGAATAAATGTATCAAGCAACTGAATACTTTTGGTGGTGTTTTGTGCCAGTGCTGATATTTTTTTCTTCATTTTGTGTGGGTTTTTTCCATTTCCAGTTACTATGTGAACGGACGAAGTGCAACAAGGGAGGATTTCTTGAGCCCTAAAGTGCTGGATACCTTTGCCACAGCTGTACATGAAGTCCTGGAGGTGCTTTGTCCTGTTTGTTCATTCCCATGTTCAATTTCCAGAGTGTTAGCAGAGAATCCAGAATAAAGTAGGGTTTCTCACTAGCAATAAATGGGGATCCTCAAAGCCTGGGTGCTGCTGCCACTGTAAATCAAAACCAAAAGAAGGGTGCCAGATGCATCATAAACCTACAACATTCTCATTTATCAATGTATTTATTACTCAGGGATGTAATTTATGGTCATAACTCCATCCCTCCCTGATTTCTTTGCATTTTGAGATCCTGAGAACAGTGTAACTTAGAGTATACCACTACACAGCGTAAGACTTACAGAACCAGGCTTTCAGCAATGTTTGCCTCATTCTGCTTGCACAGATCTGGGTATTTTTGGAGGGGGGAAAGCAAATCTGCTTCCAGTCGTTTTGATCAAAATTTGTGTGACATCCCACCCCAGTTGGTGTTATCCCTTAAATGCAAACCTCATATGTAGGCATTTGGCTAAAGCATAAAATTTTGATTGCCCAATATTTCCATAGCCAGCAAACTTACCTGTTGTCCCTTCCTCTTCTTCCCTATGCCACATTGGCCAGATTGTTGGTGGGACTGTGCCCAATAAGAAGGTCTGGCTGGGAGAGACGAGCTCTGCCTATGGAGGGGGAGCTCCCAGGCTGTCCAACACTTACATTGCTGGCTTTATGTGAGTACCATGTCACAGGTATGGGGAAATGTCATATTTTACAGGCTGAAGGGGGTTTATACCTGCCCCATGGGAGGAATGCTTCCCTCAGGCTTCCGGGGGAGCACAGGCAATGAGTGGGTTGAGTATCATAATCCTCCCACTGCTCTCTGTATGCTTCCCCCATGCCTAAGGTTCAATGTAGGCCCAAGTTATAGCAGATTCCTACAACAAATGGGAGGTAAGAAGCATTATAAAGTTGTATTTCTGCCCTTGAATCTGCAAACGCAAACTCCATCCTTTTGTGATTATGGAAAGTCATTCACAGGATGGGTATCCTTTTCCACAGTCATTGTTTTATCACTGTGAGATAACTAACCCAATGGAAATTTAGCTATAAAAATCATTTTCCCCAAGGACTCCAGTTGCAGAAACCCGTTGAAGTGAAAGAAATCAGGCTTTTCTTATCACTTTGGTCAGTTTGTAGATTGAGGGAGATAAAATTGCATGGAAATGTATAGTCCATGCTTTGAAAATGAACCAAAACCATAGATGCAATGTATTTTTTCACCCTCCTATGAGGCATGATGATATTCTCATCGGGGCCTTGTGAGTCAGCAAGTCAAAGCCTGGTAGTAGCAGGCAACCTTGCTGTTGCAATGATTTCTCTCAGCCCTCAGGCCCTTGGCCAGTTCAGGAGCATCCACTGCCACTCCTAGTTTCCACTGCCTGCAAATAGGGGAGAGGAGCAACTGTTCCCACCAACTCTGACCTCCAGAGGTGGTCTGGGACTGTATTTTAAGGTAATCAGTGCAAGACTTCAACTGAAATCAGCTGCGTGATTCTTAAGGAAGTCAGTATCCTGCCCTAATTCCTTCTTTCCTACTTCCCGCTCTGGTTGGAGAGGGGCAATGGTGGTCAGCTGAGGTCAGCAATTCCATCTGCGTGATGTTTGCCTTATCTTTTTTGTCAGGTGGTTGGACAAACTTGGGCTTTCAGCCAGGCAGGGGATTGATGTGGTGATGAGGCAGGTTTTCTTCGGGGCAGGGACCTATCACCTGGTGGATGCCAACTTTGAGCCTTTGCCGGTATGTATGCAACCCCGCTAATACCATCTGAATGGTGTGTGTATTTCTGCACAGGCAACACTGGATGTGGAGATACAAGTCAGCTACTTTAACAACACCTTTTTTTTTTGTAGCATAGTCACAGTTATCCTTGTACCTAAAGTTAGCTCATGTTTCATTATAGGTTCATGTGTTATATATCTATAGATACAAGATGTTTACTGTAACCACAGGGATGCAGCTAGTCTTCAGCATAGCAGAGACTGATTGCTGGGACATGTCTGCATACAAATCAGAGCATCACTTCTGGAGTTCACAAGGCTTTTCTGCATGGACTGTTTTGGTTTGAGTACTCCTCAGCTGAGCAATAAGTAGTTTCTAAATAGAAGTGATAGGAGATATTATAATAATTATATTCCATGTGAAAGCAAGCCAATATCAAGTCAAGACTCAACCATTTCTTAGGTCATGAACACATTAAGCCCTCAGTAGTGGCTGAAGGATAATTAAATGAAAACATGCATTTAATATAGTTGGATTTAATAGGAAATAACATTCTGCTGTGATGAAACATCATTATTTGAAGAGCATGTTTCTTTCTGCTAGTAACACTTACCTTGGGGTGAGAGGATAGCATCTTTCTTCTTAGCTTTCCACTCATTCTTTTGCTTCCAAGTCACGATTTTCACAGGTTCATAGAGACCATCTGAGAGGAAACCCAGCATTCAGGGGTTTTCTGTCCTGCCTGTTCATCTGGTCCCTATGCCAGGGACTGGGTTGCTTGTTACTTTGGGGTTTTTATTTCCTCATTTAAAATAGATTAAATTTGGACTGAAAGGACATGCCTTTGTTCCTCACCTACAGGCAGTACATACGCTAATCAAGTGAATAATGCTTTAGAGGCAGGGAAATCTAAATTCAGTTCCATCAGTGTTAGTTAGCAGGGAAATGAAGAATCACAGCAGTGTCAAGAGGCTTGCAGAGGAGCTGAGCATGCAAGCTCACAGACTTCATGGAGAAAAAGTAGTGGTGAAGGTGTAAAAGAAAGCAGACCTGGAAAACAAGCCTGCACTGGGCATCACCCTGCTCTCAGGCACTATCCTGGAGTGTCAGAGGATTAACTCCATAACTGGTGTTCAGCAATTAATCCTGAGACCTGTTCAAAAGCACAGTGTTAGTGAAAGGCATGGAAGTTGTTGTGGGCCTCCTCCTGGCATTGTGCCTGTGAACTGGGTGCAAGCTTTCCTGCTGGCAGGGCAGCTCATCCCCTGTGGGTTCAGCCTTGCAGTGCTCTGTGCCTTGCAAAAGGGAGTTTCTGGAATGCAGACTGTCTCTCCTCCACAGAGATTTGCATGTGAAGTGGAAAATCACTCCAAGGTACCTTGTAAACACAGCTGCTCTGCAGCCTGGAACAGGGTTTTCTGCTTAGCTGTGCTGTTTGTAGGAACTTGAACAGATACAGTGAAAACCTTGGAAAAGAAAAAGTGTATGGGGGAAAAAAAATCCTGAAATTACCAGCAAAATTAATGCTGTTAAGCACTGTGTGGAGTATCTGGCATGTACAAAAGTGCTCACGTGTGGTTTTGTGCCTCCCAGGACTACTGGCTCTCACTGCTCTACAAGAAGCTGGTGGGTACCAAGGTGCTGCAGGTTGGCCTGACAGGAGCTGATGAGAGGAAGCTCCGTGTCTACCTCCACTGCACAAACCCCCTCCAGTAAGCCATCAGAAAGGGTGAAATATCCCAGAACCTGAGCCCATGGCCATCCCCAGGCCAACAAAAGCAATCTGGGACAGCAGAAGGATGCCCTATATCTGTGAAACCTTTCTCTCCTAATTGACACCATCATCTACTCTTGCCTTGCAGCCCAAAATACAGAGAAGGGGATGTGACGCTGTTTGCCTTAAACCTCTACAATGTTACCCAACATTTGCAGCTGCCAAATTACTTATTGAGCAAGCATGTGGATCAGTACCTCTTACTGCCTCATGGCAAAGCGAATATCCTTTCCAGGTAAGTGCAGTTTCTCCTGTCTCTGTAGAAAGGATCGTGAGTAGACTTCGGTGTCCTCTGAAACCTCACCTTGTTTGATGTGGAAGGTGGGGGGTGGCAGGAAGAGGTTATCATTCAGTCATGGAATCACAGAATGGTTAGGGCGATCTGGAGCTTTTTCTGATAAGGTCTGACTTCTGGTAAATCAGTTCTCAAAAAAATGAGGCTGCTGAAAGCTTGCTGAGGTATGAAGATACTTGTTTGATGTTAATTGGGAAGCTTTTTCCTAGCAGGCTTCAGGGGTCTGGACCAGCTGCTGAAGTCCTTTTTTTTGGCACAAGCACAGGTATATTGCTTTCCCAAGTGCTGGCTCCTCATTTACAGCAAGGTGTTCAGGCTTTGTGTGGTTTCTTTTTATTCTTACTGCTAATGCATCAGCACAGGAAGGATCTGCTCTGTGGGAATAGAAGACATCTTAATATTTGCAGGAGCAAAAACAATTAAAACTTGTACTTTTCAAAGCCTGTTCTGCTGTTACCCTCACCAGAAGAGTAAGAAACATATACTTTTCAACTTGCATGTGCTTATGACTCTAAAGGAGCCCTTGCAGAGGGAGTGCTGCAGATGCTGTGTGTGAGCACACATAAACCCTCAAGGGAAGTTTAATTTGGCTTTGGGCTGAGTTTATGTTTATACTCGGATTCAGAGCTGTTTGTGCTTGATAGCAAACAGAACACAGCTGCCCAAACAGTGTCTCTGTCCCTCTCCAGGTCTATTGAGCTGAACAGCCGTGTGCTACAGATGGTGGATGACAAAACACTGCCAGAGCTTACTGAAAAACCCCTTGGTCCCGGCAGCATCCTCAGCCTTCCAGCCTTCTCTTATGGCTTTTATGTTATCAAAAACACCAAAGCTGTTGCTTGCATTTAAATGGTTAATGCACGCAGGATAAATGTAAAGCACTTGGCTAGTAGGGAAGTCTAATCCTAGAAATTCACGTTTCTACCATGAGATTTAATTCTGGCAAGGGATGCAAGTGTGATAGCACCAGTACGATCTCTGTGCTGGCGAAGACATGAGGTCCCACTGGGTAATAGGTACATGAATGATGCTTGTTAAGATCCTGGGAAAATTATCCAGGTAGAGAAAGCCCAGGCAGGGGTTGGTTTTGCTCTTGATCCAGCCTGGATCATTGCACTTGAGCACGGGGCCCTTCTCCACGCTATGTGCAGAGCTGCATCAGCTTCTCAGGCTGCCCTTGGGGCTTTGCCAGGCAATAATTGTAGCCTCCACTCTCCTCTCATTTCTGCAAGCACAGTTTTCAAAGCAGTTCCTTCGAAAGCTTGCTTTCAGAAAGGATGAGCAAGGGGTTTATTTTAGCTGTACAGTTATGATTTTGCCTGCACCATGTGGGGAAGCCCAAGGAGGGGCTGTGATTGCTGAGGGCATCCTGGGATGGAAATCAGGGACACAAAGCAAACCGAGGTTGGGGTTAGCTGCAGGGGAAAACGCCTTGCCGAGAAAACAGGCTCTCCGCAGGGATTAGGGCAGCGCTTTACGTTTGTTCCAACCTGGGAGGTTCGGTCACAAGATGGAGCTATAGCTACGTACTTTCCAAAGGCGAGCTTTCGATAAATGACGTGCCGGCAAATGAGCGCTCATTCAATCTCCACCACCCCGCAGGAGGTTCAGCTGGAAGGGACTTCCTTGACCCTATCTGTAGGTGGAGCTCTGCTTCACACTCCCTAAATCGCTCAGGTTCTGGAGGACATGGGATAGTAAAGAGACTGAGCAAACCACCCACCCCTTGACCATCAGAGGGGCATCGGTGGCCTTAGACAATTCAGGGGACAAACCTGCCCATCAGGCTGACATTCCTCTTGCAGGGCAAACAGCAGTTTTGGCCAGAAAGCTGTGTTGGTGGTGCCTTTTCTTCCCCAACCGTGCCTTCCCCATGCACACCCTGCTGCAGCTTACTGTGCCACTGCCTGCTTTCCTCTGCCCTGTCGGCTGCTGGTCTGCAGGGGAGCAAAACCCCTCAGAGAATACCTGCGGGCTCCTCCTGCATGTGTTGACTTGCATCTACTTTTCTTGAAGGCATATAACCCGTGCCACTGTCAATGCCTCATGGTATTTTGAGCACAGCAGGGGAAAACAACAACACACCACTGTATTTCACTTCTTAAGCTTTAAGAGGATGCCACCAGCTACACGGGGTTTCAACACAGGGAGGGAGGGGACATGTTTTAACGAGAAGACTTTAAAAACAGACAAACTTCTGACGCTGTGATGAAAAGTTGCACAATAAAGATGTTATATTTAAGTTCAGCATGTCAAAGAAGTGTTTGCACCCACAGTGCAGATACATTCTCCAAAGAGTTATGTATCAGAAAGTAATATAGATCAGAAATGAGAATAAGGAATGCTAAATTTATATTGTCCAAGTTCAATAAGATAAGATAGCATAAAATGAAGTGGGAAGTCTTACATACTGTCTACTTAAAGTTAGTATTATAGAATTATCATAACAATTTACAACTAAGACATCAAAATGATTGTTTGCCTGGTAGCTTCTTTTTAGAACTTTTCTAACAGTTTTGTTTGTTCCAATGCTTGTGACTTTTATATTTGACGGTTTTAATTAAAATGATTTATACCAGTTTTTGGCAATCTTCCTTTTTCTCAAGACTCTTTTTTTCACATACTGATACCACAAAAAATCCCTCCATTCCTTTTGGTCACACATCATCTACATTTTGCATGATTTTCAACAAGAGTAACCTGAGTAAGTAAAAATTAAATCGTACCCAGGCTGGTGTGTTTCAGTTGCACTGAGTCAGACAGAGGGGTCACCTCCACCTCACTGTTTGACTCAGACACAGTACATGGGCTGATTAGCATGCAAGAACTACTAGGAGCGGTACAGGGAGGTCCAGGTGTGCAAGTGACAGCTGCTCTGGCTTCCCCTCCCAGATACGTCTCCTCTGAGCATACAGCCTGGTTCTTCAAATGGCGGGGTGGTGAGAGGTATCATTCACAGCTCGTGTAACTGCTTTTGACTTAAAAAGCTCTACACACACCCAAGTGGCATTGCATCATAGAATCATTTATGTTGGAAGGGACCTTAAAGATCATTTATTTCCAACCCCATGCCATGGGCAGGGACACCCTCCACTAGACCAGGTTGCTCCAAGCCCTGTCCAACCTGGCCTTGAACATTCCTAGAGATGTTGCAGCCCCAGCTTCTCTGGGCAACCTGTTCTAAGTCTCAATGAAGAATTTCTTCCTAATATCTAATGTAAATCTCCCCTGTTTCAGTTTAAAGCCATTCCCCCTTTTCCTATCACTACTTGCTCTTATAAAAAAAAAATGTCTCTCCAGCTTTCCTATAGGCCCTCTTTAGGCATTGGAAGGCTGCTGTAAGGTCTCCCCTGAGCCTTCTGCTCTTGAGGCTGAACAGCTCTCTCAGCCTCTCTTCATAGGATAGATCCTCCAGCCCTCGGAGCATCTTTGTGACTCTCCTCTGGACTCATTTCTACAGCTCTATACCTCTCATGCTGGAGCCCCAGAGCTGAATGCAGTACTGCAGGTGAAGTCTCATGAGAGTGGAGTAGAGAGGGAGAATCACCTCTCTCGACCTGCTGGTCACGCTCCTTTTGATGCAGGCCAGCATACGGTTGGCTTTCTGGGCTGCAAGAGCACACTGCTGGGTCATGTTGAGCTTCTTCACAAAGTGACTTTTCTTTACGAAGTGTTGTATATTAAGCTGATAGCTACTGTTAGCTCTGTATAAACAAAGCAGGAGGGAGACAAACGTAGTAAGTGACACTGGATCCTAGCATAGCAGGACAGGTATGGTCAGACCCAGAGTTGAATACCACCCTTGCAGGCCCCACCTGCACATCTGCAGCAGCACAGGCCCCATGAACACCTTATCCAAGGGTTTTTTCCCCTCTGTGAATGCTGTAAAATTTGGGGTCTTGAACTTAAATATGTGTGTATACACACACACACACACACACAGAGATTTATCTGAGACCAGGAACAATTCTCTCACACATGTTCCAATTTGCTTTTGCATTTTTGAGCTTGGATTGCTCACCTTGGATTTACTGTGTACCAGTTCCTGGAAGGTGGAGTACATTGCATCATGAGACCTTTGTATAGGGGATCATTTAATGCTTGTAAAAATAAGGAAACCGATAATCTCCTTTGAATCAGGGACATTTTGACCATTGACTCAGACATTAGTCAAAAATGACAGTAGGGACTTAATAGCTTTTGGTGATTTTTCAGGTCTGAAATGTGATATTCTCTAGATTTCTGAGGCTTTGGGTTTTGGTTTTCTTCTTCAGTGAGGAGCTAGGCTACCTTACAATGAATATAAATACAGGCAAAGTAAGCGTGCAAGGCTGTTGCTGCCCTCCAAGATACACTGTTCAAACACACCTCAAGCACTCATCCATACCTGAATAAAGCCCATAGTGACTGATCTCAACAGAATGAAACAGCCAAGGTCACACAAGAAAAAATATTCTAGTTACACTTCATCAGAGCTGAGCATCTGTTTCTCTTACGGTCCTGAGCAAATTGTGTTACTGCTGTGCAGTCCTGCTACAGCAAGTGGAAAAATGTGAAACTCTCTTCTCCATCACACTGGTTTTTTACTTCCTCTTGGCAGTCAACTTTTTGGGAAATGAAACTCTAAAATGGTTTCCCTTGTTTTTTTTTGTCAGTGTACAAGGTGTTCCAACTGAAGGAAATGTGCAATGAGAGAGAAGTTACACACTACATGGTCACTGGATTCTCCAAGAAATCTTTCAGCAGCAAACTTGAGGACATTTTATCACTGAAACCATGCAAGACAAAGTGTTTATGGCTCTGTCCAAAGCTCCTCTGCCTCCCCATTTTTATGCAGTAACTCACAGAAGACGCCGGGAGAACTAAGTGAATGAGGACAGAGATCCAAAGATGTCATAGTTTAACCCCAGCTGGCAACTAAGTACCACACAGCCTCACACTCACTCCCCATCCCTCCTAAATCCCTGCAGTGGGACACAAATGAGAATCAGATAAAAAGTTAAAAACCCACAGGTTGATATAAAAAGTTTAATAATTGAAATAAAAGTAAATTTTATCAATACAACAACATTAGGAAATAGAGACAGAGAAGAAGGAATAAACCCCATCCTCCAAAAAAGTGATGCACAGTACAATTGCTCACTACCTGCTGACTGATAAACAGCCCAGCCTGAGCAGCAATCAGTTCCTTCCGGGTAATTCCCAGTTTATACACCAAGTATGACATACTGTGGTATGGAATACCCCTTTGGCTAGTTTGGGTCAGGTGTCCTGTCTCTGCTCCCTCTCAGCTTCCCATGCCCCTTCTCACGGGCAGAATCTGAGAGACTGAAAAGTCCTTGATCATGGAAAGAGCTACTGAGCAACAACTAAAACATCGGTGTTATCAGGCTAAATCCAAAACACAGCACTACACCAGATACCGCGAAGAAAATGAGCTCTGTCCCAGCTGAATCCAGGACAAAAGGTCCTATACAATCCTAGTATTTTTTCCTAAGTACAGACTGGGAGGTTTAGCAGACGAGACATGCTGAGGATGCACGAACATGATGGTATGTTTGACGATATAAAGTCACCTATGGGATTTCAACGAACAGCATGGGAGACTTCACAGAAATGTTAACAGCAAAACCAGCACACGTGTTTCTTGTGCGGTGCTGAGGTACAGCAACTAAAGATTACAGGAGTTATTAAACGTGTGCATCCTGCCACTGAGCGATCGGTCCCCCTCGGGGGCTCTGTCAGCATTCACCTCTTGAAGCCTGACGGCAGGCAAAGCTCCAGCCTCCCGCACGCACCGAGCCAGGCCTTGGCCACCGCCCTTTGTACCTGCGCCAGGACGGATCCCCGCTGAGCCCTGCTTGCCCCTGCGGAAACAGCTCCCTGAGAGCCGCGGGGGGCGGGCTCCGCCCGGCCTGACCCGCAGTTTCGATTCCCGGGAGCGAGGCAGCACACGAAGGAAGGACGAGGCAGGGAACCTCCGAACCCAACCCCACCGCACCGCAAGCCCGGCCCCGCTCCGCTCCCTCAGACGGGAGGGGTGGGTTCACGCATGTGTGACCCCACGTGTCACCGCCACGCCGGAAGCGAGGCGGCAAGATGGCGGCGCTCCTGGCGCGGCTGTGTCGGGGTGCTCCCGGCCTCCGCGTCTCCCGCCTGCCTCTCGCCGCCGCCGCTGCTCCGCCTCTGCGCCGCCCCTCCGCGCCGTCGGGACGGCCGCGCCTGCTCAGCTTTTCAGCGTCCGAGCTGGTGCGCGCCGCGCCGGTGCCGCTGCAGCCATACCTGCGCCTCATGCGGCTGCACCAGCCCGCCGGTGAGCGCGGCGAGGCGCTGCCGTAATGACGCGGTAACCGCGGCGACTCTGCCCCCCCCCACCCCGCTCCTCGTTTCGCTCCTCAGGCCACCCGCGGGTCTTCTCTCCCCTCAGGGACGTGGCTGCTGTACCTGCCGTGCACATGGAGCATCGGCTTGGCGGCCGAGCCGGGCTGCCTCCCCGACTGCCACATGCTGTCCCTGTTCGGCCTCGGGGCGGTGCTCATGCGCGGAGCCGGCTGCACGATCAACGACATGTGGGATCGCGACTATGACAGAAAGGTAGAGCGACCCCCGTGGGCTTGACAAGATCTGTGTGCAAAGTACGTGTCCGCTCATCTCCCACATCACCAGTGGGTACCTGCTGAGTGCAGGCATAGGGCTCCAGGTTCAGTAATTCCTCCATTCTGTCCGAGATGCGTGCAATTAATTCGTCTACATCTCCTCCTAGAACAGTAGAAATAGTTTCATTTTTGTGTAACACTTCTCTGTCTAGGGCTGTAGTAAGTCTTCTAGAGCACTTACTTCTGTGTAAGATAAAATACATGTGGTTGTCAGCTGTAGGTAGTACTTGAAGTTTATTTTACAGCACAGTTTTGCATGACACAAGAAAATAACACTTTTTTTTTGCTACACTTGCCAGTTACGATCTACCCAAGAAACACTTTGTTTATTTAATTTTCAGGAGCCAGGTTTCCTTGAGTATTTTTAACTTGTTCATGAAAATGGCTGTTAAGAGTGTCATACCCAGCCTGGAGCTAATCCTCTTCCATTGTGCTGTAGTTTCCCTCTTCTTTTTGTTCAGAAGAGGGAAATGAGCAGAAGGCAGTGCCCGGTGTCAGATGTTGTAATGTCCACAGGTGCAGGCTTGGAGGGGAGTGTCCTGGCGATGCGTCACTGTTTGCTTGTCCTGTTTTCTGCTTCTATATTGTGTGGGGCTTTGGGTTTCGGCGCTGGTGAGAGACAGGAGAATGAGCCAGCCCATGAAGTTATTACAGCACTGGTGTATCTGTGCTGTTGGGAAGGCAGTGAATGAATCAGTTCAGGTTTTGTGGCAGTTTTGGATGGTTTAGTGTTTGGAGGTTACTAACAACTACGTATGCTAAAAATATTTGCCAGGGTGGGGCGTGTGATTAGTAATAGGGACTTTTCAATATAATTAATTGATTTATGCCTTAATGTGATTAAATGTGAAGCTTTCGACATTCCTGTCACAGTATTACATATCTTAAAGGATATCTTTAAAACAAGCGTGATAGGGGCTGGGTCAGTAGCAGGATGTTGTCTTGAGCTGGTGGTAATGGGTTGGGGTTTTACGTTTTATGTTATGGATTATTTAGTAAGTATTTTCTTCTGTTTAAATGAAACATCCGATGTTTGGCTGCAATATGCAGTGGAATTGGTCACAGATATGTCAAGAGCATGTTTAAACTGCAGCAGCAGAATTTGACATTTAACCTAATCTGAAAAACTTTATTTAAATTCACATCATTAAAGCATGTGCAGAACACTTTATGCCCACAGAGTATTCTGTAAAAAGTTGGATTTTGAACCTCTTTGAATAGACTTTACACCATTTTCATCAATGTGCAAGATGTTTGGGTTCTGTGGGATTTTTTCCCTTTTGGCAGCGGTCACCTTTGGCAAATACCTCAGTTTAACTTGCTTCAGATATTTCTTTCTTCTTTTAGTTTACCTTTTATGATTTCCTATTCCAGACAGAGTTTCTAAACTCCACTGTACTCAGACTAGGATTAAATTAATTGTCCTTTCATAGTCATTAACAATGGTTACATGTGTTAGAGGAGCCCTGCGTCTTTACAATGTTTTGCATAGTAATCACTTTAAAGTGTTTGAGCACAGAAGTGCTCCTTGAAATTGGAATAGTCAGCTCAGTTTTTAAGTCTGATTATTTTTTTCCTCTAAGGTAATAAAGTTCATATACAAGATGTCTGCAGTGTTGCTAGTCAGCCTTGTTACACATAAATGGCACTTTATTCCTGCTGTAGGTTTTAAAGCCTGCATGCTTCTAGTATAAGCACTGCTGTTTAGAAATACAGGTCGTGTCTGTGAAGATACACTAGGTTTGTATCTTTGAAGTAACCCTATCTCATACATTCTGTGACCTGTTTCTGTTTATTTTTCTGCTATATGCCAATGGTGTGACTTTTAGTTTTAAGATCCATTGGAGTGTGTTACGTTGGATTTGGTATTAACATTATTCTTTCTATTTTCAGGTGGCGAGGACGGCAAGCAGGCCCCTGGCAGCTGGAGATATCTCCACTTTCCAGTCCTTTGTTTTTCTTGGTGGACAACTAAGCTTGGCACTTTGTGTGCTTCTGTGTCTGAATTACTATAGGTGACATACAAGTTATGTTTTGCTTTTTAAAATTTGATTCTAGGTCCACAGTCAAGCACAGAGATTTTCAGCAGAAAAGTCTCTGGGGGCAGGGGGAGGAGGTTATTAGTTGTGGAGGTGTATTTCAAAGTAAAAGAATTAGTTCAGTAATCTTTACCTCTCCTGTAATGCCACACTGCATCTTTAGACTGGCAAACAATAAACCTCATGGTATGTTTTACAGTATCGCTCTGGGAGCAGCCTCTTTGTCTCTTGTGGTCACCTACCCTCTGATGAAGAGAATAACATATTGGCCACAATTAGTTTTGGGTGAGCTGGAAATATTTTTGCTATTTTTTTTTTCTTTGGGTTGAGTTTTTGGGGTGTTTTACAAATCAGTAGTTGAACTTGAGCCGTCTGATTTTGTATAACTTTACATTAAAATAAAAATACCTTATAGATGAAATTCTATTGTGTCAGAAGCTTCTTAAGCAATTTATAATGCATGTAAGAGTTGATGTTTGGGTTAGGGTTTTTTTGTTAAAAATCTGTTCCTTAATTTGATGGAGTGAGGGGAGGGAGAAAAGGAGGGAGAAAATAAATATTTGACATTTGAGGATCTGCTTTAGTTTTGGGCTTATCTCAGAACCTGTCTTACACATGCATTTGTTCTGCATTTCAATCTTCAGCCTCTAAAATGATTCCTGTGCAGAAACTGATGGTGCTTGTATTTCAGGTTGAGCTACTAAAATGTATCTTTGAATCTTAGCCTTCACATTCCAGCTGTGTGAATCCAGGGCACAGCTACCTTCAGCTTTCTCAACCAAAATTGTCGTTTTCAGCCTTGAAGTACCATAGTTGGCTGCTGTGCAGTCAGTTACACTGACATCTTTTGTTGTACTGACATTTTTGTAACTTTAGACCTGTTGTATGGGTATGCTGGACTAGTTTTGTACAAATATTTCCCTGTGCTAATGAAGTAAAATTTATACTGGGGGAAAATGCATGGCTGTATGTATTTCACCTCGTACGTCCAGAGTATTTAATGTCAAATTACTTGTATTTATTACCTTCCTGAAAATAAGTGGTAGAAAAATAGAGATGTTGGTAATGTACAAAAAGCTACTGTTATGATATACGCTGGAACAAATAGTAGTGGATTATATACATGCAATATAGATAGCTCCTGGCAATCTTGTAACTTTTTTTTCTTTTACTCTTTCTGTGTTTTTAGGACTTACATTTAACTGGGGAGCCCTTCTTGGCTGGTCTGCCATCAGAGGGTCATGTGAATGGTCTGTGTGTTTGCCCTTGTACTTAGCTGGAGTAATGTGGACTCTGGTATACGATACCATTTATGCGCACCAGGTAGAGTAGCAGTGGGAAATTTAAGATATCACTGCATGTTTGTGTGTTTAATTTACAGCTTTGTTGTCAAACAGCAGTGTTAACGTGTTGCAGTGCTTTACCCTCAGCTGAGCTAAAACGGTACCAAAGAAACCCCAGCCCTCAGACCTTTTATTGCTGCTTGCAAATGTTTTATATATCAGGTGGAAAGCTGGAAGTATAGTGTACTTTGCTTATGCATTTGCATTGTATAAATAACTTCAGTGTTGGTATTAGCTCTTGGCCGCTAAAGCAGATCTAACGACTGACCTTCTAATTTCAGTTTTAATGTAGAGACCTACAAATGAACTTAAATTGGGCTCCTAATAAGAAGCATTGGAAATTTAAGCAAGGGCCCACTTTTTATTTACCTTATGAAGTGGTGGTTGGGTTGTGATTTTTTTTTTTTTTTTTTCTGATTCATCATTTCATTCTAGGATAAGAGGGACGACATCATGGTCGGTGTGAAGTCAACAGCATTACAGTTCAAGGAGGATACGAAGCAGTGGCTCAGTGGCTTCAGCCTTGCAATGCTCTTGAGTTTGTGCATGGCAGGAATGAACTGTAACCAGACATTTCCATATTACTCAGCTGTGGCTGCTGTAGGGGCTCACCTAGCACATCAGGTTTGATGTATTTCATACTTTTTCCATGTGGAAGTTCTTGATAAGAAATCAGAGTGCTTTTCAACTCCCATCAATTTGCCAACTACGAGGAGTCTCTTTATAGAGAACTTAAGTCTTCTGACAATAAGCTTACTTCACTTAAATACCTTTTGCAGACCTTTTGTTTGAAGAGACCTCCACTGGTCTACAGACTGTAGAGCACTGTTTTTCGGTCTGTTCCCAACCAGAAACTCTGCCTCACGTTAAGCTGTCATCTCAAGGGAATGGTTTTCATTTCGTTTCCAGTAGCAGCTGCAAGCTAGATCTACCTCAGTATCTGCTGCACAATCATTTACTGTTTGAATTGTCAGAGAGGCCTTACATTGTAGTTTCAGCACAAATGGAAATTACTTTTCTTCAGGTAGGGTTTCTGTAAATGAGAATGCAGAATGTATGTGGTGAAATGTGCACAACAATTGTGTGGATTTCCAAGAGCCCGTGGTTCTGTGTACCACAGAGTAGCTTCCTTTTTGAATGATTATTTTTGGTTCTGCCAAACGTTCTCATGCTTACCTTCGTGTTGAAGATTTCTGAATGTGTTCTTAACTATCTGAGTTTAGAAAGCTGAGTATGCTGCATGAGGACTAAGTTTTACTTAATTCATTGAATTTTTGCCTGAGACAGGAGTTTGGGTCATGAAGATGTCAAATTTCTATCCCACCCAAGAAGTTCACTGATAGAAAAATAACATCTTTTATTTACTTTGCATTTCTGAAGGTATACCTCATGGTTTGGCTGCTCTTGGGTTTCATTTGTCAGTTCAGTGTTTTCAGTTCCCTGTGCTTGAGGGGCTGACAGGTTCTCAAGGGTGTGGACAACATCCTGTCTTAGAAGCTTGTGGCACCATTTCAGATTAATCAGAACCCAGACGTGTCGCCTCTGTACGACTACACATGGCAGAGGAGCAGGTTTTCCAAGGAAGATTCCACTTCTTTGTGTCCAATACATTCTGGTTTTACTTCTTCAGAGGCTGAATTGCAAGTTTTGAGGTTTTGGGGGTACTTTTCCATTAACCTTTTCATTTGTTTTGCTTAACATTTCTTCTTGTCATCCTTCTCGAGACTTTTTCACCAAGTTTTGTTTCCAGGAATACTTTTCAGTAACTTTGCTCTGGCTGCATTGTGTGAGTTGGTTTTTCACCTTTACCTGTCTCACAGCACACAGCTACCAAGCTGGGCAGGCCTTGCTTCTAGCTGTTGTTGCAGGTATCCTGGTTCTTTTTTTGCAAGAGAGTTGAATGGACATAGCTAAGAGGGACTGGACTGAACCAGCCATGTGTGAGTAGGCAGGGCTGAGCACCTTCCTGTGCATTCCAGTTAGCCTGGGTCACTGCTGGCTCTCCAGTGCCTTGTCTTTACTGGAACATAGAGCAACACCTAGCAGCAGAGATTTAAAGCTGCAGGCAGGTTTTGGGGGGGCTTAATTTTATTTAGAGTTCCCATTGAAGAATTAGTTGGCTACCTACAGAGGAAAATCTCAAAAAGACTTACTTACATGCTCTCCTGGTTTCAGCTGCGATAGAGTTAATTTTCTGTGCTGTGTTTTGGGTTCAGTCTGAGAATAATGTTGATAATGCATCAATTATTTAGTTTTTGCTGCGTAGTGTTTATACTAAGTCAAAGACTTGAAGTTTCCCATGCTGTGCCAGTAAAGGGGGGCACAAGAAGCCGAGAGGGAGCATAGACAGGACAGCTGAACATCATGCTCAGTGTATAAACTGGGGGGAGCTGGCAAGTAGGGGTTGATTGCTGCTCAGGGATGGGCCGGGCATCCATTGGTCAGCAGATGTTGTGCAGTTGTATTGTGCATCACTTAGGCTTTTTTGTTTGTTCGTTATGTTCTTCTCTCTATTTAATTTTATTGTTGTTGTTGCTGTTGTCATTATTATATTTCTCTCTATTTCCATTATTAAACCATTCTCATATTAACCCACAGGGAGAGTGAGTGAGTGGCTGTGTGGTACTTAGTTGCTGACTGGGCTTAAACCACAACACATGCCCAGATATTTTTACATTTTTTACTGTCAAACCAAAGACACCAGGCTGTTTATACAGTCCTTCATGGAGACAGTCTGGGAATTGTGTTCTTACGTGATCCTTGACTTTCCTGCTGTATGTTGAATAAATTTGTGAAGTAAACACAGATGCCAGTTATGCAAAAAATCATTTGTAAGCATAGTGTATTCCTGTTTCTTGTGGAGCAAAAGGTAGACTTTAGAATTTGAGATTCACTTTTTGAAGGTACAGACTTTACTGTGTCTTGTGGTGTGTGAAACATTTATAAGTCTGTAGACTAATGCTAGAATGTTACACTGTGCTTTTGCAGATTTACACTTTGGACATAGACAAACCTGAAGACTGTTGGAAGAAATTTGCTTCAAATCGTACTGTTGGAGTTCTGCTCTTCATAGGCATTGTGCTTGGAAATCTGTGGAAACAAAAAGACTTAAAAAATGCAAAAGAAAACAGGTAGCTGAAACTACTACAAATAGTTCAGCTGGTAAGAAAGTACTGTAAGAAGTAACACACTTATAACTGTAGCTACCTTATACTGTTTATTTATAAAAGCTGGTGAAAACATTCTTGTTTCTAAAAACATGCGAATGAGGTTATCCTACAGTGTAAGTTTTAATCAGATGACTTCAACTTCTGTAGAAGCTTCAACAAGTGAAGCTGCTCTGCTGGTCCTGTGCAGTACAGGCAAACTTCTGTCAGGCTCTCAAGACTGCGAGCTCAGGATTTTACATGAAACAAATGTCTCTTAGTGATAGTACGTGAGAAAATGCAGATGTAAATAAAATCTGTCTGTACATGTTTGGTGTTCTGATTTCTATTACTTGAGTTGTGATAAATTTTGAGTTGGAGCTTTTTGCGTGAAAGAACTGCAATAGAAACTTTTATCCTAACATGTCTAGAAGCAGTCAGGACTCGGAGTGTGTAAGGTCCAGAATACGAAGTCAAAAGAGAAGTATTTAAAATTACCTTTTGCTCTTGCTGTAATTGCTGGCAGTGATTCTTTTTCATGTGCAAAGAACAGGCTTCTGCAAAGTTTCCTGCACAGAATGAGCTGAGCTCATTTATCAAGAACGGTTTGAACACAGATTTCTGAGTTGAAAACAGAGCAGCCCAGAGCTGTTGCCAAGTGTGCATGACTGGTGGCTTCCCCTGACCTACAAGTATCTCATGCAAAGTGATCCTCATTTTTATTTTCAGTTTTTAGTTGTATTCATTTTGACTTATGTCTGTTGGTTTTATTTGTAGTATTACAGTGAGAAGTTGTTTATAGGAGAATGCTTATAAACAATAAAAATAGCAACTGCAGGCTAACAAATACATTGCTTTGAACCATTCATGTTTTCAGCCAGTTTATCCTCACCCAGTTATGTAATTTGCACTATAGTTAACCTTTTCTTTGACTCAGGGTGTTAAAGACCTTGTATGGCATATTCAGGAATTGATTTATGTGGAAGGAACAATGGGTAAGCCTGTTCTGGGAGAATGATACGGTGGAGTTTATCTCAGTTCACAAACTGGTAGGCACTGGCAAGCAATGCAAGGTGGCTTTGTGTATGCCTATATGTGGGGATGTGGTTTGGTGGTGCAGAGTGTTCTGTTGCCAAACTCGCTATGGTATTCCCACAAGCTTTCCTAATGTCGGCTCTGCTTCTTGAGTGCTGTGGCACAACTGTGTGTCCAGCAGCACCAAAAATAAGGTTGCATACTGCTCTAGCTCTAAAGATGGGTATTATGTTTTCAGGTTATTTAAACCAATATATCTGCTGGACACTGCAGTTCAGAGCCAGGCATTCAAGGTTTGTTAACTGTAGTTTTCCATTACCGACAATGGTGAACAAGTGAAGAAGTTCCTGTTGCACGGCAATGAGAAACCATAGAATGAGTCAATGGCTTTGGTCACAGAACATTTTTTGGGGCCTGGAACAGACTCCTGTGTGTAATGAACATTTCTTGAACATACACCTTGTAAAGCTGGCTTTTTCCTTCTACTGTTTAAATCAGTGATGATAAATACGTTTTGAACAAATTAGAGTAGATTTTTCAGCCTGACTGCATATAAGACAACTACGTGAAAATGTTAGGAAGCATAACTGCTTTTAGGGCCTCCTTGGTCCTCACACAGAAATTCTTAAATAGGATTTATGATTTCGGGGTGGAGAAAGTATTCCGTTGAAGAAAAGCAGTTCAAAAATTAGGAATAACAAGTTTCTGAGCAATTATGAGTTGCATTTTGTAGAGGGAGGATTGGATGCATCCAGCTTTGTGCTGAACTTTCAGTATAAGGCATTTACTTGTAATAAAAAAGTATTGTGATGTAATTAGTATAGATTGGTTTCTTAATACTTGTAACATTACCTTGGAGAGGTTGTGGCAAAAGTTATTAATCTGTTTTTAACATGTTAAAGTGTCTCTAGATTTGGGATTTTTGGAGTGCTTTGGACCTAGCGGTGTCCTTTGTCTGATGACAATGTGCCACAAGCGTTTGTCTTATAATGAGAGGGAGTAGGAGGTGTAGCTAGATAGAGTAAAAATTCAAGTTATAAAAACAGTCTTCATGTCCTAAATGCTAAAATCATTGCATGTTTTCTGTGGGGTTTCCCAAATTCATCTTAAAATGCGTATTACAAAGATAAGCCATAACTGTACATTAGGTTCATAGCCTGAGAAATGGAGAACAGTTTAGATTCTAGCTTATAATAGTGTCATTTGTGTGAGCATTGTATGATTTGTACACAGAAAAATGAAATAACTTTTTAAGTGCAAAATAGACAAAGGCTGAACTGCTTCCTGGGTAAAACCCTGTTTGTATCTGCTGACAGGTATATGTACGTATCTTCTCCTTCCATTCCCAAGCTATTCTATTCCAAAACTTCACAAAGACACTCTCTGCTGTATTTAGATACTGCCTATTAAATAAATCTCAAATACACATATTTCTAAGCAGCAGCTTCCTTATTAGCTAGTGTGCTTTTGCAGAGATAAGCATTGTCCCCTGGAATTTTCTACTCCCCTTCCTTTTCAAAGTGTTCCTCTGCAGGATCTTGAGATAATAAATGCTTTTGGAGGTAGCAGGAAGGTCAAATGTGCCTTGCAGAGACAAAAGCCTTGGCAGTTAGTGAGACAGAAGACTCTGTAACCAACACAAATGCTTGCCTTTGTGTGCTCCTATTGTACTTTGTAGAAAAGCATATGAAAGCAACACCGGCTCTTTGTAGGAATAGTAGTACACAGTAGGGGTGCTAGCTCCTGCCGGATATGGGCAAGGGTTGCCAAGGCATCAGCAGCCCTTTGTGGTGGGGCTGCATTTTTGACTCAGCACATGCGAGCTTTCGCACTCACTCAGGGGGAGGGACTCACTAGAGGGTCATCCAAGATGAAAAATGCTTGAATTTTGCTTGTTTGCTCAATGTGCTTGTGAGGTGGGCCAATGCCAACCTCATGAAGTTCAACCAAGCCAAGTGCAAGGTCCTACACCTGGGTCGGAGCAATCCCAGGCACAGCTACAGGTTGGGCAGAGAAGAGATTCAGAGCAGCCCTGTGGAGAAGGACTTGGGGGTTTTGTTTGATGAGAAAACGAACATGAGCCGGCTTCAGTGTGCGCTTGCAGCCTAAAAAGCCAACTGTATCCTGGGCTGCATCAAGAGAAGTGTGAGAGCAGGTCGAAGGAGGTGATCCTGCCCCTCTACTCTGCTCTTGTGAGACCTCACCTGGAGTATTGTGTGCAGTTCTGGTGTCCTCAACATAAAAAAGCACATGGAACTGTTGGAACAAGTCCAGAGGAGGGCCACAAGGATGATCAGGGGACTGGAGCAGCTCCTGTATGAAGATAGGCTGAGAAAGTTGGGGCTGTTCAGCCTGGAGAAGAGAAGGCTGCGTGAAGACCTCATAGCAGCCTTCCAGTATCTGAAAGGGGCATACAGGGATGCTGGGGAGGCACTCTTCATTTGGGACTGTAGTGACAGGACAAGGGGTAATGGGTTCAAACTTAAACAGGGGAAGTTTAGATTGGATATAAGGAGGAAGTTCTTTACTGTAAGTGTGGTGAGGCACTGGGATGGTTTGCCCAGGGAAGTTGTGAATTCTCCATCCCTGGCAGTGTTCAAGGCCAGGTTGGACAGGGCCTTGGGTGACATGGGTTAGTGTGAGGTGTCCCTGCTCATGGCAGGATGTCAGAACCTGATTATCTTAAAGTCCTTTCCAACCCTAACTATTCTATGATTCTATGTTTTTGTGTTTCTTAGCAAAATCCAGGAAAAATTTCTTCCCTATGAAGGTGATGAGACACTGGCACAGGTTGCTGAAAGAAGCTGTTTGCCCCATCCCTGGCAGTGTTCAAGACCAGGTTGGATGGGGCTTTGAGCAATCTGGTCTAGTGTGAGGTGTCCCTGTCTGTGGCAGGGGGTTGGAACTGAATGAGCTCTAAGGTCTTTTCCAGCCCAAACTGTTCTGTGACTCTATGGTTGATTCTTGGTAAATACATTAATGCAAGGGAGTCAGATTTTTCCATCCCTCTGATTTCAGGAAAGTATGCACTGCAGGCACCTAGTTCAGGAGCTGTGGTGTGCAAACAGCACAGACCCGGGACATGGCACACCCAGTGTGTCTGGAAGGCAGTCGAGCCACTGTGAGTCACCAGGTCTGTAGGTCACTCGTATCATGACATGGGAACAAGAAGAAGGCTTGAATCAAAGTCAGAAAGGTGTGCCAGCCTGCAGAAAGATCAGAGCATCCTGTGGGCTGAAGTCACTAAAAACATGGCTGAAAACTAAGGTAACCCTTCACCTGTAGCAGCATTGCACTGTGGTTAGC
The DNA here is from genome assembly GCF_033815535.1 of Pezoporus flaviventris. Lineage (NCBI taxonomy): Eukaryota > Metazoa > Chordata > Aves > Psittaciformes > Psittacidae > Pezoporus > Pezoporus flaviventris. The sequence continues at coordinate 58,989,703 of NW_026892550.1, read as the reverse complement.
CAGTATTCAAGGAAGATGCTGAAAGCACAGCCTGATGTGATGAAGTGCTGGTGTGGCAAAGTGGGAGAATGTATTTTGTGGGTGCTTCTTTGTTTTCTCCTTTTGGTGAAAACAGGGAAAGGGCCATTCTTATTTCTAAACACACTGCAGTGCGAATACCGCAGAGAGAAGAACCGTTCCAAACCGCTTGAAAGCGAAGCTGCCAAGAAAAATGTGGATGTTAACCAGCCATAGATTATGTGACATTCTGATACTAGCTGAAGGTTATTGGTATGAAGGTGCTAGCTCCTGGCATACTGGAGAGGTGAGTTTCCTGTAGTGCCTCCCTGTAGTTTGTGATGGAGGTGAAAGGCCAGAGCAAATTTTGGCACAGTGTGTGCCAGATACAGTACCAGAATTACAAAGGGAATGAAAAAAAAATCTTGTTTGCACTTCTCCTGAATTGTGGTGGTTAAAAATCACCACCCTCCTACCCCCAGCCAGGCAGCTGTACCCATTGTGGTGGCTGTGCCCATTGTGGTTTTGCTTGAGCTAAGCAGGAAGAGGTCTAATACAACTGAAAACAAAACAAAACTGCCAACCAGAAACAGTCTTCAAATGCTGGTTCAAAACTTCCATAAATGCAGCTATAGTTTCTGGAAGACCAAGCAGAAGATCCCTGCCCTAATGAAAAAACAACCAAACCAACTCCCCCCCCCAGACCCACTCCTGGATGTTTACACCAGCAGAACACAAGTCACTGAAATTGCAGAGCTGCTTGGCTATGACAGGCAGAGTAACAAGGAGAAATACCTAATGCAAATATGTTGCTTTAACTGCATAGCAGAAGCAAGCCTTTAGCAAGCCTAGAGGGCACGGGGAGAAGAAAACTGCCTTCCCCGTTACACAGTGCCTTGTTTTTTTTCCTGGACTGGCATCAAAGTATTGTTCAGCTCTGAATGAAAAGTATATTGAAGTGAAAAAATGTTGCCTCCAAGTTAACCCTGCAGGCAAAGCGCACATGCATAGCATGAGTGAACTGTTCCAAGGAAAGTGTTAACTGGCTGCTTAATGGAAAGACCTGTGTGCTTTGTGTTGGATGTCATGCTGTAGCATGACCAAATACGTCAAACATATTTTCCAGCTTCGTCATTGCTTATTTCCCCACAAATGCTGTCATGCTATGTCATGCTTTTCCAGGAAATGTATAAATGGAAATAAAAGTACTGCAGAGAAAAAATGAAGGAAAGCGCAGACTTTGTGTACACCGTAACGTGATTTTTGGCAGTACCTGCATTACTGCTGTCCTTTATTTAAGCATTGGTTGGAAGGGACTTTAAAGAATTTGTTTGCATAGTGTTGGCATGACGCTTTTCTCCCACCTCCCCAACTTCCCCATGCATGACACCAGACATAGATGCAGTAATGCAACAAATGAAAGATTTGGCAGGTCACTGTAAAAGTTGTCATGCTGACAGTGTCTGACAGAGAGAGGGGCTGGGAGGTCTCCTGTCTTCTTCCTGCTTGGGGTGAAGACCCAGGGCAGAGAGCCTAGTCTGTCTTAGCACATTATCCATGATGCTAATAGGGCTGAGGTTGCTCTTGTGATACTCAACTTGCTGAGACCATAAAGGGCTAATCCTTATGGAGTGGGCTGAGCCTGGCAGGCAATGAACTGAGCTGTCTTCTATACATTCTGTGATGAGCAACTTAGGTAACAGGAAATGTTTGACCAGGAGTAGAATAGGTGTCTCTGTAAGCAAGATAGAACAAAGGGTGTCGGCCTAGGCCCTGTTGAAGCAAATTTTGGTAAAACACTGATAAAAGAGGAACGTTATTCATGAGTTCCAGGAAATGATTTATATATATATAGGACTTTCCTGGGAAATCTAATGAATATGTATGTATCACTGTCATACAATGCCTGCTTTTGAGAACTCCAGGTGGAAGGATCTCCATGTCTCCAGCTCTGCAATAAGGAATGCCCACTTTCTAAGATTCCAATGCAAGTCTTAGAGAGTTTTACTTGCTGACTTTTATGGTATCACTTGGTGGTGTAAAGGACAGGCTGAAGGTCTGGTGTTGTTGGAGTGCATACGTCCTCTCCCAGGTGACAGATGATAAAGACCCAGTTGCTCAACCCCAAGCAGGGCTTTGGCACCGGCAGGTTCATCCCTTGTTGGGTCTTTACCTGGCAGGGGTTGTCTCTGCAGCCAGCACAGCCCAGGGACCAGTCACCCATTTTAATATGCTGGGCAGGACGGGGAGAGAGTCCTCTCAGTCCTTCCTGTGTCTCTTAGCCCCGTCATGAGATGCTGTGCTGTCAGGGGTCCTCTGAGATGTTGGGACATCCATGCAGGGAAGCCATCTGCTACAGAGGGGGTGCAAAGGTGGTGACTGTTGTGCCTATCTGCTGTTATGCCTATCTTCAGGCCTTGCTCAAGAAATCAGTGGCAATTTATGGGGGGGGGGGGGGGAGCGACTAAAAAGTTGACTTCGAGAGTTTGAGCTGCTCAGTACTGATTTATTTACACCAAGGTAAGTCAGAAGGTACTTCCTAAAATTGGAGGTTAAACACACAGGGAACTACCATGAGAGGCTATCAGGGGGAGCACATTGCGTGCTGCATAAGTCACACGGAAGAAATCCCATCATACACAAGAGGCAACATGTGCAGACATGATGAGGGGAGAAACAAGACTGCTGTAGAATTGAAGGTGAGCAAAGCTCTCCTTCAAGCAGGACTCATGGTCATGTGCACACAGCTGATGTGGAGCTGCACAGCTTCCCCTGCACATCATCCAGCCCAGCTCTCAGATTGCCTTCTCTCGTCTTAAAAAGCGCCTTTGTTATTGAGTAGTAAAGGCCCTTTTTAACTCACAGCACAAGTTATTCTACTAAGTAACAGCAATACACTTTAAAAGTACTTGTTGCATGTCAAATTCTGTTACAAAGTGTGTTGGGTGTCATTCTGCCAATACCATGGTTAATGTTGGATTAAATCTGTGATGCACGATGTATGGCTGCGCACTCAGCTCAGGTTTTGGGCTAATACCGCAGTTCCTCGTGTATGCTGAGAGCAGCATCGTCAGGTTAAAGCAAGGGCATCATGTATGCTGGACACAAGGGACAGGAGAATGGAAGATCCATCGTTCCCTGCAGCATGGTGGCAGCAGCAGGCAGCTTGGGATAAAACTCTTGGGAGGCCATAGAACTGGCAAAGAGCACATGTCCAAGGTGGAAGGTAGACACAGGTCAGCTTACCCAAAAAAGCCTCTGGAACTGGTAGCCACACTTCTGGGGTTCTCCTGCTTCCAGCCACCAGCTGGGCATGAGGACGGGGACAGGAGGACCACGCTCTCTGGTAGCTCTTCTGCTTGTGCATGAGTGCGAGTGAAGTGAATGTGTGAGTTAGGGAATTAATTACGAAACTAATTAATTGAACTAGACTGATACAAGGGGGTTGATTTGATTGTTGGTTTTTACCTTAGTTGTTTTTTAACTCGTGAGCTCCTCAGATGAAGTCTGATTCTCAGGCCAGTAAATCTGAGTGGAGGAAGAGTAGCACTGCTGACAGGATGTTGAGAAGTAACAGAAGATGAGTGCAGGAAGCAGCTCAACCAGGCTGCGTGAAACCTCTTGTGACAAATCTTTGCACAAAGCCAGCATGTGACCACAGATGGATGTGAAACCACTTCCTTATTACTTTCCTTTGGGTCTGCTTGGCGTGAGCCGTATATATGAGGATCTGGGGCCCTTGGCCCCAGTTGTGAGCTCCTTGCTGCACACTGGACTTCGTGTTTGGGTGTCTCCCAGCCATACCCCCAGCACCATGTTGTGTCTGATGAGCCAGCTGAGCAGACCCACTCCACTGTGTGCAGTGCCCTTGCCATGGGAAGGACCAGCTGTAGCCACTTATGTTTTGATGAGATGTGAACCTGACCTTAGCTACATTTCCAAGGGCTGTGAATATTTCTCCCAACACTTGCTCAGCTCCTTTCTCCTCTGACTTCTATAGTTACAAGGACTTCCCTTTCATCTGAGTCATTCCTTTTCACTTGAGTCATTCCAAGTTGTGGAAAAGAGTCATGGTCTGGGTGAGAGGGGCTCTTCCATCAGATCAGTGGAGACACCGGGATAAACCAGTGTCACACGCAGAAGTCCTTCTCCGCGTCTGAAATGAAAACCTGAGTTTGTTACTCTGCTTTTTGAAAGGGCTGGTGGGACCACAGCTTTGGAGAGAGGCCCCCAGGCACCCTCCTACCAAGCAGCCACCCCTGACCTGCACACCAGTGAGCTTATAGTGGACCCTCTGTTAATGAACAACCTGCTTTTTGCCACTCAAGACACCGGGGTTCATACAACTAATAGTACAAAGGCAGTGTACTGGGGAAGGCGGCTCTGCTTGTTTGCAGCAGTGTTTAAAGTTGTGCGGTGGAGTGGCTTCAAATGGTACAAAGAACAGGTGGGAATGCCTGCATGTGATTTGTGCCAGCACAGAATAGATTAAGCTAGTTTCTGCTTGCCATGTCCCTGTAAAATACAATGGCAAACCACATAATTTATACTTTGTTCTTGCAGAGAAAGCAAAAATGTATTCAGGAAGAGGTGTTTTTCAAGACTCCTGAGTCTTTATCAAAATTGCATTTACTGTAATGCATGTTAAATAGGTGAATATTAATTTCAGCTGAATTTTTCCATTGCCTCCTCAGAAATAATCTTTTATTCTTACTGTGTGGAAAAAGGCATTACAGGTTTGGACTGGTTACCATACTTCTTTCTGGCTATTGAGGAGTTTTGCTCTTGGCCGTGCTGTGGCTGAGAGGAGTGCTTTGCAGCTGACTGCCTGTCTTCCCCCAGTGCCACTTCATGGACCAGGAGAAGCCACACGTGAAGGGTAACCACAGCCACCAGCCATAAGCAGATGCTCAGGCCTTGTGGTGGCTGCGATGGGAGGTGACGGGCACACTTGGGCCAGCACTAGGTGATGGCGATGCCCTTGCTGAGTTCCAGGAGCTCCTGTTTTGATTTCGCTGGTGAGATATTTCCAGGGTTTTTTGACCAACTTAAACAGCAGGTGAAAGGAATGAGCTGATGCAGGTGGTTTTGGTGGTGGTTTCTCAGAGTGACAAAGGGCAGTTACAGCTTGATGCACTGGAATCACGGGTTTCTGTGAAAGAAAAGCACTTGCAGGGTCTTGTTGCTCAGACAGTCAGTGTCACCCCCGCTCTGAACAGAGCTTTAACAGACTGTTAAAATCCCTAAGGTGTTGCTGATGAGCCTTTTAATGCGTTATCTCCCATAATGACTGCATTTCAGCTTCCCATCTCCCTCCTTCCCCAGAAGACTCCCAACCTAGTCTGGCCAGCCGGTGGGAAGTCAGGTATCTCCTCTTCTATAAAGCATTGGCTGAACTAAAACTTTTTTGCAAACCTCAATTTCTGCAGCTCCTTGCAGTGTTTGGTTTGGTTTTTTGGTTTGGTTTTGTGTTTTTTTTTTTTTTAATTGAAAGAAAAATGCGCAAAAAAAAGATAAAAATGAAAGCAGGTACAATGCAGCCAGGGATCAGCCAGGTAGCCCCGTCATAAAGCAGTGATAGCTGCAGTTAGACTTTGGAGATGTTGTAAGCCAAAGGGAGCATTCAGGGCAGGGCTTACTGTTATCTCAGCAGTACTACTGGTAAAAAGGCTCTGCTTAACATGCCATAAATCCCAGCCTGTTGACAAAGCTGGTAAATCGCAGTTTAACCCCAACTTCTTGCTGGTGGCAAGCAGGAAGCAAGTGCCATCAGCACTTTATGTGGGAGGCTTTGAACTTGGTTGCTCCTGTCAAGGAGCAGCTCAGATCCCTCTGTGCTCTCTGCACGCTCTGTGCATTGTGCTGGGAAACAACAATCACTGTCCTGGTGTCGCAGCTTCTCTATGAAATACGGAAGTGTATCCAAACCTGCCAGTGGCTCGCACAGGACATGAGTGGTTAAATATTTGGGGCATGTTGGTGAAGAAATAGTAAACATTAGCTTCTCAAGGAGAGAAATGGATGTGCGTATAATAAGGACTCAGTTAATTTTACAATAGCTGGGCTATGAGGCTTGTGACAAGCACTCAGGGAACCAGCCTGATTTTTATAGAAAGCCTCCACATGAGGTATACTGATTAATCCAGAAATGAAAACCCAAATGCATCCTCAAGAAGGAGCAGGGAGCATGCCTGCTGGAGATGGAGAAGAGGATTAAAAGCAAAATTACCATCACATCCTGCTGCCTCCTTATCTGGGCTCAATAGAAGTGGAGGAGGACAGTGGGGCCTGGGGTTCCCTCCACATCACAATGCCATGGCACAGGGTGCTGACCTGCAGGGAGCTACTCTGTGAGGCAGGTAGGTCTAGCAGTTGCTAAACAAAACCAGTTGTTGCTGGCTTTGGTGGAGAGCATCCTGGTTTGCCCCCTGCACCAGCAGGTTGGGGCAGGGGCTGTTCTGGGCACCCCTTTCCCTTTCACCCCAATGCAACCTGCCCTCCGTCGCCCAAGCCTGGTTGTGAAAGCAAGCATATTGGCACAACCCCTTCATCTGAAGCCTTTTCCTCAAGAAAAGGGAAAAGCTCAGAGTGAAGGACCCTGCAGTGCTGTTCATCTAGTCTGGCCTGGAATCTGGGAAGTATGCTTTTCCTTTAGGGAAAAATGGTGGGGAAATGTCTATCCCAACGAACACACATCACTCAGAGCTGTTCTCCCCCAGACAATAACCTCATGTACACAGAGTTAAGGGAATAAGACGATACATGCAATCAGTTTTTTAAAAGACAAATAGCAGTCTGTGATTTAATTTGCAGGGCAGGGGGAAATAAAATTGTGCAATATCTATAACCATACTGAAAGGGCACAGCTCCTGACCTCCCCTTCTAGTTACCTCCCACCATTACACTTGCTTACTGCTGACTGCCAGTAACAGCCTCCAAGAAAGAGAAACTTTAGTTTCATCTTCCCCAGAGCCTCTTTGTGCAGGGCTCCAGATAACAAGGAAGAAGGCACTGGCAGAGGCTGCTCATCAGAAGGTTGGTTCTCTTAAAGCATTGGAATAGTAAAAACCTGATAGCCTGGGAAGAGTGGGATAATAGTGCAAAAGGATTTTGTGGTTGTTGTGGTTTGGGTTTTTTAATATTTCTTTTTTTCTGCCCAGGACATTTTTTAAAGCCAAAAATATGGCAAATCCTACTTGGAGAAAGGGGGTGGATTAAAAAAACCTAGGCAAAAAAGCTGGATTATGGAGAGGTTATTTCTTCTGCGCTTCCTCCTGCTTCCAGGATTGTGTAACTGCATTAAAGGACTCTGCTGGTTCTTTGCTCTCTGTTTAAATTGGATTCTTTCTTGTCTACATGGACCCTTAAGATGAAATTCCTCTTAGCAAGGCTGTTTTGTTGTACGTGTTTCCTGGTGGGCTCTGAGGATGTGCTGGATGTAGCTGCTGTCCTGCCAGAAGCTTGCATGTCAGTCGCTTTTATATGTTGCTACCTCCTCTCCCTATGTGTTTGCTGTCCTTTCCAATGGGATGTGCTATTGGTGACAAGAGCAGCTTAATGTTGTGATCCTTCATTAATGTTCGCAACTATGAGAGAAGAAAGGATGTCAGTAATGCTCAGGATACAGTATACTATGCATTTCTAAAGGTGTAGAAAGCAGATTTACAGCGTGTTGGTGACATTGCTGTGGGTCTGCAGAGGGCAGCGCTCCGAAGTAGTGCGTTGCTTCCCTCGAAATGTCTCCCTCTGGAGAGAGACATGTCTTCCAATGCCTCTTCCCAATGTCTCCCTCTGACACATACCTGATACGGTGCCTTTGCCTGCATCCACACCGGGCTCACAGGCTGGTGTGTGCTGCCTGGTGAGCTAGGAGTGGGATTTCTGGAGGAGCATGCATCTCCCCAAAGGGTGGAGAGGAAAGGAGAAACTCCCCTCCCAGCACTATTCACTCAATTTCGGTTTCTATTCTGCCTTCTGAGCTCAAGAGCTGGTGGGGAGGAGCCAGACCACCCAGCAGTGGTTCTGCCTTTGCCAAGAAAGTCTCAACAAATGTGAGCAGGCAGGGGCTTGAGGTTTTCCTCCCTCTTTCTTCTACTAGTGCATAACTAGAAGAACTTGGCCTCAGGGCAAAACTTACTTGTAATTGTTATCTGCGAATGTTTTGTGTTGTTTTTTCCTTGGCTGGGAGAACAGGAGCACAGAGCTTTTTTGCGTTGATTTTTTCTTTAGACCTCAGGCTTCTTGGTTCTCAGGGTTTACTTGCTTGCTTAACCACAGGAAGACAAGGACTGGGGTTCAGACTTGGGACATTGCATTGAGTTTCTGCCTTTCTGGCTCTCTATGACAAGAAACCGGAGATACTCGTTTTCTACAGTATCTTTTTTTGCATGGAGCCTGGCTTCGTTATGAGGAAGTGAGAGAACATGGCTGCTTCCTGCATGCTTTCTATTCATGCCACACCAGTCTTGTGCAAAATATGACAAGTTCAACGATTGAAATGCCCGGGTCACTGACTTTAGCCTAGGTTCACTGCCCAGCCCTGCTTGGCACAAGGGAAATGGTGAACTGTGTCTATGCACTAGCGAAGCCTTTCTGGGATGGAGTGGGGAACATCAGTGGCTTGATGCTATTTTGAAGGCTGGATAAAATGGCAGAAAATGCAAAAACCTTGAGAAGATGTAAATGTGGGTAAGATAGGGTCACGCTTTGCCACACATCCAGTGGCAGCAAGGCAGCTGGCAGAAGGCTGCCTGCTGAAGAGTGATGGCGACCAGCTCGGTTGGGGGACCAAACTGAGCACTGTTGTAGAATCATAGAATTGTTAGGGTTGGAAAGGACCTTAAGATGATCTAGCTCCAACCCCCTGCCATGGGCAGGGACACCTCACACTAAACCATCTCACCCAAGGCTTCATCCAACCTGGTCTTGAACACTGCCAGGGATGGAGCATTCACAACCTCCCTGGGCAACCCATTCCAGTGCCTCACCACCCTAACAGGAAAGAATTTCCTTCTTATATCCAATCTAAACTTCCCCTGTTTAAGTTTTAGCCCACCAGCCCACCTCACAAGCATGTTGAGGTCCCTCTGGATGGCATTCCTTCCCTCCAGCGTATCAACTGAACCACACAGCTTGGTGTCATCGGCAAACTTGTTGAGGGCGCACTCAATCCCACTGTCCATGTCACCGACAAAGATGTTAAACAAGACCGGTCCCAACACCAATCCCTGAGGGACACCACTCGTTACTGGTCTCCAGCCGGGCATTGAGCCATTGACCACAACTCTTTGTGTGCAGCCATCCAGCCAGTTCTTTATCCACCGAGTGGTCCATCCATCAATTAGAGACAAGGATGTCATGTGGGACAGTGTCGAATGCTTTGCAAAAGTCCAGGTAGATGACATCAACTGCTCTACCATCAGTTCCGTAGCCCCATCACAGAAGGCCACCAAATTGGTCAGGCAGGATTTCCCCTTAGTGAAGCCATGCTGGCTGTCACCAAGCACCTTGTTGTTCTTCATGTGCCTTAGCATGCCTTCCAGGAGAATCTGCTCCAAGGTTTTGCCAGGCACAAAGGTGAGACTGACTGGTCTGTAATTCCCTGGGTCATCCATTTTCCCCTTCTTGAAAATGGGGGTTATATTTCCCTTCCAGTCGTCGGGAACTTCACCTGACCACCATGATTTTTCAAATAAGATGGACAGTAGTTTAGCAACTTCATTTGTCAGCTCCTTCAGGACCCATGGATGGATTTCATCAGGTCCCATGGACTTGTGCACATTCAGGTCTTTAAGATGGTCTCGAACCAGATCCTCTCCTGCAGTGGGCCCAAGGTCTCATTCTCACAGTCCCTGCGTCTACCTTCCAAGACTTGGGTGGTGCAGTCAGAGCCTTTGCCAGTGAAGACTGAGGCAAAGAAGTCATTCAGAACCTCAGCCTTCTCCAAATCCTGTGTTTTACTAACTCCAAATCCTGTGTTCTCCAAATCCTGTGTTTTTCTAACCATCTCTTTCCCCTCCCATCTCTTTCAGAAGAGCAACTAGGAATGGCTGTCCCAACCGTTGTGACGATCCAGCCACAGTACGGCATGGCCGTGCCCACTGCCTCAAGAAACATATGGCAGACAGGGCTGATGGACTGCTGCTCGGACTGTGGCGTGTGTGAGTGGTCCCATCTCTCAGCCATCAGCAGTGACATGCTGCAGTCCGTCCCATGCCCTCTCGGGATGCTTTTCTCACCCCAGCTGCTCGGGTTAATGGTGTGACAGCTACAGTTGTGTAGCCTGGTCCTCTCAGTTCCCCTCCCGATGGCAGTGGTGCTGGTCGGGCAGGCAGAGCCTCACATGCTGCTGTGTTTCTCTCCCTGCCAGTCTGCTGCGGGTTATTCTGCTTCCCCTGCCTGGCGTGCCAACTCGCTGGGGACATGAATGAGTGCTGCCTGTGTGGGACTAGCGTGGCCATGAGGACCCTCTACCGCACCAGATACAACATCCCGGTCAGTGGTTAACCTGCCCCTCACTGTGCTGTGGGGCTGGAATATGAGATGCACCCAAGCCCCCCTCTCTGCACATGAGGGATGAGCATAGGGTTGCAGCAATCTCCACTCACCCCTTTTTTTTTCCCACTTCTTTATCCTGCATGATGCCAGGAGCACAGGACAGGGGTTGGGCCACCCTCGGGCACACTGATCCCTGGGATGGTGTCCAGCAACACTCTCTAATCATTAGTCGGACACAACTCCTTCCCAGCAGCCTTCACTGGGGGCACAAGTCCTGCCTTCAGCTGCTGCTGACCACAGCTGATGCTTCCCCGTGCTATTGCCAGTCTTTGAAAGACGGGAAAGATTTGGGAGAATTGTGGGCAGACCAAAGAACAGATTAAGCCAGTTGCACAGATGAACATCTGTAATTGGATGCAGGAGAAAGGTGGACATTCATTTAAAGTACAAAAGTGAAATGGTTTCTTCCCAGCTGGGGGTTTGTGCCATCCCCAGACGAACCATGCTGGCCTAAAACCAGTGTGCCCAAAAAAATCTCCTTCTGTGTGTGTGCTCCCTCCCAGTTTTAAAACTCAGAAGCCAAAAGATAATTAGCTATCTGCAGCCTGCAGAAAGGGCTCTTTCTTTCCTTTCCACTACATGTGGGTTCTCCAGCACTGCTTTTTAGTATCTGCTACTCAGGACACTGCAGCCAGCCAGGAAACAAAGGGCACACAACCTGGAGTATGCTAAATCTCTTCCTGGCTGAAATGCGCCTTTTAGGAAGCCTTCACCCCTAACCAATTTCTTCCTAACAGGGGTCCATTTGCTCTGACTACTGTGTCAGTATGTGGTGCCTCATGTGCTCTGTTTGCCAAATGAAGAGAGACATCAACCGGAGGAAGGAGCTGGGCATATTCTGGTAAGCTGGGTATGCTGGTACTGGTTTATAGAGCCACTGCCTCAAGCAGTCATGCGGCTTCACAGAGTCTCTCCTGCCAACGCCTGACGTGTAATGCAGGGTCACTGCAGTGGGGAAATGGCCACGGGTGGGTAACAAGAGAGACCTGTCCCTCAGCACAATATTGCTGGGAAACTTGTGCAGGAAGGGGTGGGGAGGACTGAGAACATACACACGGTGTGGTGGGGCATGGCTCCAGTCCCTGATCCTCCTCTTCCATCCCATTGCAGATGCTGCTGTCCTCACTGCATCCTGCAGAGCGGCTGCAGGCAGGAGTCATCGCATTCTTGGCTGTTGGGAAATGCACCATGGAAAGGTTGCCTTGACTGTGGTTGATTTCCCTTTCCCTAGGTAACAGCAGCAATAAACAGCAGTTTGTCTTCCTGCCTGTGTGTGTGTGTGTCACTCTTGCACCACCTGAGAGCACCCAGCCTTCTCCTGCTCTGCCTATCTTGGCAGCCCCTGGTGCAGCTGAGATTTCCCTGTGCCTGCTGCAGAAACAGATTTTCACTGTGTTTTGTTAATTACTCCGCTTTTAGAAAGGATGTTCAATGCATAGGAGGAGCCAGTGTTGGATGAGCAACACACTCATCCAAGCTGTAAAACTTGGCAAAGTGGCTTCTGTCCCAGGGCAGAGCTGGGACTTCTGGTAGGTGAGTGATGGCTGCAGGCCACTGAGTGCTGAGGTGCCCCTGCTGTGGTGGTCCCAGTGGCCATCCAGGGCTGCTAGCCAGTCTGAACATAAAGCTGCCTGACCCCATTCCATCTCCTGGGTTGCAGAGACACGTTCCTCTATGGACCTGAGAAAGAAATCCCACCTGCCTGTGAAGATGACCAAAAGTTTAGAACAGCTTCCAGACAAGGAATAAGTAAATGCACTTCCCTGGCAGTATTCAAGGCCAGGCTAGACAGGGCTTTGAGCAACCTGGTCTAGTGGCAGGTGTCCCTGCCTGTGGCAGGGGGTTGGAACTGGGTGAGGTTTGAGGTGACTTCCAACCCAAACCGTTCATTTATTCTGGGGATCTGTGATAGTATACCTGGCTGGGTCGTGGGTTGGCCCATTCCTCTCCATGGGCAAACCCTGCCGCCTCCTGGCCACAGCCACGCACAGCACACCCGCGTGCTCAGCGATAGATAACGCTGTCCAAAAGGCAGAAGTTACATCCACCCCTCTCTCCATTGCTCTCTGAGAGATGCTAAAGGATTTTTGATCCCTACAAATCTTCCCCCATCTTCACTGACTAAGGAAAATATGATATTTTTTCCCCCTTTACCTTCTTTACCACAAACCTTGTGAAGGGCAGGTGGAGCTCTATCAGTGCAGTGGGTGGGTCTGCATCATGGTATGCCTAAACCCCAGATAGCCCAGAGATTCCTATGAATGATCCCTGGAAATGCAGCAGACTGCATTTTTAGCCTGAGAGGTGAAGGCTAGTGGAGAGGGGGAGAGAAGAAACACCACGCTGCTGCTTCATCCCACCATAGCATGGCTTGATTTTGTGGCTGTACCTCGAGGCAGCACCTGCATCACCCAGTTATGGTCAGTTCTTGCTAATGCTCAGGCTTAACAAAGAAAAGGCGCTGCACCTCTAGCAGCAGAATGATTAAGGCAGTGCCGGAGCCTGAATGCAAACTGTCCTCTACCAAAAGCAGTATGTCCCATCAGGGCTCTGTGGCTGCAGGAGCCTGTCAGAAGTGGCATCAAGCTTGCAGCATGCTGCCTTCAGCAGGGAAGCTGCAATTGCGCAAAGCAGCAGCTAAGCCGGTGTCTGGTCTGTTAGTCAGAGGGAGCGGAGGTCATTCACCAGGGGGCACCCAGAGCATATAAAGGATGAGAACCAGGAAAAGGATATGCATCTCCTGGGACAAAGGCGGCTCATCGGGTATGTATGGCTTGGCTTTGCTTTGCAAGAGCTGCGATGCAAAACTATGGAAACTGCTCATGGCTGAAGTGGTGTTGCTGGGGAAGGGGAAAGGGTGGAAATGGAGGTGAGATTTTCAACCTGGAAAGCTACTTCAAAGCTAAACTAGAGCATTCTGGGTGCTGCTGACAGGCATCTCAACAGAAGCGGCAGCAGAGGTAAAGGATAGCAGCTTTTGCACTGTATCATTCATTTGTACACGTATACATGTGCCATAGCAAAATGCCAGTTTATGACCTTGGTTATGGGTAAAATGTGCCTGCATGCACCTCAGGATCATGCTGTAGAGCTGTAGAGTTGGGGGCACCCAAGGTGATGTGCAGGGCCTGGGCAACCTCTCAGGAGAGGAGCATGCAGTGGAGGCTTCTCCAGGCTGCTGCCTGCTCATACCACAGCCTCCATCCATGCAGAGGCATGGTGTGCTCAGACTTGGGGAGAGGAAGGGTAAGTCAGCCCTTCCTGCAAAGGGCACAGTGTGTGTGTAGCAGTGAACATCACTTGGCTGCACTGAACATCACTGTGCTACTATTAATCTTGTTATCTGGTGGGGGGCAAGTGCTTTCTTTGGCACAGGAAGCTGGTGGGATCCTGTTCATAAACCTTTCCAGGCTGCTGCTCCCACACGTGCTTCTCCCTGTGGTCCCTGAAGTCCTGCCTGCTGCTGGCCATCCCTTTCCCTGCATGGCATCCCCATGGCCACCCTGTGGTCTGTCCCCTTCCCTGCCCTTCCTGGCTCCTGCCTCTTCTTAAATCACCCTGTGCCAAGGCTCTCCATGGGGCTGCCGTTTTGGTGTGCTGTGGGGTGTTACATTGGCTACAGAGGTGATGGGAATTACCTGGGGACTTCGGCATGAATAAGAAGGGACAGAGAACTGGGGCAGAGGTAGGAGATGTCCAGTGACATCTGATGGGTGCCATGGCCCCCACTGCACCCCTGAGTGGTGGGGTTGACTGTGCTCACCCCAGAGGTGTCTGCCAACAGCCAGGAGATGTGCTCCAGAGAAAGCACAGCAGCATTTTTTACTGCTCAGCAGCCCTGTTCTGTAACAGCAAGAAAACACCCTTGTCTTTTAAACCTCTGGTGGAGGCCAGTGGTGGAGAGAATCCCTCAGGGTAGTGGTCCCCCCTTAATGGCCACTTGTCACCTAATGGGAGCAGATACTGGTGTCTCAGATAGTGGCAGCCCAACCATGTTTCTGCTGCCTGAAGAAAGCAGAAAAAAAGTTATGAGCAAATCACTTTGAGAGTTTTTACAAGCCTTCTTCTATCTTACAGCATAACCCAACATCTCTTTTCCTCTCTATGTACTACCAGGGAACAAGGGTTGGCTATATGGCAACAGGCTGTTTCTGACAGCAGAGATGTGTCCAGGCTAGTCTGTAAATTATGGAGAGCTGCTGGCAGATCCACCAACCCCTTTGCCACCTGTTAACAATAGTCAGTATAGTCAATACAACTGCAATCTGTATCTCTACAGTGTCAGATGCGGGTAATGCACTCTATGGTGTCATGTGAATTCTGGGCATAGCTCCACCATATTCCTGGAGAATCGCCTTTAATACTCAAATTCTGTGCAGATGTGTAATTCTAACAAGGCAGAGTTAGATTAGATACTAGGAAGAAATTCTTTACTGTGAGGATGTAGAGACACTGGAACAGGTTGCCCAAGGACGTTGTGGATGCCCCATTCCTGGCAGTGTTCAAGGCCAGGTTGAATGGGGCTTTGAGCAACCTGGTCTAGTGGAAGGTATCCCTGCCCATGGCAAGGGGTTGGAACTGGATGAGCTTTGAGGTCCCTTCCAACACAAACCAGTCTGTGATTCTACAATCTACTGTGAAAATAATCCCGTTCCCTTTAGAGTGGTTTTAAAGACTTTACAGGAATTAATGCCATCATGCTTCGCTTCAAAATGTAAAAGCTTCCCCTGTTTTTCTTTTTGCTCCTCCTAGCAGCACGAAACTCATGCCCTCCCTTGCCACACAAGGGCAGGGAGCTCCAGGGCAGGGAGGGAAGGGCTGCTTGACAGGCACCCCCTGGACACTGTCACCCAGACAGGCAGCAGTGTTGCCTGCGCAGGCAGGATAAACATGTCAAAGCTGGGCAGGTGCAGGCAGGATGCAAACTGTGCAAGCGTTCTCTGTTGAACACAAATAATGTCCACCACAGAAATGCCCATGGGTTGTGCAGGGATGTGATGGTGGGCGAGAAGCTATCCAGGGAGCTCTCTTAGGACCCCTCCTGGGCAGAGGAGCAGCAGCCTGCAGTTACGGGGTTTAAAGCTCTGGCGGCTTTCCTGCTGATCATTTCATTGCTGAGGATGAGTGGCTGTGTGCTAGAAGAAAGAGGAAGCCTTTGCAGCTGTAAAAGCATGTGAGCATCTCATTCACATGCTGCTTACCAGAGTGGTGCTCAGCATGGGCACAGGGCTGGGAGTATATCTGCATGGGACTTCCTATTATTATAGAGGAGCATCCTCTATTATTGTTGTTATTATTATTATTAAAGCTCTAAAGCTGAAATGAGAATGGCAAAGGGTGGTGCTGCGCTTTGCAGAGGGTGGTGGTAGGCAAGAGGCCACAGGTGTAGATAGAGGTGGAGATGGAGTTATACGAATCAGGTGGGTTTATGGATTGTGCTGCAGATGAGGAGCTCTGCACTCACTGGGAAAGGACAGGCAGTAGAGGGGTTGTGAGGGCCCAAGAAAGAGGAGGACAAAGATGAGGCACTGGCAGGTGGAAAAGTGCTAGGAACTGGTCACTGGGCTTAGGATGATGGAAAGGGACAAGGAGAATCCACTGCCTTGAAGCGTGCTGAGAAAGGAAGTGAAGAACGAAGGGAGAGGAAGGCAAACAGGCTGAGGTGCTTGGTGACCAAAGCAAAGATGAAGGTGAATACTGAGAGCTTGGGAAAGCTAGGACTGAGCTGTAGTAGTTTTGGAGCACTGAAAGCATAAAAATACTAACACTATTTTAAGCCGATAATGATGAAAGATGAACTGAGGACGCGAAGACAGGATCAAAGTGTTGAAGCACTGAGGTTCTGAAGCAGAAGGATCTCTGTCTTTATAGAGGCATTTTACTTGCATAGGCAGGGGGATGCGGTGCTGCTGCCTTTAGTGGGGAGCTGGTTTTGTGGACGGCTTTGCTGCAAAGGACAGTGGCAGCTCCTGGCAGTGGGGTCCCCTTGAGAACCTGTACTGCCCTCTCAATCTTTGAATGAAGCAGCCTGAACCCACTTCAGAAACACCAGTGGCATCTTTCTCTGATGGCTTTTCTTTCCAGACCACAAACCGCCTAGAGGGACCCAATCCTGTGCTAGCAATGGCCTCTCAGCAAGTGATCACAGTCCAGCCACAGTGTTCAATGGCCCCACGGGCAGGCGAGTGGCAGTCAGGGCTGATGGACTGCTGCTCCGACTGTAACGTGTGTGAGTACTTATGTACCCCTTGCTCCTGGTGTTGGCCCACAGTGTGTTTCTGGTGTTTTCTCCACTCATTCTGCAGCATCACCTCTGTTGCAAACCCCACTTTTGTGGGTACCAGTAGTAAAGCAGCTTTCATCTGAGGTCAAGAGTCATGGCCCCCCGACCAGCTTTGTTCCGTTACCTCTTTCTTTGCACCCCTCAGCCAAGCCCATGCCCATGTCTTGCTGTCCACAGGTCTTTGTGGAACCTTCTGCTTCCCCTGCCTGGGGTGCCAAGTGGCTGAGGACATGGATGAGTGCTGCATGTGTGGCCCCAGCGTGGCCATGAGGACACTCTACCGCACCAGATACAACATCCCGGTCAGTGACCCAGGCATGCCCTGCTGGCAGTGACAGTCACAAGCTGGGTGCTGGGGTGTGAGTTCAGGGGAGGATAAGGTGGAGTCCAAGGGGAAGAGCAGTGGTAGGAAGTTGCATGGGCAGCCCCACAGGCAGTGAGCCAGGGACACATCTGCATCACTGCTGTGAGCTTCTGGTAATCCTATTGCACATCACCTTATCCCAATCCTTGCTGGGCATCAGCAGTGCACTGCAGGGCTGGAGTGAGATGCCCAAGAGTGTTGGTGATGAAAAATAGGAACACTTAAAAGCTGATGTGGGAAGGGGTTATTCAATGTCCCTTGCTCCACAGGGCTCCCTTCTGGGTGACTTTGCCTCCACTGTGTTCTGCCCCATGTGTGCTCTCTGCCAGCTGAAGAGAGACATCAACCAGAGGAAGGAGCTGGGCATATTCTCGTAAGGTGGGTGTGCTGGTGCTGGTTTATAAAGTCACTGCTGCACAGAATCAAATGTGTTCCCAGAGTCTCCCTTTCTAGAGACACCTGACTTAAGACACAGGGTTGCTGTGGTGTCAAAACAGCAATGGGCAAGTGAAAGGGTGACCTGTCCCTCAGCAAAATGTTGCTGAGAATCTCTTGAGGATGGGGGATCTGCTAAGGGCTCATCATCTGGGTCCAACCAGCACGGCTGGGACACACACACAGTGTAGCAAGGCATGGCCCTACTCCCTGACTCTCCCATCTCATCCCACTGCAGATGTTGCCGTCCTCACTACACCCTGCAGAGCTGCTGTGGGCAGGAGTCTCCAGTGCCTTGGGCTGTTGGGAAATGCACCATGGAGGGGTTGTCTTGATTGTGATTAATTCCCCCTTTGCTGGGCAACGCCACCAATAAACAGCAGAGTTTGTCTTCCTGCCTGTGTGTAACAACTATTTATTTCTCTGCATCCTCCTGCCGCACCAGAAGAGAGCATTTTACTTTTGTATGCTGTGTGGTCAGAGCAATGCTGAGGTTATCAGAGAAAGGAGACTTTCACTTGCAGTCCTACACTGGGATAAAACCAGATCACAAATTTCAATGAGAAGTTAATATAAACCAAAAGCCTGCTGTGGACAGCTCAGCTGCTCTGTAGACACTGGAGCATGCAGAGCTGGTGACAGCATCACTCTGTGCTCATAGGCCTGAGAGCATTGAACCCATCCCTGTTTCTGCCTGGACCATCTGAGCAGCAATGGGGGAGTGATGGTGATGGTGTGGGGATAGCAGTCCCATTCACTTCCCTCTCCACAAACCTTTCTGGGAGTCCATAGTGTTGGAGCAGGGTTCTTGGTGTGGTGAGACATCCACAGCTGCAGGTGTTGGGTGTAATACACTGTGGTGGAAGAGCTGGGAGTATCTGAACCTTGCTGGGGCTTGGGTGTGCATTATCCATTACCTGCCATGGTGAAGAATGGTGAAGAAGTAACTCAGGCTGGGGCTGATCCGCTGTTTTCACTGCTGCAAATCCCATTGTGCAATTCCCCTGGTGTGAAGAGGCTGTGGCCCCTGTTGACAGTGTGTACATGCGCATTTGCACATTTGAAACACGATGTGCAAAGAGAAGCAGAAGAAAGCGGTTGTGGCAAGGTGACAGCCTGAGCAGGGAGCAGAAAAGTGTGCGTGTTGCTGTGGGTCCAGGTGTTGCCACGCTGGCTTGTGTGTGACCCACAGGCCTGCTGGGTCACCTCTCCTCAATCCTGGCTGCTGGTCCCAAATCCCCATCTCTCACAGTCCGTTAGGCATGGGGACTGTGCCTCCCCCTGTGGCACAGGCAGCTGTGTGATTCAGGGTGGCAGGGTCAGTGACAGCCCTGCTGCTCTGGAGCTCATGGGTGAGCTGAGAGCTCCCAGGATCAAGGTCTTCAAAACCACCCAACCATGAGTGCTGGGGTTGCCCCTTTCCAGTGACAGGTGAGCCCTGTGCCCCAATCTCCCCTGCCACCATAATGGTTGTTATGGGGTCCCCCTAAAGTCATTCCTGCTTGGGGCCCTTCTATCCCTTGGCCCACCCTGGCAGGGGCTGCTGGCCCCCCATGGCTTTGCCCATCCCTACTCATGGTATCTCTTCTCCAGGTCTGTTTTTCTCCCAACACATACTTGGGACCAGAGCTTTGGCCTCTGCAGGGACCTGAACCCTCACAGGGCTCTTGTCGTAGAATCATAGACAGGTTTGGATTGGAAAGGACCTCAAGATCAGCTGGTTCCAATCCTCTTGTCATGCACAGGGATGCCTCACACTAGACCATGCTGCCTAAGGCCCCATTCAACCTGGCCTTGAACACTGACAGGGATGGAGCATTTACCACCTCTCTGAGCAACCTGTTCCAGTGCCTCACCAACCTCACAGTGAAGAATTTCTTCATGATGTCTAATCTAAGTTTACCCTCTTTCAGTTTAAACCCGTTACCCCTTCTCCTATTACTACAGTCCCTAATGAAGAGTCCCTCCCCAGCATCTTTGTAGGCCTCCCTCAGGTACTGAAAGGCTGCTATGAGGTCTCCATGCAGCCTTCTCTTCCTCTTCTCTTCCTCTTCATTCCTGCAGGCAATGCTGTGGCAGTGCAGTGAGGAGCCAGGAGTAGCCAGCCCTGGGCCTTGGTGCAGGGCACCAGTGCCCACCTCATCCGAGGAGTCTTAGAGGTGCAGAAACCGCAGGTGACGCCCAGTGAATGCCCAAAGCAACTGCTGGCAAGAATGGATCTTGGGGTCATGCTGCAGGAGAGGTGCTGTGCCACAGGGGCAGGAGGGTGGTGGTACTGCACCCACAGCAGAGCCCAGTGGGGTGAGCATGCCATGGCTGTGTCTGGCTGTTCCACAGAAAAACTCTGCTGTGGGTGGTGGTATTGGTTGTTGCTGCATACATGGCTGGGGGGCATTCTGAGGGCTGCTGGGGCTGTGTGGGGTGGCAGCAGGTCTGTGTCACCACATGGGGGGTCTCCCCCTGGTTTGGCAGAAGGAGCTGTACCCCGGGGCACGTTTCTCCTCTGGGGGTAGTTTCTCGGCACAGGGGCTGTGGGGTGAGCGTGACTGCTCCGGGCAGCAGGGTGACAGCAGCCCACGGCTTGTGACCCTACGGGAGCTCCACGCAAGGCTGATTAGGCTGTGCTGTGTCACTGCCACAACCTGCAAGGGTGACACAAGGGTGTGAAGACTGCAATACCAGGTTTGTAGGATGTAGTACACCAGGACACAGAAACTCTGTTTCTGTGAATTTATTACAAGTTACGACTAACAAGGCAAGTACATACGTACGATCACTTACCTACAGGCACACCTATATGTGGTTTTGAGGCGTTACCAGCACAATATTCGCCAAACCACCGGCAAGAGCCAGCGTGACAAGAGTAGTCTCCTCACACACCATCCATGTCAGAAGTGAGTCAGGCACCCCTAGCAAGGGTCTGCCTGGGCACGAATGCGCCTGACCCAGCACCCTCCCGCCCGGGACACGGCTTTGGTCCTCCCTCACTCGGCTCCTGCGCGGACAGCGGCTCCCGCGAGAACCGACCGGGGACCCCCGCGGCCGCACTCCCACGGCTCCCGGAACACTCCACTCCCCGGCGGCAAGGACCGCTACCTTCCTCCGCTCCGCCACCGCCTACCTCCGTCCCGCCAGTCGCCGCCGCACCGGGCTCCGTCCCCACCGGCGCCCGACCCGCGCAATTGGTCAGTGCGTCTCGGGGGAGGCCTGCGATCACGATGTCGAAAGATGGCGGCTCCGTGTACAGAGGTGCTGCCCTCTAGGGACCCCCGCTGCCTGCTGCAAAACGGCGGGGTATTGGAAGAGTGAAAGCTGTGGGTTGGGAGAAGAACAGTTTAATAATTGAAATAAAGGATAAGAGGAAGAATGCCAACAATGACAATAATGATAATAATAGAAGAGATAATAACAAGAGAAGAACATTCAGAAAACCCAAGTGATGCACAATACAACTGCTCACCACCCACCAGCCGATACCCAGCCAGACCCGAGCAGCCATCTGGGCCTTCTGAGTGACTCCCCCCACTTTATACACTGAACATGACGTGCTGTGGTATGGAATACCCCTTTGGCTAGTTCGGGTTGGGTGTCCTGTCTGCTTCCTCCCGGCTTCCCTTGCCCCTCCTCACTGGCAGAGCATGAGACTGAAAAGTCCTTGATTAGGGTAAGTGCAACTGAGCAACAACTAAAACATTGGTGTGTTATCAGCATTGTTCTCACACTAAAGCTAAAACAGCACTGCACCAGCTACTGGGAAGAAAATTAACTGTTACAGCTGAAACCAGGACACACTGAAACACCACCAGCCTTGGATACCAAGACCTCAGTGACACTACAGTACCAACAAGCCCTGCCCGTTCTACGTCCCCAGGGACACTGCAGTATCACCCAACTCATGCTGTTATGCCTCCCTGCTGACAGTGCAGTACTACCAAACTTGGACCGTAAAACCTCTGGTTGGATACGGCGATACCACCAAATTCAGGTTGTAAAACCACCACAGTGCCACTGCAATACCCCCTGCAGTACCACCAAAACACTGCCCTAATATTGGTCAACAAGAA
This sequence comes from Pezoporus flaviventris, assembly GCF_033815535.1. Classification (NCBI taxonomy): domain Eukaryota; kingdom Metazoa; phylum Chordata; class Aves; order Psittaciformes; family Psittacidae; genus Pezoporus; species Pezoporus flaviventris. The sequence goes on along the minus strand of NW_026892550.1, from coordinate 58,968,003 downwards.
TATTACCAGCTCCTGTAAGACCTCCACAGTGCCACTGCAGTACTACCAAACTCCTACCAGAAGACCTCCTCTGCAGTACTGCAATGTCACCCAACTCCTCTCTGGAAACCACCCTCTAAAAGGCCAGGGCCAGAGGTACCCACCTTAGTACAGGGGCTACTCCAAGCACGTCCTGCTGAGCCAACAACCCCCACCACTCATGCATTCCCAAGAAGCCCCATGGAGCAGGAGGCTCCAGCCCATACTTCAGTTACAGGCTAAATTGAGGAAGAATACATCAGTGAAACGTAGCCCACTCCAACCTGCTGAGGAGCCTGCCCACTCGAGTACAATGTGTGATGTTAACACTGCAGTGGTGATTTAACTGGTGCTTTTCAGGGGTATGGATGTAATCACTCGGGGTGTGAATGTTAAGCCTTGCAGGGAAAAGGCCCATCATGTTAGTTTCATAATAAGGCAGACCAAAGGGACTCCTGACAGATTTGCGTATAATGCCAAACTGTAAGTACTGTACAGTACCATGCCAGCCTGATCCACCGCTCAGAAGTAATTCTTGGTGAGCATCCTATCAAGCAAGATTAGAATCAGGCTCCACAGTCTTTCCTTGCATTCATCACTTCAAGTCTCTTAATAGCAATTACTCAAACAAGATGTGCTTCCTTGTCCTGTTCCTGTAATCATAAATGATTATCACAGATTTAAAACATTGTCTCCAAGTGCTGGGGTGAAGGTGTAGAGCCCTTTTCACCTCTGAACAAAAAAGGGGCAGACTCAAGGACCTCGCTGTGGTTGGTGTGGTGGCTGCATCCATTCCAGCTTCTGAACTTCTTAATGGACAGCCAGGGTGGTGAGCTTCTGCCAGATTTAATATTAAACAGCAAATGCAAATGCATCAAAGCTATTTGGAAGCACTGTCTGATAAGGCTGTATCCCACTCGTGGTGTGTGTTACTTATTGTGAACTGACCAAAGGTGAGTTGTGTGCTATGGGTGTGCCCCACATCAGACGAAGCACAAAACACAAGTCAGAAAGGTTGAACTGCAGGTTTAATCAGTTACTAATATTAAATATTTTTATGATGTGGCCACAGGTTTGTCTAGAGATAGATGAGAAACGATCTATGAATGCTTGTTATGAATGCATGCTCATCTGACAAACAAGCAGACGGGGCTGGCATGGCCTTGAAAACATTAAGATAAAACAGAATTTATTTGGGTAGAATTTGTTAGTGAGCTTTGTGCTCACTTCTGTGGGTGGAGGTTTCGAGCCTTGCAGAAGTACATGAGCCCTGAGTTCACCTGATCTCCTTGAGGCCTCTGCTGTAATAAAACCAATGAGATAGCAGAGTCTGCACTCTGAAGAAATCTGTAGTCTTATCACTAAGGAATCGTGTTCTAACATTATTATTGTTATTATTGCTATTCTAAATGTAAATAGCTATATACTATCTTTCTACAAGACTATCAAGCATTTCAGCAGCTAACAGAGTTGGTAACAGTCTCAGCAGCAGCCTCTCTAGTACACGTACTTTAAGAAAGAAAACTTCACAGTGAAGTTCACTCTTGGCCACCTCCCAAAGCTGCAGAAAGACAGGCTGAATAACTTTCACTCAGTGTTTCAGACTGTATTGAAAGCATGAGCTGTGTCTTTTCTTTAGTGTTCTCTATGTCTGAAGACAGGAACATCTGTGTATTCACAGAATCAGGCGTGGAATTCCAGGTAGGAAGGGACCTCAAGGATCATCTGGTCCAACTTGTCTTGGCAAAAGCAGGGTCTAGACAAGATGTCCCAGCACCCTGTGTATCTGAATGTTAAAGGTGTCCAAAGCTGGGGAACCCACCAGGGAGATTATTCCAAAGGCTGATTTTCCTTATTGTGAAAATTTTTCCTCTTGTGTCCGATCAGAATCTTCCCAGGAGTAACTTGTACCCATTATCCTCATATTTTTCATGTGCCTCCTTATAAAAAAGGAGTCTCCATCTTCTTTGTAGCCACTCTGTAAATGCTGGAACATGGTGACAAGGTCTTCCCTGAGCCTTTTCTCCAGTCTGAACAAACCCAGTTCTCTCAGCCTTTCCTCAAACAACAGGCTTCCCACTCCTTGGATCATCTTTGTGGCCCTTCTCTGGATCCTCTCCAGCCTGTCCTCATTTTTTCTGCATAGCAGGGAGCAAAACTGAACACAGACTCCAGGTGTGGCCTGAGAAGAGCTGTGTACAGTGGGAAAATGACATCTTTATTTCTGCTGGTGATGCCCATGTTGGTGCATCCCAGCATCCTGTTGGCTTTCTTTGCCGCAGCAGCACACTTCACTCACATTGAGCTTCTTGTCTGCCAGGACCTCCAGGTCCTTTTCCACAGAGCTTCTCCCCAGCCAGGTAGATCCCAGCCTGTGCTACAGTCCTGGATTATGTTTTCCAGGTGCAAGACCTTCCACTTGTCCTTGTTGAACTTAAGGTTCTTGTTAGCCCCCTCTTCCAGCCTATCCTCTCCCTTCCAAAGTATCCACTTCCCCTCTCAGTTTGGTATCATCATCAGACTTCATCGAGGTACACTTGATTCCATTTCCAGATCACTTATGAAGACAGTGAACAGCGCTGGGCCCAATATTGATCCCTGGGGGACCCCACTACTGACAGGTCAACAGTTTGAAAAGGAGCCGCCAGTTCCCACCAGTGCACACACCACTTCTCCAGGCCATAACACATCAGCTTCTCTAGGAGGAGGCTCTGGGAAACTGCACTGAAAGCCTTGGAGAAATCCAGGTAGACAATGTGCAGCTCTTGGCCTACACCAACCAAGCAGGTTTCTTTGTTGTGGAAGGCCATCAGGTTTGTCAAGCACAATTTGCCCCTGGTGAATCCGTGCTGGCTTTTCCCAATCATATGCTTCATTTGGCTTGTGGTATCCTCTAGGAGGATTTGTTCTATAACTTTCCTGGAGACTGAAGTTAGACTGATGGGACTGTAATTTCCTAGATCCTCCAGTCTGACCCACTCAGAAATTATCTGAAAAAAAAACCCAAAAAACATATTAGGTTTTACCAGTAGTGCAAATGTCTGTGAGATTTTAACATCTGTGGTTTTTAATCTCAATTCTTTGTTGTTTTGTTTCAGCATGAGTGCCAGTCATGAGATCAGTAGCTACTTCTTACTGCATCCTGTGCAAATGCTTTTTTGTGACTCACTTGGGAACAGCCCAGATCTGATACTACGAACAGTCTGCTGAGATTTCCAGGCCAGACAGAAGATATGCTCCTTGAATGAGACAACAGGTTTTTTGCATCTATTTGGTCATATGTGCACCTTCTCAAATGCTACTGTGACTATGCAATGCTTTCAGCTACCTGCTAGGATGCTTAAAATTCTTGTATAAATACAGTACAGAGTTATTTATAAAATTACTGATAAAGAACAAGATCCCAGGAGTGTGATGCCTGAATGATGGAATACTTACCCATCCCAAGTTACAGCCAGCTAAAAAAGCTGGCCTTGTGATGTTCTGGCCTGGGCAGCTCTTACAGGCAGCCTTGATGTTTACTAATTAGTGATGAGTCTTGGTAGGAAAATGCGAGCATAAAGCTTACGTTTTTAACTGGAAACTGTCTGTAATGTATGCTTTTCTGCATCTCTCTGCCAAGGGGAATGACTGTGAATGCACTGGTTCCTGCTTTTGCCAAAGCAGTGGCAGAGCCCTCCTGCATGATGGTACCTGGGATGCTGGCCAAGTGCAGGCAGCCTGTCTAAACTGAAGGATTTTCTTCATCATCCTCCAGGGCCTGGCCAGCCTCATCTTGAGTTACTGGACTCAGAAGCTACAGCAGTCCTGGCAAGCCAAACTGTGTCAGAGAGCAAAATTGAAGAAATGGTGTGCCTGTCATCAGTGCCGCTCCAGATGTTAGTGCAGCTCCTGGAAAGCTGTGGGCTGCACTGCCCAGTGGGCCCAGTTGGGCAGACAGCATGTGCCAGAGACCAATGCCCCTGCCTCATATAATGAAGCTGCCTCAGCTTTGGTTCCCTCCATAACATCACTTACATGCCCATATGTTATCATGTGAAAACCCCACTCTGATGGGCTCTGTACAGCATTCACACTATTGCAGGTATTTTCAACTGAAGAAAAACATACTAAGGTAATAACCATCTGGAGGCCACTTGGGGAGAAGACTTCACAACCAGCTGTGCCTTGTCTGACATGCCCTGCTGGCATTCAGCAAGCAAATCTAGAAGAGGGTCATAAAGATGTTCAGAGGGCTGGAGCACCTCTGCTAAGAAGACAGGCTGAAAGAGTTTGGCTTGTTCAGCCTGGGGAAGAGAAGGCTCAGGGGAGATGGTATAGAAGCCTTCCAGCCCCTAAAGGGGGCATAAAAAAGTGCTGGAGAGGGACTTTTTATGAAAGCAAGTAGTGATAGGACAAGGGTTAATGGATTTAAACTGAAAGAGGATAGATTCAGAAGTTCTTGACTGTGAGGGTGGTGAGGCACTGGCACAGGCTGCCCAGAGAAGTTGTGGGTGCCCCATCCCTGGCAGTGTTCAAGGCCAGGATGGACAGAGTCTTGGGCAACATGGGCTAGCGCAAGGTGTCCCTGTCCATGGTAGAGGGGTTGGAGCTGGATGAACTTTAAGGTCACATTCAGCCCAGACCATTCTTTGATTCTGTGACTCATCATGCCCTGCCGGCTCTGCCAGACATGGCCATCACTGCAAGCCTGTGGCAGTGGAGATGCTGTGCTTCATTCAGATGTCACCACTGCTGATGCGGTTGGCTCAGGGCAGCTAAAAGACTTGCTCAGATAAAAGGAAAAAAAGTGGAAGTTTTGTCTGGCCCTGCCCTCCCCACGAAACTCTGTGGTGCAGGGAGAGGGTGGAGACTCCCTTGGGTAACGGAGCGCAGGGAACCCAGCTCACGGCTCGCAGCCGTCTTGCAGCAGATGTGATGACACGGGTGGGACTGCCCTGCCCTACAAGCTGAGCGAGCCACCGGGGCTGCCTTCCTACACACCACGCTCTTCTCATCTCTGCCTCCTGCTTCCTTTCCACCACCTCTGCCACTTCCTCAGCAGCCCTGCAGCACTGACCCAGACCTGCTGCTGGTAAGTGAGCTGGTAGCAGCAGTTCAGCCCTTTTATTGAGATATAGATAGATAGATAGATAGATAGATAGATAGATAGATAGATAGACAGACAGATAGATAGATTTAATTCGGGTAGTGACTTGCTTTCTCATCCATGAATTGCTTATGCTGCCGTTGCTAAGGAATTAGATTCAACAGCTGTTTCCCTCCAATAGCCAAGGAAAACACAGAAAAATGCTTGCTACATTTTCCTAGCTTTTCAAGGGAAATTAATAAAAATATGTTTTATAAATGGGGGACAAAAGCCTCAAGGCTTAAAGTAAAACCATTAAAAAGGTGAAAAGTTAGAATATTTTGCAAGAGCTCCCATACTCGGAGTTTGCCCATGCATGTTAATGCACTGCAGATAGCACACGTGCAAATGCCTGCACACACAGGGTGCTGTTTACTCAGTCCCCAGTTAACACAGAGGGCTCTTTTCACAGAAGGTAGGTTACAAATCCCTAGTAAATCAGTTGGCAATTAACTTACAGATTGCCTGAATCGCATTATCCTTTTTTACTCAAATGGTTTTAACTGCCTACACATGTTCCTGAGGAAGAGGACTGTATGGTCCTGGGCTGGCAGTACTAGGCTGTACTGTCCTCTTTGTGTGTCCACATCCATTCTCTGGCCAGTCTACACCCCTGTAAGTGCATGTGAGTAGGGGAAATAAAGGTATGCTTCCAACCTCTCTGAATTTATATGTATCCAAAGCCTAAAATGTGCATCTGTAGTACATGGTACTGTTTCAGCTTGCAGGTTGCAAGACTGAACTTTGTACCCATTAAACTAAGAGAAATAATAGCTCACTTAACTGTGATTTCTCTGACAAGTTCAAGTATTCAGAAAAAAAAAAAAACAGGCTATTTTTTAAGGGGGTTGTGACAACTTCCTTTAGAAAACTCTGCTGGAAAATGCCCATGTCTCCAAGATTCTTCCTTCTAAAGTAATTTCAGTGCTTATTCTCAATAGAGAAGTACTTTGACTAACTGCCTGGATTTAAAAACAAAACAAAACAAAACAACCCCCAAATAATTAAAAACCCTTTAAAATGCACTTCTGAATTTTGCCATTCAAAATTTACTACAACTCCTGTGCTATTGTTTTCTTGGTTTGAAGTACAAATCCTGCTGGTGCCAAAAGCTTCGCCAGAAGACTGGCAGGAATGAATGCTACTTAGCTTTCTGTATAGACAACATATCTTAAAGCATACAAATAATTCACTGAAATTGCTTGACAGACTCCAGACATGGTATTGCTGTGGTTGAAGTCTGTTTAAGTCAATGAAACTTTGCAGTATATTTTGTTGTTGTTTGATGTTTTGTTTTAGTGTCCCTGTGTCTGTAGGGGAAAATGACACTTTGTACTTTAGATGTCTCAGAAGAATACACAGGAAAGTGACTGTATGAGACCTTCATTTTTTGTGCATCACAACAGTCAGTGGTCAAAGTGACCTTAAGAAAGCAGTTTAATTTTGCCGTTAATTAAAGGTTAAATCTCAAGATCCAGTAGTTTGCCTACTGACAAATTATTATGATACTGTCTCTGAAGAAAAGGGGCTTGTATTGGGCTTGAACTGAAACTGATGCTGGCAATAAAAACATTTTGGAAAAAAATGAAATTTGTAAAATTCCTAAAGAGTTCATAGATTTTTATATTTAGCTAATGCAAAAATAATGTATTATATCCAGAGCTAGTATCATGAGGATATGAAATGCATTAACAAATATTTCTGAATACAGCAGACAGTATATGTTGTCATTGAATCTTCTGCTTATTTCTGATCTGAAGTAGGTATTTGTATGACATTGACAATGAGTTCTAGGAAACTTCATTTAAAGAATTTTAGTTTGCAAAGAAGTTGATTTGATTAACATTCATCATGCCTGTTTCTTTGTCCTGCACATGCTCTGACTTAAAATGTTTTGTGGTTGTTTGTCACATTAAATGTAATAAATAATTCTTTAAACAAGACCTAAAGCAATATTCTAAAAAGTCCATTCCTGAAGAGCTATTGCAAAGAGTCAACAGTTATATGAGCTGTAAAGGCTCATGTCCCTGTACTCCTGTGGTGAAGTTTATCACTAGATCAAAAATTGAAAGGTTGGTTTCTACAATACCAAACTGTTTATCTCACTGCAAATACTTACCCACAGTGTAAAAAAAAAGGTCTCCAAAAAAAAAGAAAAGCAAATCAAAAGCCTAACTCTAGTACACAGGTATAATTTCCACTGTTAGCACTTCATCTTCTCTCAGCACACTGTTAGCCAAGATCCAAATTTCCACTCTCAGTGGTTTCCATGAGTTACTCACACAAAGCCAAGGCTGCCCTAATCTTGTAGTGACTGCCCCAATAAGAGGGAGAAGTTGGGCCGTGGGCCTTCCCAAGGCTTCTTCGCACCAGCATGTCCAGAACTGTTTCATTTTGTCGTCCCATGGAGCTGCTGTGATGAAGTCCTTGCAACAGTTAGTTACGCTCCTTTGAGAGAGACAGCTAGCACAGATTTCATACAGCAACAGCGAAATAACCATTCCAGTTTTAAGCGGATGAGTATTCTTCAGTTTCTTTCTGTAACAAATTCTAGTAGTTCTGAAACGGTAAAATTATTTTTAGTATTAACCCAACATCTGAAATAGATTTTTTTTTCCTTTAACTCTGATAAATGGTGTATGCCCACAAATACACCTTTGCCTGAAAAGGCAGCCATCAGGAAGAATAGCACACAGACAAATCCATGTCTTCCACCTACAGCATCCCACCCTATCACTGCAAGCAACAGAAGCTCACTGCAGCTATGAGGAGCCACGCTGATTTACATCAGAGGTCTAGCTAGAATGTATCCAGCCTCTGCTTATCGCTGCCAGTAACCAACTCCTTCACAAGAGACAGTATCAAAGAACGTTATTTTTCCCTAAGAGATTTGGACAGTTGGTGGCCTCAGGCTTTCCTGAACTGGAGGTTTCTGGTCGACAGCTGTATTAAATAGCCATTGAGAAACTGTCTGCTATGGATATGTCTAATCCTTCTCGTAACTCGTTTATTTATCTTGCTTGTGCAGTGTTCTTTGCAGGGGTGTGTACAGTCTAGTCATAGCTCAATTGGTAAATTAAATTTAACTTCAAAGTACTGTCTGTTCTTAAGAATGACTGTGAAAGTTGTGTGATCCTGTGTTTATGAAAATAGATTCTGATTCTGTGCTTATTGTCTGCCAGTCAGGTTCAGTCTGGAAGATTAACTCTGTTTCATTCCTACATGAAAAGTTTGTTTTCTAAAGAGCATTTCTGCAATTTCTGTACAAAGCTTTTCTGAGTTAGGTTTTGTTGCTGGTTTGTGAAAGAAAAAAACACCTAAACCCCAACAAAGCAACTAACAAATGAAACAATGAAGAATTTAATTATTCTGCTGATAATACTGGAGTTCAGACTCCACTTTCCCCCATTTGCTCAAAATTTTACATCAGCAATACTGAAACATTAAGCTGAGAAAAAAATCTGATAAGTGAAATACTGTTCTCATATGCTGAGTGTTTGGTACTTTGCTTGGCATACTAGCAAACATCTGCTCAGTGTGTGGTGGGATTTCCAGCAGAAAGCTCCCACTGTGGTTCTGAATGCATGTCTCTGCTTTACCAAAGCATCCTTGCAAATGCCAGTGTTTGATGTCAGCCAGGTTAGCCCAGAAATTACTAGATAAATAGCCTTAAAAAAATTAACTGCCCTCCTAACAGGTAGGTAGGTCTCCTCCAGCACAAGTAGAAAAAAGTGTAGGCAGTTTATCAATAACAGGCTTCCAGTCTTTAAATGTTGCACATTTAATTGATGTTCAACTTACTTAAAATCCATTTTAGTTAAAATTAGAGCTAGACCCATTATAATTATATTTCAAACATGGTTTCTTTTCATTCTAGGAAAATTGGGCCAGGATTACTGCTTACTAAACCAGTAAGACCTTGTATATTCACCAGCACAGAAGACTGCAGTTTTGACAGAAAAGGCAGCCTTGGGCTAGATTTGGGATAGTATCACTGGGAGACAGATGAACCCTCCTTTATGTGCATATAGGCTTGTTGCTGAAAGTAGGGCTTCCAGGGGTTTAACAGTGCTGATAGCCACAAAGGAGAGTTCAGCTGTCTGGTCAGGCAACCTTAGCAAACTAACAAAATAAGGGCTTGTTTTTTTATGCGATCATATGATTGTGTTAGGTTAAACAGCTTTTTTTTATGTCTCTTTTTATTAACTGCTCTCATATTAATTAAACGTTTCTGAAACAGTCTCATAATTTGCCTTCTACCTTGCTGCAAGCTAGGGTGCAGGACTGATCATCCCAGAGCTCCTAGCTGCTCATCTTCCCTCTCCGTTCTCATGAGCTACTGCATTAATAACGTGTCCTGTAGTGACAGCTAGAGTTATTAGACTCAGGTGAGTCAATATGATATATAAAGAGAGGCCATATCCTGCCTCCCACCTAAATAGCCCTGTGACACTTAGGAAGCACAAAGGGGACAAAGGTCTGCCTGCACAGGGGGACGCCCCTGCAGTGCAGGTAGATGGCTCATAGGCAAGAGCCTGTCTGACGGGGAAGTGAGCTAACTTTAGTTATTCCACAACTACCTTCTAGTTATTAGATGGAAAGCAAATCCAAGGAAGAGAGTTACTTGGTAGCGGTGTCAGTTTCCATGTTGCTATACTGTTGGCAAAATTATTTGGATTAAAAAATAACCAAACAATTTTAGATTCTGTTACCTTTACTCAGGAGTGCTAGAGGTTGGAGGAGCATCTTTACTTCCAAACTATCTCTTTAAAAGAGTATCTAATAGGCAAATATTAAGCACATTCAAAACTAGAAAGAAGGCTGATGAAGTGGACAGGCAGAAGGTCATTTTGGACCTCAATAATTTTGAGCAAGTTTTTCAATGAGTCACCTGTTGTACCTGTGGTTTCCAACAAGAATGCAGTTTATGTACAGCCCTCTCTGCCAGGGGCAGCCCTCCTGAAGGAGCATAATGTCATGCTAATGTCTGCTGTGAGAGGTATCTACTTCCATGTGCCAGGAGAATAGATGTAGTTGGTACCCATGGCCAGATGCTGCTTCAGTGAGGTCCCGGGGCGGGGGGAGGAGGGGTTGGTGTCACTGCGAAAGGACCTGGGGTTGCTCCATGCTGGACACAGCTGCCTCCAGCTGGGACTAGCAGACCCACCACTGGCCAAAACCAAGTGTGTCTCAGTGATGCTGGTAGTGCCTCTCTGAACACCTGTTTAAGAAAGGGTAAAAGATGCTGTGCAGCAGCTGTGAGAGAGGAGTGAGAAAACGTCGGAGAAACAGCCCTGCAGATACCAAGGCCAGTGAAGGAGAGGGAGGAAATGCTCCAGTGCCTGGAGCAGTGGTTCACCTCAAGAGGGCACCAGCTGGGTGGGCATCAAGGTCAACCCACCACAACAAAACCATCAGGGTGGAGGGAGAGTCTTCTACATCCCTAATACTGCAGGGGTGCGTAGCAATATGGCAGACTCGGCTTCTCATCAGCTCTGTGAAATCTCCAGGTCTGAGCCCACAGGACGCAAACTTCATGTCTGAAGGAAAGAGACATAGATGGACATCTACAAGTTTCACAGTAGGTCCAGTGCCGAACCCTGGATCCAACAGACACATCTTTCCTCTCTGTACCTAATTGAATCTTTCCCATCCTTGTTTTTTCATTTCTAGAGGAAGGATGGCAGAAGGCCGGCCACACTTAAGTATTCAGATGTCAGACTTGAATACAAATGGCACCCCCAGCAGAAAGCAGTCCTCTGCAGACTTAGCTGTTAGGGGAGGAAGCGTACTCACTTTCCACAGCATCTCCTACCACGTGAAGATGAAGACTGGGTTCCTGTGTTATCAAAAAACAGCTGATAAAGAAGTTTTGAGAGATGTCAAGTACGTATTTAAACATCTCTTTAGAGCATGTTTATGTAGTTTTTCTTTCTGGACTGTTGAGCCTACTCGAGTCACTGAGCCACTAAGCACAATATACAGAATTTGATCAAGATTAGAAAAAAATGTGTGCATGTATGGTTCCTTTGTGTTCGCTATCTACTGTGCTCAAGCTTCCCAGTGGGTCCCAGTGGTCCTCAGTCATTAGACTTGTACAATAGTACTAGTCTGTACAATAGAGAGCTCACACTGCTGGCACCCGAGAGGGACTGCCTTCTTGACTGCTAATCGGCATAGGGGCACACAAGCCAGCTGTGGTTGTTCTACACTACTTGGCAAGTCTCCCACTGTGCTGTGGTGTGTAACTGAGATACCAACAGCCTGCCCCAATGCTTGCATCTCCTTTGCTAAGGTAGCCTTTGGGAAGGTTAATTTTGGGGGTTTTCACTTAAAGTGTTTGATACAGTAATATAAATGAGGGTTAGGTTAACTTTGAAGATATTTGAAGTTTTCTCCCATCCCCAACATTGAGCACTACTGCAGTAAAGCGATCACATTATTATGGCCTTTGTTCAATAATATATGCATAAAGTTTGTCCATTCATAGTTCAGTAGTTAAGCTAAATGGCAAGCACTCATACAGTATGCCATTCCAAGGCACACATGACTTTCAGCTCCCTAGCCCCAATCTCTATCATAAATATTCAACCTTTTGTGTAGCTCTGTCTGTCCCACTCTTTGCACATGCAATTTCCACACCTTCTAAACATGAGCTCTTAAAATCTTGCCTACTTTCCTCAAGAGGCGTAAGTTATGGTAACTCGATTGACATTGGTCATTTGCAATAATGTGAACAGAAGGCCCATTTTGTGGCTTATTGTAAAAGATTGATGTTAAACACGCATTATGCTTTTCTCTTTTAGAAAATGCAACATCTGCATTTATTTTATTGTTATATTTTATATTGTTATTTTGTGTTAAAATCACATATAATGTATACCATAACTTGTGTATAATCTATATGCTTCTTAACCTGTGGAACCATAAATTTTCACAATGACAAATTGAAGGCAACAATTACAGGAAGGAACAAATATCCTCAGGAAGAGCAAAAGGGGCAGCTGTTCTGGGCCAGGTACACAGCCAAGTACTCAGATCACTGATAACAACCAGTACCAGAGTGCAGTTCAAGATAAACCTAGTATCATAAAAAGCAGGCAGGTATTTATATGTGCAATGTGATTCTTGTGTACACCAAAGTTTGTTGAGCATGCATTTTTAGGGGCTAGTCAGGAAAAAGAGCAGATATACCTTCACATTCTCCATTGTCCTGGTTTTGGCTGGGATAGTTAATTTTCTGCCTAATAGCTGGTGCAGTGCTGTGGTTTGGATTTAGTATGAGAGAATAATGCTGATAACACACCAATGTTTAGTTGCTGCTAAGGAGTGCTTACCCTCATCAAGGACTTTTCAGTCTCTCATGCTTTGCCATTGAGGAGCTGCACAAGAAGCTAGGAGGAAGCAGAGACAGGACACCTGACCTGAACTAGCCAAAAGGGTATTCCATACCACAGCACATCATGCCCAGTATATAAACTGGGGAGAGCCAATGATCGCTGCTCAGGGCTGCGTTGGGCATTGGTCAGAGTGTGGTGAGCAATTGTGTTGTGCATCACCTGTTTTTCTTCAGTTTTATTCACCTTTTCCTTTTTAATTACTATGCCTATTATTATTATTTTACTTTATTTAAATCATTAAGCTGTTCTTATGTCAGCCCATGGTTTTTACCTTTTTTCAATTCTCCTCCCCATCCCACCAGGACAAGGGGAGTAAGCAAATGGATGTGTGGTACTTAGCTGCTGGTTGGGCTTAAAACACAACATCCAGCAAAAAGATAGAGAGAAGGCAGCTGTTTTTCCATATACTGAATAATTTCTGTAGGGTCTTTTTCCCCAATACTTAATCTTTTCTATCTGGCCTTTGAGTTCCATGTGGCTTAAAATCGGATACAGAGGAACTATCAATCAACTGCAATTTCTGTAAGTGCAGACAAATCCCTAATATATTCTGTCTCTAGGGCCATTATTCTCTCTGATAAGAGAATAATACTGTTAGAACTGAATGGGTTAAAATAAGTGGTTGCTTCACTTCTAGAGATCCATGGAAGAAAAGTATGCATACGAGTTTTGCTATATTTTACTCACAATTTCTGTATTGTCTTCATTATACAAGGAGTAGTTCCTGAATTAGGAATAAAAAAAAAAGAAAGGTGGAGTTTAACAGATCATAAATATCGCTTGTGATCAGGCAGCTTCATTAATTCCAAAATTAATGGGATGCAGAATGTAGTTCTACAGGTAATTTACACTAGCCTACCAGGTGACACAAGAGACAAAATCACCCATCTATTTTATAAAACCTATCTGTTTTGTCTTACAGTGGCATCATGAGACCAGGACTGAATGCAATTTTGGGACCCACTGGCAGTGGTAAAACTTCGTAAGTTCCCTCTTTGCCCTACTCAGAAATTACACCAAGGAGAGAATGACTCTGCACATATTTAGCAGTAATGGACAATACTTTCAGGGAAAGATTTTGTTTTCATTTAGATCTGTGCATATCTCACTGGTTTCTGAGAAATACCTGAATTCAAATAAGACAATCACCTTACATGACACAGGTGTAATTCAATTTTAGTCCACACTTTCCTGAGACACGATCCTTACGTATCATTCTTGGGTATGCTATAGAACAAATGGACACAAATGCACTATGAAATTGCACAGATATAATTTCTTAGGAAACCAGGACAAGAGAAACTCAGCCCTTGAAAGTGGCTGGGTTTTTTCTAAATAGCTAAAAAAAACCCATGGGATACTTTCATGTAGCTTTGTGTTCCATGAACTGGGTTTGTGGTTCAGGGAGCTTATCTCCTGCATACTCATCTGATGAAGTAACCAACTTTTCTCCTAGTCTGCTCGACATTTTGGCTGCAAGGAAGGATCCCCAGGGGCTTTCTGGTGACATTTTGATCAACGGAGCTCCTCAGCCTGCCAACTTTAAATGTACCTCTGGATACGTAGTACAGGTAAGTATTTTTTATCACTCTACCGATTTTACTGTCCTCTTCTGACTGCAGTTGTAAGAAGTTGCTGCTGTGTTCCAAGCACATTGCATTGAATCAAGAATCAAGGCTGGTGTGGTATCAACTCTTCTTCACACATCCACCCTCACTGGAAAAGATACTTTGCTTTGTGTTTGGATCTCTTTCCTTAATGCTCTAAGTCAACAAGAGCAGGCTCTTTGGATCTCTTCTTGTTCTCCATTTGGGGGAACAGCCATAGGCTAAAAATATGCATGGAGTATTTTCTAAGTATGATGCTTTCTAGTAGTCTACAGCTTGTACCTCTGCATGCCCAGGGACAATGTCACTAGGTCTCATTATAAGAACAGCTTTGTTCTGCTAGGGTGTGCTGGGGAGAAAGACATGTGAAGGACAAAAGAAGGAAAACTGTATCTCCTAATTTCTTCCCCTCTCCACTAACCATGCTTAGCAGCATGCTTGCAGTTTATCAAGACCTGAAGAGATACATCTGTGAAAACCCCTCAAAGCACACATAACTCTCTGAACTGTCTACAGCTCACAGATCCCTTTTGCAAGAGACAAGCAGCTAATACTGAAAAAAACTACCCTCCTTCTCCTTTGCTGAAACAAGCTTGGAAAACCTTCACCCTACCCCCTGTGGAGCCAACATCTCTTTCCTTAGGTCCCTTTAGCCCTTCAGTATCTCACTTAATGCCTCCAAAACTCTGACTAAGGTAAGAAGAGGCGAGGGATAGTTTTAAATACGTCATTATTTGTGCATTTTGGTATCATGCATGATGGAGGATGTTCCTGTACTGCATTGTTTTATGAATAAAGGCAAATACAATTACGTGCATGAAATCAACTCTGCTATGACTGACATTGAAGATGCACCTTACTGCATGTTCTGGCAGCTGCTACCATCCCTTAGCATGCAGGGACAACATAAAACACAAGTAGATGCAGTTTTCAGAGGAAAAAAATAGAATTGCTAAGTGATCACCAAGTAGCTAAATTTGCCTTATTTTGTTTTGGTTTTTTTAAATGAAGGATGATGTGGTGATGGGAACCTTAACTGTAAGAGAAAATTTGAAGTTCTCAGCAGCAGTCCGTTTGCCAAAGTCAGTGAAGGAATATGAAAAAAATGAACGAGTGAATCAGATCATCAAGGAACTGGGTTTGAGTAAAGTGGCAGATTCCAAGGTAAGGTGTGTGAGTATGGTGCTTAAATCATGAACAAATCATAGAATCATAGAATGGTTTGGATTGGAAGGGACCTTAAAGCTTATCCAGTTTCAACCCCAATGCCGTGGGCAGGGACACCTCACACTAGACCAGGTTGCTCAAAGCCCTGTCCAATCTGGCCTTGAACATTGCCAGGGATGGGGCAGCCACAGCTTCTCTGGGCAATCTGTGCCAGTGTCTCACCACCCTCACAGTAAAGAATTTCTTCCTACTATCTAATCTAAATCTCCCCTCTTTCAGTTTAAAGCCATTGCCTCTTGTCCTATCACTATCTGCCCTTGTAAAAAGTCACTCTCCAGCTTCCTTGTAGGCCCTTTTTAGATATTGGAAGGCTGCTCTAAGGTCTCCCTAGATATTAAGTGATTTCTTTAATTAACCAAATGGCTCAGCTTGGCAGATAAAAAAAGAGTAAAATTAAACAGACTATTTTGGTAATACAATAACATTTCTGTATGGCGATCTGCATAGACACCGCTGTAATACTGGCATATACTCTTACATTGAGGGGAAGGGAAAGGTAGTCTGTTGCTTGAGAAAAAAAGAGAACACCTCAAGTAATACTGATGTTGAGAGCTGGCCTGTGTGAGGTACCATCTACATCTGCACTGAGAGCAGGGTCAAAATTTCTTACAACTCTTCCCAAACATGACCATGTCAGCAGGATGCTGTTCACTCAAGTATTTGTTCTCAGGCCAAACAAGACAAGTTTCTTGTTCTGTGGCAGGTTGGCACCCAGTTCACTCGCGGGGTGTCTGGAGGAGAGCGCAAAAGGACCAATATTGGGATGGAGCTCATCATAGATCCTGACATCTTGTTTTTGGATGAGCCAACTACAGGACTTGATGCCAGCACTGCTAATGCTGTTCTACTGCTACTGAAAAGGTGATGGCCTTGGAAACAGCTTCCCGTTTTCATCACTCACTCTGCTACATTTCAGTTGTATTTGACTTAAATCACTGTTAGAATAGGCAAACAGGGAAATCAGAAATGTAATCGTTTACAAGTGAGCCAAGGCGCAAAAAGATTTAGGAAAAAGGATGTATAAATTCTCTCACTCCAAAGCAGATGCTTATGGCAGTGCACAAAACGTCTTGCACAAAGCGTGTGCATGCCAGGACTACAATTTGTCCAGGCAGCTTCCTTTTTCATGTCTGCCTGAGCCAGAAAAGTAATTAAAACACCTGTTGTCTGGTAAAGTGGTCAGTTTTAATATGGACAGTAGTTAGAACACAGCTGGCTGTTTTGCCATCAGCAAAAAGTCTATCTTTGGGAAAACAAGCACAACATGTTTTTCGTTTGCAAATTTTACATAGTTTTGCATTTACTACAAGCAAACAGGACTCAAACGCCTCTTTTCAGAGCTTTCTGTTTGCATCAAAATCTTCCCCTCCAACAACACTCCCAGTGACAGAGAACCTTCTTTTCTCACAGAGGCACTACAAATATTACCCAAATATTTTCTTTTTTTTCTTTCTCCCCACCCCAGCCTACTTAGTTAAACAAATTTAACTGAGGCTTAACTTAACTTGCAAATTCTCTTATCTAAGGGCTTAATCAAACTTGCTTGCAAAACTAACATCTCTTTTTGTTCTTCACATTCAGGATGGCAAATCAAGGTAAAACTATAATCTTCTCCATCCACCAGCCTCGGTACTCCATATTCCGACTGTTTGACAACCTGACACTGCTGGCCGCAGGGAGGGTGCTGTACCACGGCCCCACTCAGCATGCCATGGAGTACTTCCAGTCTGTCGGTAAGCATAACTAACAGCAGGGCCAACTGCAGCAACATCTTTAGTTTGCACTAACCTGAATGAAATGCCAACAGCGCTTGATCAGAATTGAGCATTGTGTATTAGCAAGCAGTGATTTTAACAGGCTAAGCATTTCTCTTGTTGTTTCACCTCTGGACCCATATGTGCTTTTGGATGATAGGCCTGACCTCTAATCAACTGTTCCTGAGCTTATCTTAATTAGACAAAGCCTAGGCTAGAGCTGGGAAGGGCACATTGCCAGCTGTCACCTTGCTTTCACTGATAGAGCTGTCCAGCAATGCCATTCATCTCTTGGATAAGCACAGACCTTTTGAAGCCTGCAGTGCTTACAGTACAGGCTGCTCAACCGGCACAATAATGTGCCTGGGGACTGTCAATCTGTGCTTGCAGCCCAGAAAGCCAACCAGGACTGCATCAAAAGGAGTGTGAGCAGCAGGTGGAGAGAGGTGATCCTGACTCCCTACTCTGCTCTCGTGAGACCCCACCTGCTGTACTGCATCCAGCTCTGGGGCACCCAACATAGGAAGGACATGGACCTGCTGGAGTGACTCCAGAGGAGGGCCATGAAGATGCGCCAATGGCTGGAGCACCTCTCCTATGAAAACAGGAGGGGAGAGTTAGTCTTCTTGAGCCTGTAGGATAGAAGGCTCAGGGGAGACCTTACAGCAGCCTTCCAGTACCTGAACGGGGTATACAAGAAATCTGGAAAGTGACTTTTAATAAGAGCAAGTAATGATAGGACAAGGAGTAATGGGTTTAAACTGAAAAAGGGTAGATTTTGATTAGATAGTGGGAAGAAATTCTTCGCTGTGAGGGTGGTGAGACACTGGCACAGGTTGCCCAAGGAAGTTGTGGCTGCCCCATCCCTGGCAGTGTTCAAGGCCAGGTTGGATGGGGCTTGGAGCAACCTGATCTAGTGGAAGGTGTTGCTGCCCATGGCATTGGGGTTGGAACTGAATGGTCTTTAAAGTCCTTCCAACCCAAAGCATTCTATGATTATGATAGCCATGCACAGCCTTCTGCCAGTCACACAAACACCGCTTAAAGCTTGTAATGCTGTCACCGCAGGCTACGAGTGTGAGCCATACAACAACCCTGCTGACTTTTTCTTGGACATCATTAATGGAGACTCCACTGCAGTGGCACTGAGCAAGACCAATGAAACTGAGACAGGTATAAAACAAAGAGCTGTATGAAATTGTTGTCACGTGTATTTTGTCAGAAGAAATCACTTGCAGGTGTCAACCAGTAACCATATTGTACAAGCGCATGATTGTTTGTATGCATGTGAGTATCACATACTGATGATCCATGGTGCTTTGTAGGAAAACCCCTCATAGTACTCTTAAATCCTTTTTGTTTATGCATGAAAACCAATTAGTATAACCTGAAATAAGTACCAAATTCACATACAGTCCTACTACATAAAATATTCATGTCGTGTGTGAGACTAGTTTGCCTTTCATAAATAATATTTAGTAATTTTTCATTGCTATCCATTTCTTCATACATATGCAGTGATCTGCATACTTCTGTGTCACACTCAAATAACAAGATGTTAAAGGTGAAAGAATATCTTTCTGCATTGAAGGTGTAATACATGGGAAAATAAACTATTTTGTTACCTCTCAACACAGATAAAGACCTTTCATCTTTGACGTAAATGAACTGGAGTCCTGCCAGAGAGATGATAAACCAGGAGAGTTGTTACAGTTAGGGACATAATTTGATGTGGTTCTGACCTGTATTTTTACCTAATGGAATAGTCTGTCTGTTATGAACTTACTGTTTTCCTTCCTCAGAGTAGGGTGGGAAAGGAGGAAGGAGATAGGGGACCAGTGTTCTGAAACTGCTCTGAAGCTGTGGTAAGGCAGAAATGATCCCAAAGTAAGAAAGCAAATCTCACCTACGTTCAGTAGCATGTTTTTTCATCCTATCTGTTGCTACTCGTTAACAGCACACTCCTTTCACATGAATGAAAAGGGAAATGTAGTATGAAGTAATAAATATGCTCTGTGCCCAAACACAGATTTTCACTATATCTTTACCAAAGAAGCAGCATTTTACAAAATGATGTCTGTGTTCAGGGTCTGACTAATGTTATAGCTGGCAACACGTTGCATTTGTCATTGGAAAAGGACACACTGTCCTACAGTTGAGATTAAAGAGTCCAGCTGAAATTTCTTGGAGACTTGACAGACTCAAACGTTTTACTGAAGCAGACACATGCAGGATTACCTGGATCTAGAAGTCTGGGAGGTGTAGGATTGTCTCATCAAATCTGCGAAACAGACCTCTTACAGAAACCCAAGGGGGTGTGGGAAATCACTTCTTGATGAAAAGTCAGACTGTTGTGAGTTTGAAACTTCATTGGTGACAAGGGTTTACCTACAGTAGTCTGCTGTGAAGCTGCTGCCTTCAGGGACATGTTGCACTGACAAACGTAGAGATTTGGTCTTATTTGTACTGACTCTTCTGACTTGTATGCTATGAGACTGAGTGCAATGAAACACTGAAACTAAATGTACACATTAATTCTGCTTCGTTAGTTAACTCTCCCACCCCAACATAACTCTCCGGGCTTAGCTCCCAAACAACCTTCCCATCCCTTACAGAAACAGTTGTATTTCTTTCCATTTTTTTTCAGCAGAGAGCACTGAAGAACACACTGAATATGATTTAACCTTGGCTGAGAAGTTAGCAGGAGAATACTTCAACTCTGCCTACTACCAGGAAACAAAAGCTGTATTAGAGAGTATTTCTTCAGGAAATGAAAAGAAAACAAAAGCAGTTTTCCAGCAAATCACATATGCCAACTCCTTCCTTCATCAGCTGAAATGGGTGTCCAAGCGCACATTTAAAAACCTGATAGGAAACCCTCAAGCTTCCATAGCTCAGGTAACACTATTTGTATATACCCTTTTGTGATATACATTGCATTTATTCCACTCCTGTCTTAGATAATTCACTGGGATAGTTTTGCCTCTTGATATTTTAACTGCAGTAAGCATCCAAAAGAAGAGTTTTCAAGGTCTGGAAATCTGATTCACTAGAAGATGTCCTAAATGCTTCCAAATGAGCAGCATGAGGGTCTGTTCAGTAATTTATTTTGGACTACTGAGAGGCTGGGAGGCAAGATCTTGTCCAGCAGGGTATTCTGCTGCTCCCAGCCAGGAACAGGGTATCTCCCAAGTAGTTTCACACATTAACTCAAGAACATTCTTCAGACTTGACTTCAGGCTTGGCACTGTGGGGTTTGGCCACAGATTTTCTTCCCTGCCAGGGAAAGTTAACAGACTACGCTTGGATACTTAACTGAACTTCAGCACACAATGAAGTGCTGCAGTTTGCTCAAGTGTAAAAGTATTTTCACAGTCTCAGAATGTGTGTGTCATTTGGTCATTTCACTGTTCCTAATGGCAATGATGTCTTTTGGAGAAGACCTCAATAGAGACTAACACCTGCCAGAAAAGGTGAGCATGTTCTAAATGACTGGCCCTCTCAGTGCTTTTCAGAAGAACCAACACTGAAAATGTTGATTTCTTGAAAGCTGCACATTGCTTTCAAAAACAAAGAATGCCTGGCTGCAGAATGACTAATCCTCAGGAATCCCCTAATTCATGGGCCAAACTTTGCAGTCCCAGCACCACCAAAATTTGCAATTCTAGAAGAGCCAATAGAAAAATTGATCCCAAGCCAGGGGTATAAATTATCTTCACCGTGATTTATACAATGAGTGAACAAACATCCAATGTGGAGAAGAAATGAGCCCAGAATGCCCAAGGTTAAAAGGCTTTAAGTATGTGTGTGTGCCTGTATGTTGATACTATGAAGATCCTTAATAATTGCATTGTAAAAGCTTGACCTTGTGACAAGAATTAGATTCTCAAGGGTCTCATAATGCCCTATAGTTAATGGTCCTGACTTGTTTCTCACCATCTCTTTTATCTCCCCTCCCTCGTTAGGGATGGATTTTACAAGCATTCTTTTTATGGGTACTTGGCTCACTAAGCCTTCTTTCAATAATCTGCTCCAAATTGGTCTTGATATGATCCCAGCTTTCCACTGTAATTGGTTTAGGAGCCAAATAATCCCTGACATTTGCTCCTTTCTGCAGGATCTTAGCCATAGGGTACCATGGATCAAATGGTTTATAGTGTTAAGACTCATGCACTGCTTGGGCTTAAAAATGTCAGAACTGCCTGATACTGTCAGTCTTGCTGAGATTTTTGTCATTTGCATTTAGTGTGATGTACACATTTCTGTCTTTTCAATGACATCCTTGAGGCAGCTGGTGTCTTTGCAATTTAAATGGTGTGCCAGACTGCAAATACCACGGCACCTGTAGCCTGATCATGGTATCTTGCTCATGTTAAAAACAATCCCATGAATAAGATATGTGATATTGCCCTGCAGTTACACACTGTGGAGCACGTAAATAAACTGTCAATCCCAACCCACCATTCAGGAAAGGCTTCTTTCCGTTATTGGTTGCCAAGATCAAAGTAGCATTGAGATGGCTCCAGAGAAACCCCTGCAGAAGCACTCGACTAGAGCCATGGTCAGCCCTTGAACTGAAGCAATCCTTATCACTGAGAGCAGATAGGGAATCACTGTCTGTCCCAAGGAGGATGAATGATGGAGAGCATAAGCAGGGAGAGAGGAGTGATGTAGCAGTACATCACCAATTAACTTAATCGTGACATCCAAGAATGGCTGAAACAGTGGTGGAGGAAAAGAGCATGGCTGATGTTCCCCAGATGTGATGAGGGGTTCCTCAAGGGAAAGGTGCTATTCTCTATTTCTAACCTGCCCGATCAAGCCCCTGCTATTATCCTTCTCCCATAGCTGGTGCTAGCTACACTCACCCACTATGTATTTCAAACTACTGAAGCACTGAAAACCATGAGAATAATACTTGTCTTCTATTTACATTTAGCTGTGTGTTACGGCTTTCCTTGGCCTGGTTATAGGTGCTATTTTCTTTGGACTTCAAGAGGACTCTACTGGACTGCAGAACAGGTTAGTCAGTTTAGGTAACGTATATTCAAAAATTTGATAAAGCTCCCTCATCACTGTGATTGATAGGATAACAAATAGGTTGGAGGATGAGAAGGAACCCGTGAGCTCTTTATGAACTATATTTACCTCTCTAATGCAAATGTTTCCCTTCACATCAGTAGATAAGGCCAAGCCTACATTAGTGACTTCAAAGTGAGGATGCCCTTCTGCCTCTAGGAAGGTCCTTGCAGAACTGAGAGAGGGATGCAGTTCTGCCCTGCCCTACCATGCTGTAACCTAGGCAAGCAGTCCAAATGAAGTGAGTAATGCTACTTCTGTAGGATGACATTTTTCAGTCCCAGTCAGATTGCTGAAAACACTGAACAACAGACATCATGTTAAAAAGGCTTAATTCAGCATGGCAGCATTTTAACTTGTTTTTTGCAAAGATTTCCCCAAGATAAATAGATTAAAATATATAGATTTGGCTACATAAACTGGGTAACTAAAACTTTGCTCTTGCAGCTACTTCTGTATACACCCTTGAGTTAACCAGCAACAAGTCAGAAGGTCCATCTAAAGCCAGATTCTGCAATTATTCTGGTCTGTGTATGATTTTGACAGCTCTATGTACATGACCTGAAAAATGGATTTGCAACTAAAGGAAGCTTTGGGTTCTTAGTCTTGGAACACTCCATAGCATTTACTTTAAAACTGCCCAGTTTTAAATGGGATCTGAAAGCCTTAAATTTTAGTGGAAAAGGTAAAAACAACTTCTCACATTGCTTACTCAGTTCCTCAGAGTTTGCATCAGACAAATGCCTCACAGACTGAGAATTTTTAATGTGCCTTTTCCCATGGACTTCAGAGTGGGAAGTCACATACTGCTGAGCTCCAGGCACTAAAGCTGGATTTACATACACTGCAGCAGAAGCACTACACTTACATCACATCTTTAATAACAGCTTGCTGGTTTGCTTTTTGTAGAGTGGGTGCAATGTTCTTTCTGACAACCAACCAGTGTTTCAGCAGCATCTCAGCTATTGAACTCTTTGTTGTGGAAAAAAAGATATTTATGTAAGTAAAACATATAAAAACATTATCAGGGACTAACTCTAGAGAGCTTGTTTGTTTGCCCTGCTGTAGCCAATTGTCACTTAAGTACACCTCGTGCAGTTTTCAAATGAATTCATTGTTAGTGCTCATCGCAAATGTACTCTTTCAGCCTGCTAGTGAGTTACCTGCAAATCCCCCAAATGGTACCTGTCACTACAAACATCTCAGAGTTTAAAATTATTAACATATGTGGCAAAAAATTCCCTGAATACTCAATGTAGGTATTGATTAGTAAGTTTGTGATTTGCTAGTGAGGGCAGAGAACATTATCTAATTGCAATCTTCTAAGCTATGCAGATTACACTGTACAGAAAAGAAAAAATATTGAAGCTGTACTCGCTGTTTCGATGACATGACACATATGTTTACTAAAAATTACGTACACAAGTATCCATATTAATTTGCATAGGAAAAGGGCATCATGGCTATAGTATGTGGCTTACTGGTCTTTTATATTACAGTCCAACCATAAAACAATTCATTATTTCCACTTTGAGTTAAAATAAACCTTACTGTTTCTTAGTGATTAAATTTGTAATATGCTGTGTATTTGTTCCAGACATGAATATATCAGTGGATACTACAGAATATCTGCATATTTCATCTCAAAACTAATGGCTGATTTAATACCCATGAGGACTATACCAAGCATCATCTTCTCCTGTATAATTTACTTCATGTTAGGCAAGTGTAGTCTCCTACAGACAATAAATCAATGAGGCATTAGCATTTTGTATATGTGCATGTATGCATGTATATTTGTATAGGCCAAAGTACTATACCAGCATGGCAGTGGTTACTTTGCTTGCTTTTACTATAACATGCAATTTACAGAAAAGACACACTTTTAAAGGTTTTAAGCTTCCATGTCTCAATCTGTGACATGTCTCTTCTCCACTGTCCGTAGAAGGAAGTGTGCCATTACTATATAGGTTTGGTTTATTCTTTTCATTTATGGCCATCTTAGTTTCCAGTGACTTTTACAAGACACTTTTTCCATCTTTGCAAGAGCACCTATCAAGGAAAAAATGTTGTTTTAAGAAGTTAATATTGTGTGATTTAACACTAGCTTGTTCTTTTTGGTGAAATGCCTTCTGGTTAGTGAGCAGACTTTGCTATCGAAACTATAACCATCCAAAAGCCTCTGGGTCTGTTAGGAAAGCTTTCTGCTGGAAACAAGTGAAACGTTATACAGCTGCTGCTCATGGAAGTGCACTAGAAATTCCTCCTTTGGTAGACAACTTGAAGCTGCAGCAAAGGCTTCACCTTAGACTGTGTGGAGTACAGTACTGTAATTTCTACCCATTCTGCTATCTCCAGTGCTACTGCAGTTACAGGCATACTACTTACTCATCCTGTCCTCCACTGACAGAGCATGTTAGACAACATGCATTCTGCAGGCAGGATACACTGCCTAAGTCAGAAGAGCATTCAGGTTATGGTAGAGCTTTTGGCAGGGTTATACTGAAACCATTCCTGTTCTGATCTTTAAGGTTTGAAACCAACAGTAGAAGCTTTCTTTACAATGTTGTTTACCCTTATGATGGTGTCCTACACAGCCACTTCTATGGCACTAGCTATTGCAGCAGGAGAGAGTGTGGATGCTGTAGCAAACCTGCTCATGATGATCACATTTGTTTTTATGACTGTGAGTACCATTATTCAGTATTCTAGACTGAATTCCGACATCTAGATATCCTATCAGAACAGAGTTCAGCTGAATTCTGAAAAAAGACTGTGGGGGTCAAGCGTGTCAAATACTTTTCTGATTTGAATATTCTGAGACTATAGCATTAAATATTCTGATTTGTCCTTTTAGTTAACAAGAACTGTAGGGATTGGGTGTGAGGGGGAGCTAAGAGTGGTTCCTCTGTACTCTTTTCTGTGGCTCTGGCAGCCAGCATACTGCCTGAAGAGCAGCAAAGCAGTCCAGAGCTGCATTTTGCTTACTCTCATCTTTGCCAAAGGCAAATTTGGCTAGCTGACGACATGACCCTGCTCTCTCTCTCAGGGAGTTGCTCTCCTCAGCTGCGGAGCCAACCATCAGTCATATTAGGACTAGGCAACACACAAATAGGTACAGTTAGAAGACAGGCACCACAAACAATGAGGCAATGCTGAACCAAGAGCTGAAACCCACATTGCCTCAGACTCAGGGCACACAAGCAAAACCAAGTGCACAAATTCAGCAGCTCCTTGCTATACCTGAGTAAAAGCAGACAGCTCAATTGAACCCACGTGTGGCCCACAGATGGAAAGCATCTGGATTTGATGCACATGTGAAAGCATTCCCCATTACTCATTTCAGAAGAAGGACCACATGGCGTTATGGCCCAAAGCTGGGTAGCAGAAATGATTCCTACCCTTTCCCCTGTTCTTCCACTGGAAGAGCTTTTTCCTCTAGAAATGCCTTCCCAGTTGTTTTTGATCTGAAGAAGCAGAGTCAAGAGCTAGAGAAGGACACCTGGTAACGGTATGTAATTTGTAATATGTTGTTGTGGTGGGGTTTTTTTTGTAATCCTTGTATCTAGATTTTCTCTGGGTTGCTGGTCAACCTCAGAAGCATCGTGTCCTGGCTCTCCTGGCTCAAATACTTCAGCATCCCTCGATATGGAATGACAGTAAGTGCTATATTTTCCTGGGCACAGGTTTGGAAAAGCTTTGCTAGAAAGGAATGTCTTTATTCATGATAAAGAAAACTTCAAACTTTATGGGATAATGAGCAAAAAGTAAGCTAATTAAGTACAGCAACCTCAGAACACAGGGCAGTGTCTTGAAACAAGAAGAAAGGCTTCTCATCAACCAGCACCCACTGCTGTTTAGAACTCATTTCTGTTAACACCAAACACCCATTTTGGAAACACCTCACATGACAGAGACACTAAACAATTACAACCACTAGAATGCAGCTGGACAAAAACAATACAGAGTAAAGAACAATGTTATCCCAGAAAAACAATTCTTCTCTTTTCCATCAGTAAAACAAAAACTTGTTAAGCTAAAATTTTTCTCCTAATTTTTGATAATTTGAGGTAGGGTTCTGTTTTGCAGAGAGATCTGGGCTTTTATATGCCTGTGCAGAGGTAGTCTAGCCTGAGGGACGTGTTGAAGCCTGGCAATTGAATTATATCTCATGTTGTTAAAGTATCATTACCTACTAATTTCAATAGTCATTGTTTCTTTTCTTTTAAAAGGCTTTACAAATCAATGAATTGACTGGTCTGAACTTTTGCAGCAGCATCAACAACACAAATTTAATCAGCAACAATAACTATCCACAGATGAGCCAGCTGTAAGTATTCTGGTACAGTAAAATGAATCCCACCACTGGTAACTTACAGAGTCCGAGAGCATTAGTCTGTGAGATGCTCACGAATGACCAGCAGAATCTCTGAGTGTTTATGTGGAAAATGAAATTTTCACTGCGCTTTTGTATTTTGTCTGCAGAGAACATTCTACTTACAGTCATATTTAGTATTGATAACACTAGAAATACCTGGTGTTGTGCTTCTCACTTTAAACTGTGTTTTCTGAAACACACGTGCACACACTACAGTTATACAGCCTCACAAAATCCATTTCAGCTTCCTACAGGAAATCATTGTAGCTAGAAGAAAAAAAAAATTTACAAACAGTAAAATAGCAACGTGTAGCTGGTGTTTGCCTGGCCTGCTATAGACATAAAATCACATTGCAGCTTCTAGGGTTCTGCTTGGGTACTTCAAACTGACTAAGCTTACAATTGTGTGTGTATTTACCCATAGGTGGTGTTTTGGAGAGGAATATCTGAAAAATCAAGGCATTGATGCGAGTAGCTGGGGCCTGTGGCAGAACCACCTGGCTCTTGCCTGCATGACCATAATATTCCTTACCATCGCATACCTGAAACTGCACTTCATGAAGAAGTTTTCTTAAAACCAGAATGAAAACCACAGTTCCCACTATTCAGTAGTTTGATAAACTGTGATCCGACTTGATTCTTTTTTAAGAGACCTTCCTTTGTACTGTTGTTTATGATCACACAAATCAACAATGTGAATGCCATCCTTGTATATCAAATACTTAGTATTAAAGTACTTTGCTGATGTGTAGCATTCCTCAGTTCTCTTTGCCAGAAAAAGGATACAACTATTCATTTCTTCAAGAGACCCTTCAGACTTTCTGCATGTTCTAGCTGTGAATTTGTTAAATAATGAAATTAGTATTTAATGGCTTAACCTGAAAACCAAAACTAATGGTTCATTCTTTTAATTAGCACCTACACTCACTGGCAAGCCAACTTTTACTTTGCTTTTACTTTATGTCTCCAGATTCCTTTCAGAATGGTTTAATTTCTTCTTAGGGTCTTAGATATTTTTTCTGCAAGGGAGGATGCTCATGGGCTCTCTGGATGATAAATGTACCTCTGGATATGCAGCAGAGGTAAATACCTGCCTTTGCTGTTTATGACCTCCAAGGGACATATTCTGCATTAAAATTAACAGTCATTCCATGGAGACTTGAGCTCAGATGTCAGGTATTAAGCTTACTGTAATAAACCTCTGTAAACTAGTTTCCATAGATCAGTATCTATATACAAATATGTGGAGAATATCTTTCCATATACTGAGATACAGATAATTTACATACATGGAATTCTCCTATCTCACATCCCATAATTCCATGGAAAGGATTTGGTTTAGGCTTAAACAACACAGCATTTAGGACAGCCTGACTGGGTTAGATATATCTTGAACATGTCACTTATTTGCTTTTTCTCAAGTGTCTCTTCTGCTTGAGATCTGGGAGAACAGTCACAGTATTACCCTGTTTTGTGAGATGTGACCCTAACCAGCTTTCTCTCTGCTTTGTTTTTAGGATTTAGCCAATCTCTATTTTCACCTGCTTCATTTATATTGTTATATTTGTAATTTTGTAAATAATATATATGATTTTTTTTTAATAAAGAGATCCCAAATATTTCTGGAAGGCAAAAAAACCTGAGGCTAAGCAGTAATTTCAATGGTCTTTCTTGGGACGATATTTATAATGTTATTTTAGTAGTCAAACCATCAACAGGCTCAAGTTTATTTAATTACTTTCCAGGAGAAGAATTTATCCTCAGGAAATATCACGTGAGCACTAAATCCCAACTTACTCTTTTGCTCAGATTTTACATATGCATTTAAATTCAATGACAATATATTCATAAAGGCTATTTAAACATGGAAAAGGTCATCAGGATTCATACTGACATACTTCATACTACTCAGATTTGCATGCATGAGTGTTATTAGTTATTCATAGCACAATTTCTCACAGAAGGGAGGGGAAGAAATGATAAATGCAGAAGTTGAATGGCTGTTCTGTATTTTCTTTTACATTCAGGATGGCGAGGCAAGGCAGGACCTGTCTCACTATTCCATATTCAGTGTTTGACAGGAGGCCAGGAGTACTGTGGCCCTGCCCATAATATCTGACAGTACTTCAGATAGATCAGTGAACTTTCAACAGCTGGGGGTTCTGGTCACACAGTGACAGGCACTGAGTAAAACCTTTCACCTTGCACAATGTTGGTCATGTTTATAACGAAATAAAATACTAGATTTTCATTAGAACCCAATTGGTTATGCAAGGTATCACTTAAATGAGCTGTAGCTCCCTCTTACGGTAAGGTCTGAGGTGTTACACTGCTGCGTAAAATGCTATTTGAAGACAAGACTTTCCCATACAGCTTTTCAGGAGTAGCTGCATTAAAATGAACCAGTAACTCTGGATTTAGATTCAGGTATTCTGATTTTAATTCAGATATTCCAGCTTTATTGCTAAATGGTTTGCAGGGAACAATTTACCTAAATATCCTGATACTCGCTCACTCGCAGTGGGAAGGGTCCAGTGAATAGTGTTTTGCATTCACAATGTCCTGCCTCCATCTTCAAGGGTTAGTAGGACCCTCGTTAGAAGTACCTAAGTGAGTTGCAGCTATTTGGAACAGATATGTATAGGCATGTTATTTATTGTATTGATAGTTCAGTTTCTGAGTCAAGAGTGCATTTTAATAGTACTTTTTTAAATCTATGGGGAACGTATCGTACCCAGCCTTATCTAAACTTGGTAATAACTGCACTGTCATCTTTCTAACTTTCCATATTTCTAATGCAATGAACCAACACACGGAACTATTTGTAAACTTTAGATCCAATCCTGACCTTAAGGCTTGCTCTTTGCTATTTCTGGCAGTGCAAGGTTTGATGCTGAAACACGTACCTCCGAGAATGCACCATCATTCTTGGTGGTAAAATTCTGATTGTAAAACATAAATCTGCTTAACTTCATCTATATTTTGTATTTACAGATTGAATTGATTTTTGGTTTCAACTCAGGTCTTATCTTTCCAGTGCTTAACTCTGTATTTCACCCTGCAGAGAAGTTAACATACTGCCTGTATGATTTCACTTCCATTTAAGTGGCCGCCCATGTTACCAGAGCAAATCCCAAGAGTTGTTGCCCAGGAAGAAACCTCTTCATCTCTATGAAAGGACAGACTATGCTACTCCTAGGACATCACTTTTTAGCCTATTTGCTCCCACTGATTTTAATAAGTACCCATACACTAATGAACTGACAGCAGCACAATCTAGCCATCAAACTGTTAGCTGAGCTCTGCAACTCCATAATGAGATATATAAAATTCTGTACCTTAGTTCCCTGAGCAGAAGTTACAGTACTCATGTCACACTATGGGCTTTATATTAACATTTCCTCTTTTTATCCAGCATTCTACTTTCCATATATATCTTAGCAGAAGATAGGACCAATAAATTGCTTGAAGCTGATCACTCATGGCAGACTATTTTCATGGTTCTCCTCTTTCATTTGGACACTGACTGGTACAATTAGACTTGCACAACCCAGGAGATACTTAATCTCTACATGCACTATAACATGTACCTTAATGAACAAGGAAAGCAGAAAAAGGGGTAGGCGGGGGAAGTAGTTAGTAGAAGGAAAATGAGTCCGGAATGCCCAAGGTTAAAAGGCTTGGAGTACATGTGTGCATGCCTGTATGCTGATACTATGAAGATCCTTAATAACTGCATTGTAAAAGCTTGACCTTGTGACAAGAATTAGACTCTCCTAGTAACCCAGGGTTAACGGTCCTGACTTGTTTCTCACAATCTCTTTTATCTCCCCTCCCTCATTAGGGATGGATTTTACAAGCATTCTTTTAAGAGAACATGCTCATTAAGACTTTTTTTCATTAATCGGCTCCAAATTGGTCTTGATATGATCCCAGCTTTCCACTGTAATTGGTTTAGGAGACAAATAATCCCTGACATTTGTTCCTTTCGGCAGGATCTTAGCCATAGGGTACCATGGATCAAATGGCTTATAGTGTTAAGACTCATGCACTGCTTGGACTTAAAAATATTGGAACTGCCTGATACTGTTTTCTTCCTGAGATTTTTGTCATTTGAACTTAGTCTTACACAAGAACTTAATCATTCTGATCATATCACTAACACAGGTGAAAAGGTGTTTTTGTGTTTGAAAATCCCTGTTTCCATTTGCTTACATTTAACGTTTGCTTACATTTTTAATAAAGAGTCTAGAAAACTTTGAAAGACTTATATTTAAGTTTGATGTGAAATGATTCAATCTGGTTCAAGATTCTGCTTTTAAATCCCTGTCTGAACTACTTTAAAATAATTAAAAATGGATCACAAGCTGAAGGTTGTTACTTTCTAAAGAGGTACTGTTATTTGTTTGAATTGATTAGTTAGAAGTTTTACTATAACCTTACAAGCTACTGCTTTTAATTTTTATTGTTGTCAGTACAGAAAGAAAGGGGTTTATATTTTCAGTCCCAGTAACTGAAAGTAATTCTTTGTTCCTTGTAAAGAATGCTCCATTTGCTGTAATTAATAGCATAGGCACTGCTAAATAGCAGGGGTACTGCATTTTTTACTGACCCTTTCTCCTCCTTAGGGATCTAGTAAGAAGCGTTTTCCCCCAAACATACCTACATATACCATGTGAAGTATTCATTACTGCTTGGTATGAACATTCATTTCATTCATTGCCTAAATTACAACTTTTCCATCTGTTTGATCAGCTGTTACAATCTCTCAGCCATACATTCTGTTACTAGCAAGCGCCTGATGTTACACTGCTATGTAACAGGCAAGAACAGATATTAAACTGCCTAGATACAACTAATAGCTCCAAACATGCTGCCCCAGTGCTGCTTGGGAAGCAGCTTCCTCCTCTTTTGACTTATTTTACGACAAGTAATTGACTGAGGTCCAGTTTTCAAAGTGTAATAAGTAATTACAGGAAAGACATCTAATTTCAATTAGGATTTTTCATTTTTTAAGTTGAAAACTGTATCTTTTCAAGTGACTTCAAAGTACTAATTGAAAAGTGTGTGTGTTTATCAATGAAGATGGGTTCAATATCCCAAGCTTTCATTGCAGGCCCTGATGTGGTTAAAGGGTAGGTGAAATTGCACCACCTGCTAAAGATATGTGACAGATTTGATACACAAAGTGACAGATTTGATACACAGTTCTCAACAGAATTATCATGTGATTCTGTAGGGATCTAGTCTTGTCACTCACTCATCACAAGTATAAACGGCCTTAATAATCCTCAAGACAATTTACAGAAGAAATTTGCTGTGAATTTACCTTTTCAGTACTCCAAACCCGGCACTGAGAGTGTTACCATTTTGCCATCTTTTGAGACCTCTGTGCTGGTAGGTACAATAAAAACCTTGTAGGCCATATATTCACTATCTGTGAGGAAAAACATTCATTTAATTTGGGTTTTCTGGGAGTCATCAAGGGAATTGTAGAGTAGAATCCTACTTAGACAGAGAATGACAGCCCATTCCACAAGGATTTTCGATGATAAAAAAGCAATAAAGGTATTTCAGACATCCACTAGAGAATAAGGGATTAAGACAGCAACACGACAAAAATTAAATATTGCATGTCTACCTCTTTTCATCAGAGAGACCGGTTACAGATTAAGAGCTCAAAGCAACACTTCCTTTACATGTGGGAACAGATGGGTAAGTTCAATCTTATCTTGTCTTATCTGACAATACCACTTGGTATTGTCAGGTAAGTATCTTGAAGAATGTATGGATTACTGCCCTTCCAATTGCCATCCCTCTTTGCTCTTACTGCATATTCTATATAAGCAGGAAACAAAACGAAGCCCCATTGGTGCCTAAATATACAAGTAACAATTGCTCACAGTTGTTTTATCATAACTTTAACTTTTTTCCCTTCTTCTCTTTTTTTTTTTGTCTTGTTTAGATTTACTGGAATGGAGTATTTGAATAGAGAAGGCATCCAAGTGATGCCCCTGGGATATGGAAGAATTATGGGGCTCCTACCCCAAACATGCTTCTCAAACTGCAGTTCCTGAAGTTTTCAAAAGTCAGCAACACTATAGCATACACACAGTATGAAATAAAAGGAGGTTCCCACTTTCCACATGCTGTGACGTCTATAACACACTAAGGGCTTGCTTAGTTAGCTTAGTCAACTCAGTATGTATATATTTCATTAAAGACTACGATGGATTTACATTAAGCACTCAATTTCATTAATAAAACTTCTGACCTGGTGAGACAGCTGCCCAGACAGAACTATGGGCCTGGGATCTCAAAGGACCATTCAGTTTTCCAGATGGTTAGGACCACCTGAAACGAAGGCAAAAAATAAAGGGAAATAGAGAAAAAGAGAAGTCAATTTACATAGCAACTGTGACATAATAAAGGGACGAAGTTATCAGCTGCTACCTAAAATGGCAGAAAACAGACCTGTGCATTTGCACAAATGCACATGAGAAATAAACTGCTAAAAAAAGCACTGCTTGGGCAATGAAGCAGTTGGATCAGCCCAGTCCCCTCTGTTCATTTACACCCTATACTCCTGTTTTATGTGATTAGGTAATCTAAGAATAAGCTATGGGATAGAAGTAACACACACAACATAGGATTCTTAATGTTCTGTTATAAACAAACCAAGTGTTTGGCACAAAGATTGCTTTATAGATTATATAAAATGTTTATTAGGAAGTAAAGTGCTCAGTTTTACAGATCAATACAATCTTGATCATTGTAGAAGGCTTGCATAATTAACAGCTTCCTAATAAGACCAAATACTGCACATTACTATACAAAAACCTTACCTTTGTAATATGTGACAAATGGCATTATAATCTAGTGGAAAAATGAAATAATAAAATGTTTATAACATTTGTCAAGTGCCCATGCACTCACTGCAAGGCCACTGTCAACACACACGGGTACCCCATGAAAACTTACTGCACTTCAAGATGAAGTTTGTTATTAAGTAACGACACGTTACAGAAATATATTTCAACAAATACAGCTACGAATGCAAACACTTTCCGAATAAACATATACTACAAATAGAAGATTAACTGTTTGACTGAATTTACATTTTGAAAGATACACCTTTATAATAAACCTATTTAAAACCATACTGACAGGTTTAGTTTTGCTTTCTTTCCCCCATTAAGGCACTGCCTCACCAACAGATGACCACAAGATCCCTGCTGCCATAAGCCTCAGCATGCCACATGCCTTACTGGCTGCAGGCACAAACCTGAACACAAAGTATTCCAATTACGGTTCCTCCTGATTGCTGGACAACTCCAGCTGGGTCATTTGGCGAAAGTCTTTGATTAAGTACATGATTATTAAATACTATTTTAGTATTTAGGTAACTCTGGACCCTAGAAACCCAATATTAATTACATGTTACACACATGTAATTAGTTAGCATGCTTCAAAGTTTAAACTGTAAGTCATGCTACACACCAACACACTACCCATTCTAAATATGAAGACTATGCATATTTAAATTGCTTTGTATGGTATTTTCTGTTTTCCCTGCACATCACCTGGCCACGTGTTCAGCTAGTGTTCTTTGGTTGGTTTGTTTAAAGTTACAAATGCCAGTTCAATACAGAAATGCTTTCCTCGGGAAGGGTTCTAAGGTCCAAAAAGTTTCAATTGAGGCAAGACAGAGCTTAGCCTGAGTGTCTCGTTTCACACAAAAGCCCTAACTACTGTGCTGTGCGCTGTTTTGGGAAGCTGACAGGGTTTCTTCTGAAGCAGTATGAATTTCTTCCTAGTACAGGAACCACAGAAAGAATAAACACTTCACCTGTTCCGTGAATCACAACCTGTTTTCCCACGCTGGTCTGCTCTCAAGCCAAAGCTACTAAGAAATTCCAGTCCCGGCACTGAACTTCCTCCTGCACCACTTACATTCAGTTTCTGTGCATATGGTTTCTCATAAACTTAAAAACAGGGAAAGGAATTAAGTCTATTTAGTTCTAGCAAGTTCTCTGGTTAGGAAGAAAGAATTCTGAGTCACTGTACATCCAGGCAATGCAATTGTAAGATCATACGCAAGGTGTAAGCTTCACCTAAGCAGCACAACTGCAAGAATAAGGTGTTAACTTCCGGCAACAAATGCTTTTTGAAACACAAAGCATCAATATAACATATACATATGCTACTTATACTTTGTTAAATAGGCATTTTTCCCTCTATATACCCTGCTAACAGCTTTGATGTGTTTGATTGTGTAGGTTTCCCTCTTCCTTTACAGCAACTCTAAGTCTTTAAATACAACTGCCATCTTCAGGAAAAAAAGCACAACTGAAACTCCCTCCTAAACCAGTATTCCACAGACGGAAATACGTTGCTAGGCAAAACCACAAACACTACGCCCCAATGGTTTCTGTAGGAAACCAACCTAATTTCAGTGTCCTTTCATAAACAAAGCTTCTACGGCCCAGAAAGCAGAGGAAACTAAACACTAAAAATCAGTGATTATACTACAAACACCTTTCGAAAGGCATCATGTGTTGCACCTCAGCAGAGAAGCATATGTAGAAATATACCTAATAATATTACAAGCAGTTCTTTTAAATGTACATACAGACTACACAGTTGAGACATGGTTACAACTTGACACAGCACAGGATCAGACTGCAAACCATCAGCAACTTCTCTGCCCCCTTCCCTGTTGTACCCACAGAAGAGTTGATGTTTCTCAATTTTGTGAGCTTTGAAAGAATCTATTTTCTGCAAAGTAACCATATTTACCTAAGAATTGGTGGAATGTTTATCCCAGGAACACTTAGATCATGAAATCATAGCATTAAAAAATGGGCACTTTGCAACAAAGCCCAAAATTATTACTTTCATTGGGTGTGAAGAGGCAGCTCTCAAATAGTGCTTTTGAAATGCTAATGGAACACAAACACCTGCAATGTGTACATTTCTATTATGGAATACGTGATTTACCATTGTACAAAGTGAGTGTACTTTCTTCTGTTTAAAAAAACATAGTATTTCTCAAAACCAGGAAGAAATGAACATTTGAAGTTGATTAAAATGTTAGTAACACCAAGAATAACTCAGAAACATAGGCAGAAGCAAAGTAAAAAAGTGCTATTTTATCTCTGAAAAGTGTCAGCTGTTAACAATGAATGAGGCAATAAATTCATGCCATCTTCTTTTAAAAATTGCTTTTAAAAGCATTGGGAAAAAATCCTATTTTCCAACAGAAAGCAAAATACTTGCAGCCTTTCAGTGGAGTGGTTTTAGCCACAGCACATTATTCTGTCTGAAGCTTGATGCCCTTGTGGAAGTGTCCCCATAATACATGTATGGAATCAAACTTCTGGCCAGGTAGATTTTGTAACAACTGTTTCCATTCTGCCTCCTGCACTTTCATTTGCAAGGCTGACAGTTTACTGTGGGCAACTTGAACGTGACACATGGCTTATGTAGGTCTGAAAATGCCTTTTGAAGAGAATATTTACTTTTGCCCATGGGTGAGAAATGTCCTTAGTGGTCTGATGAGGATGATCACCTCATGCTGGGAAACAGTGGAGTAGTGTATTTGCTGGCTTAATACTGACCTGAAACATTCAGAATCGCCTACAAAGTTAATCCTTACACATGGATGTTATTCCCCCCATTTCCTCCTCCCCCATCAATACCATCTGACTGGGAGGATGATGGCCGAGAGTTCCTTGAACGAGGCTGGCCATTCAGTCCAAGTGGTGTTCCCAACCGATGGCTCATTTGGGATGCCGTGTCATCTGATTCCCACCTCTCCAACTCCTCTCGCACAAGTCGCTCCATTTGTTCTCTATGGATTTCATTGTCACGACCCAGTCTTTCATCCTGAACAGATTAAAAGACGCAACCTTGAAGCTCAGCTTCTAAACAACAGCCTAAGCAAATCCCTACACAAACATGGGAAAGTCTTACGCCACTCAAGTATTTCCATAGGCTAGTGGAGAAACACTGCTAGTACAGTAAATGGTTTTCTTTCCAGTGATGTAATGCCCAGGTTGTCACCTTCACTGATGACAGCACAATTTGTATTACAGTTTTCTTACCTCTGTTACTCCATCTAACAGCCTTCCTAACACATCTCTCCTTTTTAGTTTGGCTCTCTCCATCGCTTCAAGCTTCACGATAACCGCATCGATCTTGGAGACTATACTGCCGATAGAATGCTCCATGCGATCCACCCGCCTCATGAGCCTAAGGGCAACAAGTGTGAGCTTCAATAACCCTGTCTGAGTCAGTATCACTGTAGTATGCCAACACACAAAGCAGATAAGGATGAGAGCCTTTTAATTCTGGCATGCATCTGACCCTCCACAAATCAGTCCTGATGTCCAGGCAGGGACAAGGTACACAAGAGCAAAAGGATAACACAGAGATAAAGCAGATGGGGAAAAAAACCCCAGAAACATATTCCACTCTGTTTTCCCTGCTTTTAGGGCATCCTCATGAAAATTTGTTGGTTCTAGTTACTGAAATTCTTCATTCAGCTAGTGTTGCTATAATTAATTAATATGGAGATCTATTATTTTAGACAAAATACACACTCACAACTAACTTAATCTTACTAAAAAAAACACCTTAAGTTCTCAGTGAACCTAAAACAACCTCAAGGTTTTACTTCTAAAAATCGTAGAAAAGTCTTCTGGCATTATTGTATCATTTTCCCTGTTCCCTACTGTACCATTTGACCATTTTTTCTGTCTTTTCAATGACCAGGTTTTAAAGACAGGGGCTTTTTTTCTTTGGTTGGTTTGTTTTTGGTTTTGTGTCTAATTCACATCAGCCTCTCTAAAGTAATTCCAGTTCAGACACTAAAGAGTGACTTAAGTACCTTCAAAACACAGCGTTTACTTTTATGAATAATTTGATTAATAGAGTTACAGGAGACTCTATTATAGAACTGAAAGAAGAAAACCTACAAGGGAAAAAATCCCCCAAACACCATGCAGATTTTTCCTCCTCAGAACAATCAACTTACACTTGGAACTCTTCATAGGAAACCCCACTAGAGCTGCTGCCCCTCCTCCTGGAGCTGTGTCCACTGTCTTCATCCTCATCCTCCTCAGAGTCGTCCAAGCTCCGGGGGAAGCTGCGGCTGCTCAGAGGACGTGGCAGAGAGCTCCTATCCAGGTCCAGATCCTCCTTTGTGAAAACACAAGACACAGACAAAGATGATGTAAAGATTTTCACCTGTACATGAGGGATGGGGGTGTCAAGGTCAAAAACCTCTTGCCCTCCATCAGCTCCTCCTTGCCTATTTACAGTCCTGCTCAGACAGGCAGGAATGAGAGCAAATGTGAAGGGAAACAAGAGGACTCTTCTAGGGCAGAATTGTTCAGAAACAAGCATGGGGAGAAGACTGGCAGATGGCAGTGGTGGCATATCACTCCTAACACGGAGCTCACCCTCTCTTTCTCAAGGTCATCTCTCATCTGCTGATGTTCATGCTCTGTCAATTCCTGGTCCCCATCCTGGTCATATTTGGTAAATATTGCTTCAATCTCTGCATCCGTGTGCCCCTTCCTGAAAACGGAGTAAAAACAGTTCCCTTATTTCCCATTTTTTGGACGCCAAGTGAACTTCAAGTATTAGAAAAACACTTCACTCCATCAGACCTTCATCCCCCAGCCAAAGGCATAACTGATCCTAGTGCTGCCTATGAATTCACAACACTGATAATAAACACCTCAGCCCTCACCTTTTATTACTCAGTAGCACAAATCTCCCCTAGACTGCACCCTGCTCCTTCACAACCATCCCTTTTATACCTCTTTGTTTGCTTTCCTTGGATTCCTGACTGTTCACAATCTCCTGCAGTGGCTCAGATAGAAATATTACCATTTCCTCAAATGCTTTAGATCTCTGCTTCCTAAGGCCCCTTCTACCCACAACAAGAGAATGTGGCATTCTCTTGCTTCTCACAGAAGCATCAAAGACATGACATGTCTCTGGGATACTCTTCCAGATAATAAGTAACAGCTTCCTTACCCTTTCAGATCTTGCCGGAGCTCATCAAAATTTAACTTTCCCCCACCTTGTCTCAGGCTTTCTGAAATGTCATCAACAGTAGTCTTCTTCAATTTAAGTTTGATCATGGCTTTGTTGTAGCCCTAAAAGAAACAGTGATATTTTGTGTTTTACTTGTCATGAAATGTTAACACTTGATTTCTAATAACTTTCTCATTATAAAAATCACCTAGTGTATACTATCATTCAGTGCGTCCCAAAAGTCCTGCAGGAATCTCTCTTTTCCTCTGGTTTACCCATCTTTTATTTCAGCATTTAAATGAGCAACATATAAATACCTCTGCAGTTAGAGTAAGGCTTTCATCCTTCAGTTTGCACTGCAGGTCAGCAGGAATGGAGTATTTTGTACAGCAAGACCTTTAGCAGTCAGTTACTGACAGTTAAGTGACAGTTTTAAATAATGCTGACAACACAGGTACAACTTCCTGCAGTTATTTTGCTTCTCTGTCATGCTTCCGTTGTAGGAATGACATAAAATCTTCATCCCAAAAAGCAGCACTCTTTGTTTTTCTCTGCTCTGTTTTAATAACCAGTTTGCAAGTTTTAAACTCAGAGTTACTGGTCATGCCGAGTATGTGGTTAGACATTTCTGACCACAGTACAGCACCGCATCCATGCCAGAGCACACGTATGTGCACGTTTTTCCTAAACTGGGATTCAAGTCAAGCTCCTAACTTTGTATTCAACAACCTTACTGGCAGCTGCCCCTGGAAGCTCCCAACGCATTATCCAAGACTCGCCTAAATTTATT
The DNA here is from genome assembly GCF_033815535.1 of Pezoporus flaviventris. Taxonomy (NCBI): domain Eukaryota; kingdom Metazoa; phylum Chordata; class Aves; order Psittaciformes; family Psittacidae; genus Pezoporus; species Pezoporus flaviventris. The sequence continues at coordinate 58,928,574 of NW_026892550.1, read as the reverse complement.
GCCCAAAATGAGGTAGTTCTGTGACCAAACCAAACAGCAGCTTAGCTTCAGTGTTCAGTGTTTCTGTAGGTACTTGACAGTCAAATCTTATGTTGTATTCAGCAGGCTGATCATTCAACACAAAGTCTCAGATGACTAAAATATGTTGTGATGGAAAGTTTTCATTTATTTTACACTCAGCTCAGATTAATTTAACTAGAGATGTGTATATTCATCAGCTGCTGCCAGCTTCACTTTGTAGCAATTTATGGAGTGAGTTTAGATGTGAGGAATGTTAAAACAAACAAAATGTTACTTTTACCTTTCTGATAAGGTCAGACAGTTCCATTTCTGCCTTCTGTTGTGCCATATCCGATTTGACTTCAGAGTACGTATCATTGATGATGGCCAAAAACATGTTCTGTTCATGAGAGAAATGAAAAAGCCCAACTGAAATTTCACCAAGCCTAAGCCCTGCTCCTACAACCTTCATGTGCAGACCTATACATGACTTTTTAAAAAAGGCCAGGAGAAAATGGTGAGCTTTTTCTAAAGCACTAACATCAAGAACTTGAGATATTGAAATGGGATGCACTGCAGTGTAGCAACTTCTAGTCAAGACTACTGGTTATTAATGTAACTGGAGTATTACTTTCCAGAGACAGTTCATACCTACACAAAGCAGCGGCAATAAACCATGCTTGTTTAACATTATATATTTAAGTTTGACCTTCTATCTGCCAGGCCAAACTTACACAGATAGTAACTATTAATTAATCTAGAGAACACAAAAAAAGTGCCTGAGTAGTCAAGTCAACTATTCATCTCATAATAACCAGGACAAACATAAATTTCTTACCTAGTTACCGCTCTGCTTGCATTTCAGACTAAGATAAAAACAAAACAGCTTGCAATCAGACATTTGGCATGTACACCACCAACTCTGAAAAGAGTCTGGTTGCTTGCCCAAATGAAAGAGAAAAAAAAAAGTAGGTCTCACTAACCCTGCGCCAAGCATATAGTTTGAGACATGCTGTCATTACCGAAAGGCTCCTGCTGAACAACATGGAGTAAATATGACTGAATTGCAAGCTGGATATTCAAGTTGAAGAAGAATTACTTAATTCACTGGCACATTCAATGTGCCACTCTCACACAGAAAGGCAGTGTTAACCTCTATTTCCTTATGGACTTAAAAAATTGCTTTAGGATAAATATCTTCCAACACTGTACCTTTATGCATTATTGTCCAACACCAGAGAAGAGGTAACTTGACTACCGTATATTTGCTTTCAGCTACTCAAAATTAAGAGCTGGTGCTTTCTGGTCATCTTCCCTAACTTAGTTTCCAGACCTCAGACTAGTCTCAAGGAGCTTACAGCAACATTTCACTCCAGCCAAATGACAGGATTGTGCAGGTGTGGATAGGCACAGAAATTATAGTGAGTATTTTGGATAACCTGGTCATGCCTTCACGCTCTAGTACTTTTCTGCTACCCCTTCAGAAAAAAAACTTCTCTCCGTTGCTGAACACTAGCCTCTGCTCCTCTGCATCTTGTGAGGTGCTTCAAAACAAATGTAAAACCTGCTTCGTTTGCTTCTTGGGCCGAAGTGACCCATAAGTTATTTTCTGTTTGACTACTGGTATATCCTTCTGAACACTTGAGATTCAATGCTTCCTTACTAGCCAAGATGAAGTCTTCTCCCACAAATAATATCTGAATGCCATTTCTCCTCATTTCAAAGATTAATAAAAAGCCTCATTAAGTACAAGGTTCACTAAGTAACTCTAATATTTATGATGATACAGGACTGCTGTACTGTTCCAGGTTAGTAAAATCCTACTTTAATGCTTGCCATCTTATCAAATCCCCCAAAGATACACAGTTTGGGGAATCATCTGAGGGCTTCTTGCTCACATAACAGCTTCCATGTGGTGATACACTAGAAACAAAATTACTACATCTTAATGTCAGTACCAAACTAACTGAAAACTACATTTAAGTACAAGATACTGAGGCTCTTCTCTTATATCAAGATAAAAATGAATTTACCTGGTCTCCTAAGTTTCTAAGAGTGGGGCTTCCTCCCTTCAGTTGCTACTATCAAAAAGACTAATATGGATTCAATATTAGTATTAACAGAGAGTTTACAAAAGATGCGTACTCACAATGTACTCACTGTTTGAATTTATTTGTCAAACAATCATGTCTACATACTGCCTCTCAGATAAGCTAAGCTTCTTGCAATACTGTTTGTCAGAAAGTGGACAGGTAATCTGCACTGGGAAGGTGAGAAAGACAGGGCCCAACTTTGCCCTGGAGAAGGAGAGAGGCCTTTGCAGGGAAACCTGCATATCTGACAACTGCTGCACTGCTGATGAATTAGACACTGCTAGCAGACAAGCTGTGTGTTGCATGCATAAACTAGACTGCTGTAAATACAACCAGCCACATGTTAGAGCACCTTTATAAACTAAGGACATTATGTATGGAACATTACAGCTACTTTGCACCAGAAGATATGGGCTTGCTTTGTGTGTCAACCAGGCACTATTCAGCTTTTAGAAATAAGTAATCCTTTATAATGATAAAATTACATAAATTAGAAAGAAAAGAAAAAGGAAAGAAAAAAATAAATACACTCCACCAGAACGTGGAGCACTATATGGGAATGACAACAAACATACAATGCAAATTCATTTTAAATGAAGAAAAACTGAGGAGTGTAGTGACCAGCCATGGAACAGTCAGGCCCCTACATGGACTGCACACTCACCAATATCAAAAAAAGCCCCAAAGCAGCAGCAGAAATCAAAGAACAGATGCAGAAATGGCCACCTACCCACCCCACATAAACAAAAGTGTACATACCAAAAGAATGAAGAACATAAAGAACACAAATGTAGTGAAATAAATTGGTCCCAAAATTCGATTAGCTTCTTCAACCTCTGTGAAGTTGAAGTCTCCCAAAATGATGCGGAACTGAGTAAATCTTAAAAAACAAAACACATCCAGGTGTTGAACAAACGCACTTTCAGAGCTGTGCAAGAATTCTAAAACCATTTTACCATAACAGTCTGACTGATGGGCAGCAGAGAGGTCTGCACTACTATAATACTTTGTCAGGCACTCCAATAGCCAATTCCTCAAACCTACCTCTAGGCATAACCAAACTCGCAGTCAGATATCACAAACAGAGCAAAACTGGGGTGGATACTTCTGACTTTTAGTCAAAACTGATAATAGGAACCACAGAGAGTGGAGCAGAGCAAACCAATGGTTACCATTGTGAAGCTTTAAGACCCACTCCTGTCCCTGTCTTATCCCTTCTGCCTCTTGCATACAACCTCAGTGCTCTCCACGTTGTCTCTACAGTGCCAAGGCAGGAAGAGGCTTGGCACTGCACAGCACTGCCATCATATTTCAAGTTCCTTCAAGTTCCTTCACCTCTCTACAAAGAAGTTTTTGCAACACTGCCCCAGTGTAAGGGAAGAGGGGGAAATCAATAACTAAACACTACCCCCTTTAGAATCAAGTTACGTTGTACCAAATCAACTGATTACTGACCGTATATTAAAGTCCAATCTCTCTCTGGATTACAGCAGATACTTACAAATTTACTAGCTGGCTGTCCAAGATGCAACCTGTGAGTCAAAGAACTACACATGCTACCAGGAACATGGTGTTATTACACATACAACATTTCCATAAGCATTAGAAATATAAGTAAGCATATAATAATTCAACTGCTGAAGACAGAGTTATTGCTTTATCTAGGAATGTGACCAACTGTTATAAAACCCATGTCACTTCTACCAATCAAAGCTTGCCATTTTTGGCTCACTGATCAAACTATAGCACATTTTTAATCTCATAGCAAAGACAGGTTTTGAACTAAAAATGTTATTAAAAACATGCATTTGCTACTGAGTTACATCAACAGTGATATGTCTGCAGCTTATCTGTTTAGATTGATGTTATAGGATTTGTCTCTCATGAGGCAACCGAATCTATTTACCAATGAGCTGAGAAATTCTTAGCACTTTTGTACTTACATGCAGTCCTGGAAAGTACTGAAGTCATCAATTTGAGTGCCAAAGACAAGATAGGCCAACTGAGCATATGCTAAGAAAATAATAAAAAACATAATAGCAAAGCCAACAACATCTTTGACGCAGCGAGACATGGTAGTGGATAACTGACTCATTGTTCTGTTGAAGTTAACGAATTTGAAAAGCTGTCAAAAGAAAACATGACAAAAAACACAACTGTAAAGACAAGGAAAACAACAATTTCTTAACACAACTGTTCTCCAGCCTTTTACATATTAGATGTCTTACTTAATTTGATGGGAGACGAAGTCAGATAATTTACATTTAGAAATACACCCTTTCCTAAAAAACACTGAGGCTTGAAATGAGAAGAAAACTCTGTGAGAATGACATTTCTTGTCTAGCTGCAGGGGTTTGCTTGTTTTTCACTCCTGTATTTGTCAGCCAGGCTTCAGAGAAGTGTAACCAAAACACCTCATTTATTGTCAAAGAAGATGTTAGCTATGAAGTAGTAAAATGTGAGAAAAGCAAATCTCACAGCTGACCTAGCTCTGAGCAGGTGGACAGAGACTTCCTGAGGCCCCTCCACCCTGCATTATTCTATTATTCTGCAGTTTACCATTACTTCCTATAATAAGCCGCTTTATTCCTTAAACCATGATGCAAAATAGACGCAGCTTTGTAATTATAAAACGGTAAGAGACAGCTAACTTACTTAATAAACTTAAGTATCAGTTTGGAGTATCATAGTGGAAATTCATTTATCATTGGTCTTGTATTTTCCCCTATTTATCAGTTTAGTAATTAAATATTCCTCTGCAATGTTATATATACAGAGGACAGGAAATGAACATGAACTTGAAAAGAAATATCACTATAAAGGAGGCAGAAAACCAGAGAAATTAAGTCTAAAGTAATATACATAGTTTTCAAATGAATTGGACTAGGTTTACCAACACTCTAAAGATTTAGAAACTTTGAATAGATAGAACTGGCACAGTTAAACCAGACTAGGAAAAAGCAGTACCAGTAAGTTACTGACTTATTAACTCAGGAATACTAAAAACATTGATTTATATTTCTGCTGTGACAAAGCACTAGCACTGACTACATCTTTGAGACTTAAGGCTGATTAAAACTTATGGCAAATTACAACCTTGTTTTCAGCCTGCAAGAAGTTACCCCTGTGCTCTGACTTTCCTTTGTGCCCAATTTTATGAAAAACATAGAATCATATAATGGTTTGGAAGGGACCTTTGGAAGCTCATCCAGTTCCACCCCCCCTGCAATAGGCAGGGAGACCTTCCACTACACCAGGTTACTCAAAGCCCCATCCAGCGTGGCCTTACATGACTAAATCTCAAATCATGTAATCAACAGAATTACATTCTAATGTCAGAATAAGGATATACATCTTGGAGTTACCTTAATCCAGACAAAAAACACAGTGACTGCAGCTATGTTGTTGAATTGCATTTGCCAATATGCCAAAGGTTCAAAATTGGGGAAAGAGTTCTGATCTTCCAGCAGCTTCTTCAGGAGCATATCAACAGTTGATGTTCTGTAGATGCTAATTCCTATAGCTGCCACAGAGAGCTGAGTACAAAAGAAACATACAAATTTACCAAAGGTGATGAGGGTTTTAAAACACTTTGCCATGTATACAGAGTCATAAAGTACATAATCCTAAAGTTAAACAATGTCCACCAGACCAGGTATAAACAAAGCGTTTTATCCCTTTGTGTGAACCGAATTTTATACTCGCACTTGAATATACTTCACTGACTGTAACAGTAAAGCATCTTACTCCTGCCCCTGCCATTAAATATAAGGAACAGCACACAGTTCATGTAAACATCCCCCCAAACAGCCTTTCATATAAAAAGCACTGTGATACAAGTATGATTTCTCTGGAGCACTGGCTTCAAGACTTAAACCTCTGATACATCCAAGCCTGAAGATAGGAAACAAGAACAAGACTGGGTCTGTTTCAGTATTGCTTACTTTGTATTCTTTTGGCAGGCACAGCTTGACATAAATCCAGAGAGAATTACATATGTATTTTTAAATCAAAGATCATGATTTTCTGTTACACCAAGATTGTTGATGTGCAACGCTGTCCACTTAACCAAGAAAGCAGCCCTGACAGCTGCTAGAACTCTACAATTCGAGACACTTCTTCAAACTTGGTATTAGCTGCTGAGTATTTTAATGACATATGAAATCTCTTTGTGGTTCTCTGCAAACATATTCAAATCCCAGTCCCATTCCTCCAAACATAAATCACTGCTTTAAAGCAGCTGATTTTCTTACTTGAAAGTCACTGCAATAGTCAGTATCAGATCTGTTGAAGAGAAACATGGGCAAGTTTGTTATCTTTCATAATGACTACACCATTATAGACAAAAAGTGTGAGGAAGCACACTGGAGAAATACTCTAATTTTTCAGCAGGATGTTAAGGTTGAAACCAACAAAGAGAAAAAAAGCAAGTCTGCAAAATACATCAATATTACAACACAGACTAAAATAGTCTTATTCAGATTGAATAGCCCATTAGACTGTAAGTATCCTTCCTAATAATATTCCTATCCCTTAAAGCAATACTGAGTCATTAATGTCACTCACAAAGGGCATTTCAGAAAGTAATTTTAGCCTTATTATAAAGATTACTTACCACAATGATAAGAACATCAAGGCAATTCCAAAGACTTCTGAAGTAGTGCAGTCTATGAATGTGAATTTCTAAAATCTCTTCCACCATGTAATACAGCACAAAGAGACAAAATGCCATTTCACAGGCTGCCAGGAAAAAATCAAAAGTGGAGATGTAGTGAATCAGCCTCACTGGCTGAAATTGCCAAGATGTAACAAGGCCTCCAGTCGCTGGAAACTCCACTAACAACCTGCATCAAAAACCAGAAAAAAGGGCAAAGAATAAAAGATTTCATTTACACAGCATTGATGAAAAGCAGAGTGAAAATACATGGGTTTATTTCCATAATTATTTAAATAATGGAAACAGGCAAAAGCCCACATTTGATTCAGCAAAGACACTACACAGAACAGAAGGTGTAAACCTGACCACACTCAATTCTGACTAAAATCAAAAGCATTTCAGGAACAATGAGATAAACAGAGACAGAAAGACCTGTCTTCATCTGCATTTGTTTCATGGTGTTGAAAAGACTGATGTTGTGTATCCACATATTAATAAGTCAACTCTCTAGAGAAGTCGCCTGCAAACTGCACCCAAGCTGCTGTAGCATCAGCAAAGCCAGAACTGTCTCCAGACAATGAGTGCAGCTTCCATGTGGAGTCTCACTTCTTTGACAGGGAGGCATCCCATTTCACTTGTCTGCCTCCTTTATGCAAAACACTTACCCACGTCCTGAAAACAAAGCAATCACAAGAAAACCCCAAGTCAATAACTGACACTGTGCAATTTGAAAACTCTTATGGCTCTGTTCATACCTCACAATGCAGAATAGGTTGATGTTTGCATTGTATACAGAGAAATCAATGAAAGCTGCTCTGGTCCCTCTGTCTAGCCACAGGTTCTTCTTAAGGCTAGCAATCTGCACAGCTGTCACTTCTCTGTTCCTTGAGAGGTCTTGGTAATAACCAGCCCCACTGTATGTGGCAATCAAGCCCCAGTGGCTGCTCCCATTCAAATCCTTCTCATTGGTGTATGTCCAACTAGTTCAGAAGTAAAACAGAGTACATTAGTCTTTCCATTTGCAACTTACAATTAAGAAAACAGACACCACCAAAACCTGACCAAAAAAACATATCAGTTACTTAAAGCCATTTAAATTTAAGAGGTACTTGTAGAAAGTTTTGATGTACCCTGGAGAAAGATCTTACAAAGTTCCTTTGACTAACACAACAAAATGAAGATAGAAAAATGGGTCACAAGTATATTAATTGCCAAAAAGAAAATACATTAATCTAGTCACATAGAATTTTTCCTAAGGGAAAGAAAGAAAATTCTTTTCCATCTCCAAAACTTTTCACAATTAACTCACAAATTGTCCTCCAAGAGAGGCAGTGCTATTCCCATTTTTAGCCAGGAAAGACAACTCAGTGAAACCCACCGCAGTAATACAATCCGGAATTACAGAACAGGCGCTCACCAGTTGTAGTGCTGCACTCAGACCACAGAGTGTCTCCCATGCATAAAATGGTACAACGGCAGCCCCTCAACTCAAGCGGGTAAGAGCACAGTGCTGTCCAAGTTTAGTAAGGTTTCTCCATGAGCAGAACTGGCAACTGCTCATTTTACTAGGCTTTACAGACAGAACAGACAATAAATGCAGAGTTGCCTCTGCCAAGTGACTTATTGTGTAATTCAGCATAACCAAGATCAGGAAAAAAAATCTATGTGAATACAGGAATACTACATACGCTGTTCCATTTCGAAGTCCAAACGGAGCAGTATCTTCATTAGCTACAGAATAGACATCATAGCAGTCCTTGATTTCTTCCTTTAAATCTTCAGGTATTGAGCATGAACCATTTCTAACTTTCAGCTGCCGAATACGAGGCACCCCTAGGAGCAGGTTCTCATAATAAATGAAGCTTTTGTTTTCTGCCATGGTTTTGTTGTTGTACCACATTTCCCAGTAGAGACCATCCAGCAAAGGGCCTTCTGTGAACTGGGGAATAAGACAGGATTTCAGTTTGCATGTTTCCATCATGGTTTTTATAGATCTTCATTCCATGGATGTGTTAGAATTGCAGTTGTTAATTTTTCTGACATAAAGCCTTACTTGTCCTCCAAAGACATTCACCTTGCCCTACCCTGGCCCTCCAGCCAGGCCCCCCCCCGCCTTTGTTCTAAATTTTCACGTATTAAAGGCCAACTCTGTTCCATAGCTTTGACACATAAATCTTCACGCACAACCAAAACCACATTAGAAAAAAGATCCTGGTAGGTTAAATACACAGGACAAGCATATCACAACAAAAGAGAGATAAAAACTTGGGCTTAGATTACCTTCCAGAAGTCGTCCATTGTGGATAAAGTTTTGAAATCAGTTTTCTCCATTTTTGATACAGGTGTTTCCAGGAAGAGCTGCGACATGACCCTCGTGTAATAATACATACTGGAACTCACTGTCCCGTAAGTCACTGCAAAAGATTTAGTTAAGAATGAGAGGAAAAGGGTAGGGGAAAGATAAGAGGAAAAAAAAAGGGAAAAGAAAAAAAAAAATCTTACTTTTTTTGTTGAAATTGTATAGATTTTGCACCAAAAAGTTTAAGCTTCAGAGCAAAACAAAATCCACACCAAGCAGCATTTGTCTTTCAACTGTGAGTAAGACATAGAAAGCAGTGAAGAACAGTCTGACCAATGAGTTTAAAATACTCAGTTCTCTTTCCCACACCTCATTCTATTATTAATGTTTCTACAAAAACTAACTTCAGGAAAAAAAACCTGCATGATTCAGCAGCCTGAAGAGTGCCTTTTTAGGTGACTTGTACTATCTAAGGCATCATAGAGAGCTGGCACAGATGGCATGAGATCTCAGGAAAACTATGCCCTGCTTGAGCACATAATAAGTCAACCAGGATATTGCAGGGCACTGTGAATGACATCAGCTGCCTATGGTTGACAACGAAACCCCACCCAAGATATGCAGCGCTTCTAAGATAATCTCCCCACAGAAAATACATGACTCTGTGTTACTCTTACACTGGGCAGAACATTTGTCTGATGATGGCCAGAGCATAAATTATAAAATGACGTACAAAGGCAAGATGGCTTCAGAGAATGGTCTCTGGCTCCAATAACATCACTGCTTATAAATACTTAAAGCCATTTTGTGACAGAAACTCAGAAAGGCCTGAAAGATTAATTCTACACCAAACAATCTCCATCTGTTTTGACAATTTTATAGAAATATTTTGTCTTAGGGAAGAAAATGTGAACAAGAACTATTTTTAATAGACTTCTGCTCTGCTCTCAGAACCAGTCAACCCACGTAGTTTTGCTTTTTCTTTCCACTCCACAATTCTCTCTCACCTAAATAAAAACATCACTCCATTCTATCACAACTGATCATAAACGACAACTTAAGTGTCACTGACATTTCAGGCATATAGAACAGAACTGCCCACACTAAAAACTGAATGCTTGAAACATACCGGCTTTCCAAAGATACACTAACTTAATGCATACAGATTATTCTCCTAGTAACCAAATAAAACATCTATTTCACACTTCATCATAAGTTCTATTTTGCATCAACTTCTAATTTTTGTGCAAATACATGAACATGCCTCATTTGAAGTTCCCAAGGCCAAAGGCGGCTGCTCTCAGAACCGTTACATTATACCATATCTATTATACATTATACCAACTGTTCACAGTGCTGTGTGAGGCTTGTGATAAATCTCTATCTCTGCACCAGCATCACTAAGGTTCTTCACCTTGAGAAAAGAACAGCAAACTCTGTTCAGGATACTCTCTTAAACTCCATTTAGGCCCAGGAATATAATTCAGCACGAGGCTGGTGATCCATCAGGCTCCTCACTTCTGTACTAAGTCCGTATTTAGTAGAATCTGCTCATATTCAGTGTCAATTCTAGAGCACCTACTTTCAAGCAATCACCTACTTAAAAGCCAAAAAAAAAAAAAGTAGGTTGACTGTTACCCTGTTCTGTGTTCTATAGTGTTACAATACTTCATATGATATCATAGACATCAAAACAAATAATGCACTTATATCATGGAAGTCTCCAGCTGTGATCCATATACACTTGAGTACATGTAGGTTACAGATGCATTTAGAATGTCCAGCATCATGCAAACACAAATTATTAGGTATTTCTAAGTAGCTGGCATCATCTCTGCCTTTCCAGCAACCGTCAAGAGCTTTTATTCTTAGAATGATCTGTACATAAGCTTGGAGAGAAATTCAAAACTCAGTGATGTAATTAATTTTTAGTCCCAGATGGTAACTCAAACTCTTCACATTTAACAGTTCTGTTCAGCAATTTCAAAATGTGTAGCAGAACCATTACACTGCAGTGTGGTACTACATTAAAAAAATACTCCTTAAAAACAAAGAATATTACCACCCTGCTTAAAGGTTCAAAATTTGTGAAGTTACAGAAAGTTGCAGTACTTTAAATCTCAAGCAATAATCCATGTGCAGAAGAATTAATTCCCAGTATTTGCCTATGCACCTGCCCATTAATTCTTCTCCAACATCACTGAAACAATCTTCATTCTGGAATTACAAACAGCAAGCAGTACAGAAATGGATACACATAATGCTGAATGGTACTTACAGACACACAAGACCACAAGGAAAACCATGTACGTAACCAACTCCCGTAAAACACTTTTCAGGTATCGCTCTCTGCTGGTGTTGCTTTCTTCCATGAGTCTTGTTCCCCATAGACCTTAAAAGGAAAACATATATAATGATGCATACAGATGTCTACATAAGCAATGTAATAAGGTTGTGAAAGCTTAACCCGTCTGCTCCAGGTTCTTCTCTGGACTTTAAACCAATTTAAGGTCAAGCAAGAACTTCTTCCATACACTGAACAGGGCCTGAGACAGTATTAGCTATTCATAAGATACCATAATAATCTATTAACAGCTCAGCAGAACTCTTAACAGATTCTGCTGAAGATTTGCCAGAAGTGCTGTCCCTTAAAGCCACATGGTAGGAAAACAAATACAAGTATACAAAGACAGACAAACAGAGTCATCCTTCAAGAAATTATTTGTTTGGGGTTTTTCTTTGTGGTTTGCTTGCTTTTTAATATGAAGAGCATTGTTAGATGAATGAAAATGCATGATCAGTATTTAAATTTTATTAGGAGGCTTAACTAACCTTCTACCTGAAAGGGTATGTCCCTGCCCATGGTACAGGGGTTGGAACTAGATGATCTTCAGGTGCTTTCCAACGCTAATTATTCTATGATTCTATGTCAACCAAACGTATTTTTTAAAGAACAAGTTGTAACCATCCTCTCCTAGATAGGCAAGGCATGTCCAACAGAGACATAGGAGGGACCTTGGTAAGTATTTCTATATGATTTCTTTCCTTGCATATCAAAAGATTATCACAGAAACATTAAGTAGCAGCCTAAATGAGCAACTGCTGCCTAACTGTCAAACTGGGCAACTGCATTAGCTGAACTATTTCCTCCTGTTCCTAGCTTCACGTTCTCAAGAAGACAGTGTAAGAGAAGCTACTGAACTTGTGTGATCCTGTCCAAAAGGGTTACGGAAAAGCAAAAGGATCTTCCAAACTGTCTCTGAAAGAAACAATAAAGAAACAATCACCTGAAAACAGAAAGCAGTTAGTAACCACCATACTTATTTCCTATGCCTAATACAGGACACAAAAAAAAGCTGGGAACAGCTGCTGATGCATAGACCAGAACTGCTACCTTCAAGGAACTTCTCTTCATTTAAACCTAAATAAAGCAAGGTGATTTGACCTTAGTTTATGGTGAGAGAGAAAGTATATACAAATAAAAATTCACTGTAGAGAAGTGCACCAAACTTACACTCTTTTCCTTTGCAGCTATTTTAAACAGCCAAACTTTTAAAATGCCCCATATGTTCTCAGTAGATGGAAATGAAGTAACCTCAAACTCCCTAGGAAAAAATCCTGGATCCATCAAACATACCACAGTAATTTTAAATCAAATGGAACAGCAACAAGGGATAGCCAAAACACACTATAAAGCTCACAAACAATCAAGAGTTCAGTTGCTTTGCAACTGCTGCTGTAAGACTACACGGACAAAGGGCTCATCTGCCTGCTGCAGAACCTCATTTGCTAACAAAGAGACGTGAGTAAGGAAGCTCTTCCCTCTAACTGCAAATATGAGGTGTATTCAGGAAAAAAAAAATGTGTCAGATGATTTTAGGAGCCTTTCAGCTACCACATATTTAAGTTGCGACCTAACCACAAAGTCAACCAGGAAAGTTCTCTTGCATAGGCACAACAAGCACTAATAGTCTTAGCATTAATTTCTCTTCACATTCCTTTAGCAAATTACAACCTCCACTAGTGTCAGCCTCCAAAACAAGAGAGCCTTTTCAGAGCTGTTCTCTAAGCCTGGAAATTTACAGATAAAGACTGCAACTTTACTGCACAGAATGCCAAATCCTCACCATTAGGTCATTCTTGAAGACAGAAACACAAACCCAAGAACATTTAGAGAGTCACATAATAAAGAACTCAACAAATAGAGCCTTTAGCACAGCACTACGTTGCACTAGCAACCCTCATAATAAAGGCAGGAAAACATTACAGAAGAGAGGAAGAAAAGGCTGGAACAGGCAGTGAGCTAAGCTGGCGAGGGAGCCGAATCCCGGCTGTCAGCACATTACTCACCAATAAGAAATGTGGTGAGCAAAAAGCTTGCAAGCTCAAATTCTGTCATATTAGAATCTTGTTAGGGCTCAGCCAGGAGCAGAAAGTTACACGTGAATAAAAGAACAAAACAAAACCCAGCACCAGAGATCATACAATGAACTTTGTGTTAAATGAGCTCTGGATTTATGTGTCAGCTACAAGCCCCTTTTTTAGAAGACACACACATTATTCTCCTTTCGCATTATTAGAATATTGGTTTAGATGCATCAAGAACAGTGGTGGTAAGCAGTGCTGAATTTAAGTTGACATCCACTGCAAGCACCAAACGCACTTCATTTCTAGCCATTTTCAGTCCATTCCTTATGTAACTTTTCTATTCATCAACTTTTTGATAAAATCTATGTACGCTTTATCAAACAAACCTGAAACTAACAATTCTCTCACACTCATTCTGTAGTCCAACTGGCTTACTCATGGAGTATGTGAACTCAGAAGAGCTGTCAAAAAATAACGATCAAATGCAAATAAAAAACAGATGAAATTTCAAACAATAAAGTCTAGCTCATTAGGTACATGGGAGATTAAAGTATTTCTGTTTATACATATATAAAGTGTTATATAAATATATAAACACACATATATAATGTGTATGTACTTATACACATAATCACAAAGCCAAGTTTATAAGGTACAAAGTGCATATAAAATAATTCAGACTTGTGTGAAAGTTAAGTTCTGAAAGCACCCAAACCAAAATACGTATCACTAATCTGCCTACACACAAATTCAGATGCTGGGGAAACAATGGGGCTAGGGGAAAGAGAGGAAAGCGACCATCAGGCAAAGATGCTTTGCCCCCAGACAACAACAAAATAGTCTCAAATTCCTTAGTAAGGTATAGTCAGAGCCTACACTAGGTTCAAGTCAGTAAAAATGTCATAATGCATTCTTTGTGAAAGTAACAATTAATGACTGGAAATATCTGATGCTTCCATTTAGCAGTAATTAAGAAAACCTTTCAAGAAATATCCCGCATACGCTCCTTAGTATTGATACACGAGGACTCAGTAGCACTGGGTGACCAAGTACAACTCTGAGGGGCAGACCTTTCCAGCTTGGCTCTGGAAATGGACTTTGCTCTTACCCATCGAAACCATCTCCTTAACAGAACTGGATAGTCATCCCCTCCTCTCCTCTCAGCATCTGGGCTGTTTGCTGAAGAGATGTGCAAAACTAGGGGGGCTAAAGCTAAAGAGTTAGAATCTGAAAAGAACCCACAAAGAGAAAAAACTAAGATACAGGTAGTCTGAAGTAGCTTTCTCTTCACTTAGGAACTCATGTTAGCTATCTCCCCTGTAGTTGCAATTATCAAAAATCCCATCATCTTAATCCTCTCTGCTTTTTTATTTCACAACTGACAGCAAGGAAAGTGTAAGCTGTCATTCAATATCCTTCAGTTCATGCATGGCAATCTGTTTCGCCATGGTAATTCTATCACTTTTGATATCCAAAGGATTAATCCTTCTGGTTGAATTCTGTCTAGTGAAATGGAATTTCATTAAATAAATCTATGCTAACTTCTCTTTAGTCATCTTGAAATAAAATTTAATAAGAAGTATGCCCCTTTCTAGTCTTCAAAGATGAAACATCAAAATAACTACCGAGTGCTCTTTCCAGTATTAAAACCTCTCTTATCCTTTAAGTGCCCTATATTAATTTCAAGTCCTTTCACTGTGTAGCCTGCAGCAACAGCATTCTTCAGAGGTTAGTTACCTCCACAGCAGGCAAGTACAGCACCCGGCAGTACCTTCACAGCAATAAAATTACACCTAGCCATTTACTGTGGTTATAAATTAATGGCAACATTCTCATGAAAGAGCCAGAAAAGAATCTGTCTACTACAGTAACTTTGGCTACACCTCCCTACAAACACAAAATGTAGGCAGGTCAGGAATCAACAGGAACTGTGGATAGTAACCGCAGGGATAAATCCACTCCTAACATTCCTATAACATGAACCCAAGTCTTTTCATTTTACAGCCAAAAATAGAATACTACCAGTGTACACTATCTCCAACAGCAAGAGGCAACTTGGTCCACGGCCATTACTGAAAATATTGGTTTTCTTAAACTGCAAGAATGTGTAACTTTGCACCATTCTCCACACATCACACACTTGATTAATCAGCTCACACTCAGTAGTGTAAAAGAACCACACTAGTTGAAAGGATGCATAACGTTACGACGTCAAAGGTGGTTCTCATCTTTCAGAGCTCAAGCTATGGACATGCATCAGCTCCAAAGTGATTAATCTAGCCCCAGATACATTGCTTTTAGGCAGCAGGACAGGCCCCTGTCAGCACAGGGCCAAGTAGCTTCTCTGGCAACATCTGCCTGATGCTGATGAAGACTCATTCTGCCCAGCACAGCATACAGCTTCACCAAAAGCTTATTCCTCTTTGTTCTGCTGTGCAACTGAACCAGGTTGAAACAAGGTGAAAATACACAGACAACCTTAAAACAAACAAATAAAAAGCTAGAAAAAAATCATACTAAGAATAAGCATCTTTCCTTCACCCTAAACCACCCCTAAGTGCAGATAAACTATAGGTGATTCAACAAATCTATTACAAAGCCTTTGTTAAATTACATCTGGGGGGGGGTGTGTGTGTGTGTGTGTGTGGATTTTCCTTTCATCTGCAAATACTCTGACCTTACACAAATCACATGTTATTAAGCTCTGACTTCAGGTTCAAAACGGCTCAGAAACCAACACCAAGATCAGTCCTAGTGTGGATGATCTGTTTTGAGCATTGCTGCAGAAATCATGACGGAGATGAAACAGGAGTAACTCATGTCAGGTCATCATGAAGCCACTCTCACCTCACATTCAAACACCACTACTTTTCACCGCAGTTAAAAGCATATACAGGAGGTTCCTTCTTGGCAACAACTAGTATGAAGGGAGGATCTGAAAAGTCTACTTAGGTGAGAATTTTCATGAAAGGACTTCAGTTTCTCCATGCTAAGCAGCTCCTTTCCTAGGCATTTACGTATCTCACTGACAGACTAAATTAAACACACCTCCGAAAACTCTAGAGCAGTGCCATTCCATGCGTAACACATAAAACCATTCTACAACTGACATTTTTTTTCCCCAGCCATTCCGGTCTCTTTTTATGAAGAGACGTAGTTCATTGAACACTCTCCCAATAAAATCTGCTGAAAACATGCTTTATTCCATAGTCTCTGTAAATCTGACTTGCATCCAAGTAAAAAACTGCAATGATCAAGACAGACTTACTTTGGTGCAAGACTAAGGCAGAGAAATCATTATAGCAAATGATATCTGAATGCACATGAAAAACCAAAGTGAAGCATACAGGACACGCAACAGCCTAATTTACAAAGTCCTGCTTAAAATCAAGTTCATACTGACACCTCTGCTGACGCTATGCCAAGCAGTAACAGTACAAGCACTTCAGAACACTCGCATTTTAGAAGGAACCTTATTTCCTAACTATGGCTTCCTTCTGCCATATATAATATAATATATATATTTTGTCTGACACTTAAGCAAATCCTACATTTAAACCCTTCACGATTTGATGCTGGCATTTTAAGCTTCTCTAAAAAAGTAGCCAGGACTAAGACCTGGGAGGCAGAGCTCTATGCTCCAGAGGAAACCAAGGCGAAAAGGGTGTGTGCATCTGGGACGGGAGAGGGGGGCATAACCAGGTCAGAGATGGGAATACACATGTGCATAAAGCGGGGACACAAACATGGATGGACTGACGGGAGAAGGAAAAAGAATAGGGACAGAGGAAAGAGCATAGGCAGCAAAGGGGTGGGTGAAAGAAAAGGCACAAGGGATCACAAACAACCCATGAACGCTCCCCTCGCCGACAGTCCGCAGTAAAGGGCAGCCCAGCAAGACTCGGAGCCCCGCTCCGGCAGGAAGGGCCAAAGGCTCTCACCTCGCAGCCGCCGCGCCAGCCGCTTGGCCCAGGCCGCCCGGCGGGGCGCGGCGCCGTCGGGTGGCACCTGGTGGCGGCTCGGCACCTCCGTTCCGCCGCGCCCCGCAGGGACCCGCCGCTGCCGCCGCCCGCCGCCGCCCATGCCCGCCGCGCTGCTGCCCAACGACGACGAAGCGCCGGCCGCGGGACTGCCCCACTCCACGTCCATCTCCAGCACCGGCCCCGCCGCCGCCGCCGTTCCCTCCTCCTCCGGCTCGAAGCCCGGGTTGTCCCGGCTCCAGGCCTGCCGCGAGCAGGCGGAGAGCGGCGGCGACGGCGGGCAGGAGCCGGCCCGCGCCGCCTCGCCCAGCCGCTCCAGCTCCAGCTGGTCCCTCCCGCGCCGGCAGCCCCCACTGCCCGCCATCGGCCAGCCGCCACCACCACCGCCCGGGGCGGGGCACCCCCGCCTCCGCCCTTTCCCCGCCCGCCGGCGCCTGCCCGGAAAGCCCAGGGTACGGAGGGAGATGTAGTTGCTCGGCCTCCTTCCCTCACGGGGGGCGCGGCCATTGGGCCAGGCCAGGCCGAGCTGTGAGGCGGGAAGCCCGAAGGCCTGGGGCGCTTCAGTGGAAGCGGTTCAAGGGCCGGCACCAGCACGCCGCTCAGCCTCGGTAAAAGCTCCACGGAGGGGTTTTATCTACTTAATAAATAAAATATCAGCTATTTAATTTTAAGGAGAGGGATTACAACTCCTCACGCAGCCGAGAAGCTGCCCTCTGACCCAACCCAGGAAACGGTAACACAGCCCACAGCTACAGGGTTTTGTGTGTTTATTTAAATCCAGTTACAGCAAAATACAGGCTGGCGGTACATACAGCAGCATGCCACAGGGGTAACGCTCGTTCTGTGCGCCTGACAGCATCAGACTCGCTTCCCCATGCACTTGCAGCCAAGGGGAGGCCACCGGGTAAAAGAAGCTGTCCCGAACCCCAAAAGTCACCACGCATTCTACATTTACAGTTACCAGACACGAAGCTACCCTCCCTCCCCTTAGGTAGGAATTGGAAGAGAAGGGAAATGTTACATCTGCCTCCCTTTAAAGAGTGACTTCGTTGTTCTCGATGCTGTGACGGTCTCGAGCATCCTCGGCACTCTCCAACGTTTGGTTGCTGTTATCGTCAGGGATCTCAGCGGAAACGTGGGCCTGGCTCTCCCTGCTTTCTATGCTGTGGTGGCTATCCTCTCTGACACCAGCCTTGCTATCATCATCTGCCTCATGGCTATCGAACTTCTGCTGGCTGTCATTTTCCAGGCTCCGGTCACGCTGCTTGCTGTCCAGCTCGCTGCTGTCCTGCCCATGGCTCTTGTCAGCCCATTCCCTGCTGATGTACTTCACCAGGGAGTGGCGGGCAGCAGGATGATCCTGGGAGAGCCCCACTTGCTGGCTGTCTGCATCCAGGGCGCTCTCATCCTCCTCGGTGGCATCATAGGCAATGAGCTGTGTTAGAGACCAAAATAAGAACCATTATCACTCCTGAGAAACTGACCTGTCAACAGGTGCTGCTGTACTGTACCAAAGCAAACTGCATAGGGTGTTGGAGCACTCAAAGCCTGCATGATGCACCTCTGCCTGGAGACACTGTGTTCTTTTATGGGGTTACATGAACCTTTCACATAACAAGAAATTCCAATTTGAACTTGCCCTCAGATTTTGTGTGTGCAAGTAGAGCATGATAGTTCAAATGGTAGTATTGCATAGCTTGCAGCAACGGGCTACACTCCTACCTCAGCACACCACCAGCCATAAGCAGGCCCTGTTTTGGGATATCCAGAGAAAGGAAATACATTCCTTCACTTGTGCCTACCTTCCCCTCACCAATCCTTTTCAAAACTGACATGTCCATTTTAAAGGTTCAAGTTCACTATCCGCTTTCCAAAATCTGGGTACCAATGCTCACCACTATTTACCTTCTTTGCAGCTTTGCGGAGTTTGCTAGATTTCACCACTGAGGCTTTTGCCCTCATTCTGTAGGCCACGCTGTCGCCTCTGCCAGCATTGTCTCCCCGGGTGAAGGGGAAAGGTGGGAATGGTGCAGTTACGGGAATGTCTGTGGGAAAACTTGTGACAACCTCATCGGATTCATCTGTATCATTGGAATCATTATCATCATCATCATCCACATCTTCATGGCTCTTGCTTGACACATCAGGGAACTGCTGGAAAACATTTATTATGCATCAGGCAAATGAAGACTTACGCGAGATTTGCAGCCTGGTATCTGTTCTGCTCACCCAGAGTTTATGCAGTGTTGAGGAGCTATTCCCCTCACCCTCCCTGAAGCTCTGGGGCTTTTTTTTAGAGAGAGATGTTATCACAAGAACCACGATCGATTGAGGAAAATGCGTGTTGCTACACACTGCAGCACTCAACTGACATTTTACTGTTCAAAATACTTACCTGTTCTGGGACATCCACACTTTCCTCTGAAGAGTAGAGAGTCTGAAAACAACATAAAACTCACTATTAGCACACAAAGACACATACAGTAGAGCTGATCAGTATGTTGAATATTCTTTAAGCACTTAATCCTAAATTGAAAAATGCTCTGCTTTCTCTTCCAGTCAGTTGCCTGTACCTGCTGAGGTGACGCCAGGTCATTCTGTTGCTGTTGCAGACTCTCCCAAGACTGAGAATTCATGTGGTGGTATCTTCGTGAGTGATGGCCCTTGGGGTCCTTCAAGAGAAAAAGGAAAGGCGGGTTAAATCCACAAAGAAGCATATAGGAGCAGGCAGAGCTGCCTGCATCACAATCTCTGTTTTCAGGCAGATGTGACATCTGCAATACACTCCTGCGCAGGATGTGTCCTCAGCAATTCACTGCGGTAAGAAGAGGACTCAAACAATGTAATACAGAAGATGTGCCTCTCCCACTGGCAGAATCTGGGGAGCTTCAAATCAGTTTCCCTGGCTCACTTCCACTGAGTGAAATTTGGAGCTATTTCTAATGACCATAATTTCTTCCAGTTCTCATGCCTTTTTCCAAAGAGTGATTTATCTCTCACATCAAAAAGACTTGAAACTAAATGCAGTAGCCTATTCTCCAGACAAAAAGTTGATTTTACATGGATAGTAGCTAGCAGTGGAGCATAAATCAAACAGTTACATATAAGGTTAATGCAACTCACTCGCACCACTCAAAAAAAATAATGGGAATTAGGTTAAAGTCTTGAGTTGGTGTCTCCCAACACCAAATATTGTCATCTGATCCACAGTAATGAATGTGGATTATAATAGTTGTGCCATGTTGTAGACCTTTTTGCTTTTTAACTGACAGCTTTCACATTTTTCATTAAGAGAAAAGGTTTCCAGTGCTGGTCCAGAGACTAACAGAAGTCCACAGCCAGGATGCCTAACAGGCAAAACTCTGCTGATGTTGGTGTCTCTCCTCTTTGGCTGCCTGAGGAGCTGGCTTATAACAGCTAGGTGAGGACAAGTTCTGCAAGCAGCTACAATCATAAAACAAGCATCAGGCAATGTGTATTAGATGAAAAAAAATATAAAAAAGGATTTATTAAAGAAAATTAATAGAAAGACAAAAGGAGCTTACATATTTTTCTTCAGAGCTGGCAGAAATGGCATGCTGCTTGGTTTTACTCACCTTCAAGGGAGACAGGAAAAAAGCATTTGTCAGTATTAATTTCTTGCTAACATACAAAGAAAATACACAATTTGTGTATTTTGTGATTTACTTACTGGCCATGCAGCAGTGATGCTGATAAGGCATAAACACAGAACTGCCACCTTCATTGTGATGTTTTACCTACAAAGTATTTTGGAACAGTGAGTCAACAAGGTAAAATACCACAGAAATACCACAGGTGTTTTCTCCCTTCTGGTGTACTTCACTGTGCTGAGACCAGGTCTCTGCTGAGGATTCAACCTGTCCATTGCTGATCTTATTCCTCTGTCCTCCATCACCACCCCACATCCAGTTGGTTTTGTAATGACTTAGCAACTCAAAAGCTACAAGGATTTTAAAACCAGGTACTGGGAAGTGCTGAGCAGTGGTGAGAGTAGCCACAGAAGGTGAGGAGTCTCCTGTCATCTACTGACTTGAACTGGCAAAGGAAAAGCTTTGTGAAAAACAAAGTGCTATGAAGATAGCTTTGGGTTATCTTTGTTCATTTAACATCATTTTGCCAGAAGAGACAGGACAAGACAAACTCAGCTTGGGTTCTCTCTTCAGTTATTTTAAACCTAGTTTTCAGGGTTATTAACTGGAGTTGCTGTGAGTAAATTCAGTCTATATGAGCATAAATTGCTTTATTGATGGACCTTTATTTCCCCCTCCAGAAGTTTGAGCAGAATCACCTGTGTTTCCAAGCAAGAGATGAAGTGAAATATCTGCTCACATTGCAGCTTTAACAATTTAGTAAATGAGTGATTCATGCTGAAATTAGGAGAGTGCTGAGCTGCAGTAAATTCCAGTGCTGATAGACCAATTCCCAGGATAAGGAACATCCCTGAGAAATTAAACTGATTTATTGATGAACAAGAGGCATTCAAAACTTCAGTATATCATAGCGGGAAAGAAAGGCTACTAAGGGCACATTTAAAATACATTAGTAAGGCTGCTCCTGAGACAGGACACTCAATCAAATGTGTTGCAATTTCAAGAGTTAAACAGAGAAGGGTGTGTGTCCCATCCATTCAGTAGCGTACAGCACAAGCTGCAAGCCTGCCAAGAGAAACAGGGGCACTGCCAGGCAGTGGTTAAACAAGGAAGGAAGCTTTCTGTGTTCAAGTATCAGCTTTGAGCTTCCAGCACTTGATTCAGTGGCAAGGTTTTCAGTTATCTCCTCCGAACATCTATCAGCACTCAGGTCTAAATTGCTATTATGTATAATACCTTCATCGCTAAAGCAACTTTGCTCCTATAAAAGCATACCTTTTTCCATAGAGAAACATCAAACATCCCTGACCAGTGAAGCAGTTTTCAAAGATCTCCTGCCCAATGCTTCCTTGACTAAAGCTGCAGACAAAATCGCACATAATCAGGTAAAAAGAGAAAAAAATACTACCTTTTGTGGTGCTGGAGGAGTCAATTGCAACAACAGCACTCTTGGTGATCCCAGCAGCTGCTCCAGCCAGTTGGTTCCCAGCAGCTTGGCCTTTCTCCCCTCGTCCCCTGTCTGCCTAACATCTCTGATCTCGGGGAATTTAAACCCTGTTCCAGGCACAGCCACCAATCCCTGTGAGGCGGAAACAGATGAGGTCATGAGGTTCCTGGCCGCGGTCCTGCCCACGTTCTCCTACACTTCCTCTTTGGCTTTGTGGCTTTTGAAGCAAACAAAAACTGCTCTATGGTTAAAACATTACTTATGGGCAAGATCATTAACCAGCAGTTCTGTTGAATGCACAGCATTTGGTTGGTAGCATGTAGAAGGACTTCAAGGCACATCTGTCCTCTTGTTAAAAGGCAGAGCCCAGTTTCCCAGAAACCTTTCATGCCCTGTTCTATAGGGGGTAGGAATATGTAATGTAAGAAAAAAAGACATCTGAAAATAAAATTCCCCAAAAAGGTGTTAATGCTTCCACAAAGTTGTAGACTTGCTGTCTAGGATATACATGTTGCAATGTGAATTGCAAAGACGGTGCAGACTTTTTGGTCTGACCTGAGTCTCAGGTGGTTTGGTTGAGTCATCTGCTACAGCTGCCTGCTGCACCAAACCTACTCCCAAACCCTTTTCAGGGACTAGTTGCCAGATATTTTTCAAGGTAAAAAAAGAAAAAGAGGTGGGGAAGGAAGCTGTACCTCTAGCATGGGGAGTGCTATAATAGCACTGGGAAGCAAAGGACTTCATGGGATGAAATTCCATGTCTGCTGCAGGGCAGTGGATCAGCCCTGCTGATGGGCAACATCTATTCTGGCAGTGCCTCACCTGAACGGCCATAAAAGCTATGGTTTGATTCTGCCTTATCTGTAATGTGAGACTCTCTTCCATTCAGTGTTTCTGTAAAATGACAATGAGGCGTCATTCAAACACAGGAAAGCATGCCAAACAGCCCTTCTAGATGTCAGAATATTTCTGTTTCAAAGCAGTTATGTTCTTCCTCATTTCTGATATCCAGCTAATGTTTGATGTGTCCTTCATCAAGGAGCAACAAAATAGACAGCTTGATGTCCCAACCTATGTTTCCAATTATCTTGTGGTTACTAATTCTTCTGTGACATGTTTAGAAACACCATGAGAGACATACCCAAGTTAGCTCAACAACTGCCCATCACACAGACCTATCATAATTATATTTTTGAGCTGAGGTGAGCAACAGCTAGAAGTTTAACTTAGTCTGTTTAATAGAGTATTCTAATACCCTAGGAGGAGAACTGGATAAAAAGACAGTATGTCATTACTGACATAGTATGTCATTATGGACATACATGTCCATAAACCCATGTATGCATCCACCTGAATGAAGGACTATCCTAGCTTCTAGTTTTGAAGCTACATGAACATTATTATTTACTAACTCAGGAAAGATGTTTCAAGCAAAAAAGCTTTCAATAACTAGGATTTCAGCAGCATGATCTGCAGATTTAGATAGTTTATATCATCTCCTATTGTATCTGCAGCTCAGAGCTTCTGGAAACTAGACAGTTTACAGAAGCCTTTGAATGCAGATGCAGGACTCAAGCTGTAAATGGACGCTATCTGTAAGTTTTGTCTTGAGCACTATGTAGTAGCTCATACACCCAGATTATAATACATCACTTTTACTTAGTAACTAGGACTGCTTCAAAAGGCCACTGTTTTTGACTCCAAGGAACCCCAAACCAGCCCCTTAGGTAGCCAAATACCTTTGATCCCCAAAACTGATACAAACGAGCAGTACAGCTTGCAGCTCCCCTGACTGGTAAGAAAGAACTATTTCCCTTTGATGGAACTGACAAGAAACTGAGACACAGAGAAGCTTGGTGGGTCACACCAGTGAATGTGGGACTGGGTATGCTGGCTCATGCTTTCTTGTACACACTTGCTCAAATTTGCAAAACCCTACTTTCTCTAACAGCCATTCATTGGGAGACACAGAAACAAAAACCAACGTTATACTGAAAGATCCCCTAGAGCAGTTGTTTGGCCAAAACAAGAGCCTTTCAGCACCTGCGATCTGCATAATAGCATATTATTGTCCATCAGACATTCAGGAAAATACATATTATGTCAGGACTTGTAAACAACCTGTTTCACCAAGTTCAGCTGCAGTTATCAGTCATGCTGATGGAGAGCTCAGAGCCATCAGAAACATAGTCTTACTGCAGTTTGTGAAGACCTTCCTGTACAGGTCAATTATTATTGTGGCTTTTCAAGGCAAATGTTTTCCAAGTACCTAGGATACTTGTCTCCAACCAGAGACACTATGTGACCCCCAGGGAGTTGGTTTTGGCAGACAACTGGTATTTTCAATGTGCTGGGAGATGGCAGAGTTTCTGAGCACTATTGCCAAAGCTGTATGGTTGATTTTGTAAGAACTAAGGAATAACAGTGAAGTTTTGCAGTAATCCAGAAGCAGGACATGTAGCTACAGTTTTTACTAAATAGCTTCATTTTATGCAAGATCAGCTGGTACAGAGCTGTAGTAAACTTAGCATTTGCCTCATGCCTGTCATTATGTGGTTATTCATCTGTAAATCATTTTGTCTGGCTGAGGAATCCTTTGCCTTGGTACTGCTTCTCATCCTCTCAAAGATAAGGAACAAGCAGAGCAAAATGGGAGCAACTTTCACCTTTTTCACTTCCCACACTAAAATGCCTAATTCTGGAGAGAACATTTGGCTGGCAGTGTAACAGTGCACAGCAGAAGCAGTGCTCACATTTGTACAAGTGGGAGCCATGACAGGCTGTAATTTGTTGCATGTAGGTGACATTTTCTACTTGGCTATCCTGTCAAACAAAGCGTTTGACCACAATTTCTTCCATCTTGGGCTGCATTAGGAACATGTGGTTAGGTTGCTGTTTCATGTAGTTGAGAAGCACTATCAGTGCCTCCCTGTGCAACCTCCAACACATAAGATCCTGAGCTGAGACATCAGCACAATGCCTGGTGATATCTCTGGCTGGTGTGGGAAATCCCAGTCTGCCTGCAGTGATCTGTAATGCTCAGTCTTTGAGGACAGCTGGCTTTCATTTAGATTTGTTCACCAAAAAACAAGTCCTGGGGGAGATGAGAGCAGTATCTTCTTGGTGGCGAAGATTAAGACTGGAAGAGAGAGATTAGTTTCTTCAGCAGCATTAAGAATGCTATGAAGTAAAAGCCCAAAGAAACCCCAGCCTGGTAGTGTTCTTAGATACAACCATTCTGCAACTAGAATGTCCCAGAGAAAAGCAGAGCTAGTAAATAATGGTGCCTGTGGAAAACATGGAAAGTAAGCCTTCTTTGCATTGCTAACATAAAATATTCCCAAAAGGTGCCTTGGAAACTCAGCATGCCAACCAATGTAGCCCTTAAATTTTCCAAATTAAAGCTTCAAAAGTGGGGAAAAGCTTACATTCCGCAGTTATTACGCTTCAAAAAAATCTTCTCCCTCTTAAATGGTGTTTGTGTCCAGGTATGGACAGGGGATACAGGTGTCAGATCTGTTCGCTAAAGAAATTACAAGAGATTTGCTCCTTACATGTGTGAGCAGGACACCTCATTAACACATGCTGTGCACCGCAACTGTGTATCTTCTGCTTTGCACCATGCTCTTAAGTCTTCCTGCCACTTGTGATCTGCAGTGCAGCTCAGATAACTAATTACCAAGGCAAGCTCTATTTAACCCTCATCTAGGAAATAAAAGGGGCTATGTTATCTTACTTTCCCAGGGTCAACCCTAGCTGTTCCTGTTTGCAGAATTAGGCGCAGCACTCACCTAGAGCTGCAGTAGGTGATCAATCAGAGCAGAACAGAGACTTCCTGGGAACAGAGATTTTTTTCCACCACTGTAATGTCCAGCATATTAGAAAGTGCCACTGTTTGATAGTTGTTTGGGCTGCCTTTATGCCTGTCTGCATATAAAGAGACCCCACTCACTTGTCTCTGACACCTGAGACTAGTTGCTACCTGTTGACATTTCCAAATGCCTTTTTAGGAATGGCTTTGGAAGCTAAAGGGAAAAAAAAGAATCATTTGAGAAACTGCCATACAGCTGTGGCCCACAAATCCTGGAGTCTCGTCAGCCTCAGTCAGATCCTGGCTTTCATAGAGGCAAGTGGCTGCTTCTACTTGCAGCATAAATGCAGTCCAGCTGTCTGTAGCTTCCTTTTCCTGATATTTCTTCCATTGGTTTTTACAGCCAGCTAGGAAAAACAAATTTTCAAGATCTTTTTTTTCTTGTTGGAATTAATGTATTTTAATTCTGAAGTCCATGGAGCAGCAGCAGCAAGAATTAAACCAGCACATAAACGTTAGGTTATTATCAGGTCATCATAGTTACCAGGGTGAAGAGCAAAACACCACATACTCCAGTGCTGGTTTTGTGGCTGTGTTTCAGCTCTGAATTGATATAAAAAGAATTGCATTAGTTTCAACTTGAAAATTTAATAAACACAATGATAATCTGAGCTACTACTAGAAACAAAAGCAACCTGTGAAAGTATTTATGGTATAGGTCATGTTTTCACTACTGTGCAGTTTTGTGATGAATGTAACCCTCAAAAAGCAATTGTTTGATAATAGAAGGATGAGACTTTCAGCAACTCAATGGAGCTGAGCTCAATCCACTCTCTAAAGATCCTGGCTCTGAAGCCTGAACACTACTGCAGAGGCAACGCTCCAGGATGAAGGAAAGCATGTAAGATGCATGTGCTTAAATCCTCTATATGCTCATAAGAAAGTAACCATCAGTTTGCCAGCTCAGGGATCACAGTTCAAGTACTGAGGGGAATTTGATGGTAGGAAATAGCTTCACAGAAGATTCAGAAGATTCTTTTTGGGCAAGCATTGCAAAATCTTTGTGACAAGTTGTTTCCCTCTCTTTACCCCTGCTCAGTTCCGTGTTTCCTATCCTACTGCAAATTTTTCTCGTTCCAGAGAGAAAGGACACTAATGGAAAAATCTGAATATGCAGAATGGGTATGGAAAGAACAGCATCTTCTTGCTCTGCATTGTGAAACTGTCGGAAAGTCACAAGATGCCTATTCCACTGAGTGCAGGGGCTTTTTGCAGGGCACCACAGGAATGATTCTGCACCCCTCAGCTTGCATCTTCACTATGCACCACCAAATCACAAAGAGCCACGTCCTTCCTGCAAGAAACGGGACAGATTGCAGCACAGCATGACAGGGAAGGGGTGAAAAAGGAAGGCCAACTCCTCCTCTACAGTCATCCATTCACTGCTTTTGTGCATAACTGAGATAAACACTGCAACCCTATACTGCCTGATAGAGTCCTAAATCTGTCCTAGCAATCCTTATCACAGAGCAGCCTTGATTTTGCATTCCACATATACCATGTTGAGCTTATGGCTTGTTTCCGACACAACCACACAGAGTTCACAACATGAGGAGCAGAGTCCAGAAAAGGTTGCTGCCAGTCCCAGATACAAACCTTTTACAAGGCACACTTTCTGAGTGCATCCTGGAAGGGGTCAGCACAAAACATCATTTGGAGAGGCACCAGGCATTACGCAATGCAGGATTTCAGCCTGCATATCTGTGGTTATCAGTATACAAGGCATCTTTTCTGCAGCCTGCCTTGACTTCTCTATCTCCAGAAGGTCTGGGGAAGATGAAGCATGTGCTGTACAAGTAGTACAGGACTGCTAGGACAGGTTGTGACCCTGTCAGTAAACCTGACCTCAGACCCAGGCTGGGCTACACACCAGAAACCCTTCGGATTTCACGTGGCTTCAGGTTTTGTTGTGAGCAGCTTTCTTAACTCTTGGTCTCAGTCTGCTGTGGTCTGAGGTGGGACAGATACAGAACTGAGTCAGTGTGAAAGCAAACATCTCCCACTGGGTGTGGAGCCCCTGCTGGTGGAGTGGGAGGAAAAACCCATCTGTGGGCCTGATAAAGGGAAATTAAAGAGTTGGGGACTGGATCTGGGGAGGAAGTTGTTTGGCTGAGAAGCTGATTTGATTTTGTGGGGGAACCAGAAACCAGCAGGCCAGGGTCAAGGCCTCTGCTGTCTAGACTGAGTCATGGAGAGATTCCCCACAGTTTGCTCAAACTCAGAGGTGAGGCTGTTTTCCCTCGAAGCCTATCCAGGCAGGAGCCCTGCAGGATCCAGGGTTCACTGCCACAATGGACCATTTTGATTCTGGCTTGGAAAGCTGGGAAAACTCCTGCATGTCAGGATACTTCATCTTAATTGGTACTGGGGTAGCCACCTCTTGTACAACAAGCAATCGATGTGCCAATAGAGAGCATCACTCAGACCCAGCAATTTCTCCTTGTGTTTTGCATATTAAAATTGTATTAATCCTTTCAGTTTTCAAAAATTGGGGTTTGTTTTGGATGGAATGGGAAGTAGTAACACACACCTGACAGGTATTACCATCAGGGAGTCAAAGGAGATACTAATTTTCTTATTTGCGTAATTTCTCAAGTAAATAGGATAAAGTGATACACGGAATAGCTCAGATGATGGGTAATACAAGTGCCTGGGGAAAAGTAAAAAGGTTTCTTTTCATTAGAGAGGTACCTTCCCGCCCCTCTCCCGCTGCCTTCATACATGTTCAGTCAGTTTTCTTTTCCTTCCTGGCCTCCCTTTTAGCAGGACTGGAATGCAAAAATGCCTTGTTTTGAAAAGTACCTGTGTACTGTCTGCTGAACTGGCAGCTCATGTGCACAGGACGGGTGCCCTTCCTCCCCACATTTCTCACCTCCTTGACCAGCCAGCCCAGGACTCTGCCCAGCACTGAAGATCAGGAGAGCCCAGCAGCCCGTGATAAAATGGAACTGCATGGAGGCACATTGAGCTTGGCTAGCCAGGAGGGCAGACAGCCTGCTAGGTACAGGAGCACAGCAGCACAAACACTTGGCAAGCCCCTGCTCTCCCTCCTGGCTTACCAGCTCTCTTTGGAAGGGAGAAGCATTTTTGGAAATATGCAGTTGAGAGATAATCACATCCAGATTTAGGAAATAACATTTTGCACATAATTCATACTGGCTACCTAGACAGATTATTGGTTGAGCATGTAGCTACAAATTTGGCAGAATAAATGGCAAACTGTGGTTGGCATATGGATACAAAGCAGGAAACCAACTGCAGCTATACATTAACTAGAGCAAATGGGTTAACCAACAGGCTCTGAAGCAAACAATAAGAAGGGGCAGCTGACTGGACAACTAGATCTTGAGGGGCATATGCAGCATCAGGGCTCTTTGCATTAGGAAGAACATTACCAGTTAGTAAATAACAAATCAGAACGTCTGTTTTGCTCACTGAATCTTGTTTATCACAAAGAAGTCAAATGACTTCTCCTCACCCATGGAAAATGTGAACACAGAGAATGACAAACAATTTTGGGAAGCAACATCCGTTCTGTATGGAGAAACTTGATCTGCTGTACCCAGAATAGCTGGTGTTGAAACACAGACTAAATCTCATCTAAGCAATTGATTAGAGAAAATGAGAAAGTGCAACTGCATGTTGGAACTGTGTTGATCTCACCTCAGGCAACAGGGCAGTAACAGGGGAGAGACACATGGGCTGGGACAGATTGGAAATTACAGATCTAAGGAGGCAGGTTGTCAACAGATAACCCTGTGCCCTCAGCAGGGCTGAAAAGCATTTGTTGTGGCACCCTATCCATGAAAGAAGCACTATAAAACCTCTGGCACTTGTACCTTCCTTGGCAGTGGCACAGGCACAGGTTCCCAAAGGAATCTGTCTGATCCATGCAGAACCACACTGCTGCCCACATCTCTGACACTACCCTAATAGTGCAGGCAACTGTGTATCAGCACAGCACCAGGCTTCCTGGGTGTGCTAAACAGAGAAAAAGAAATAGCATGCTTTCTATAGCAAAACCCAGAACTGGTTTCAGGTCAGTATTCAGCTAGCAAAGCTGAATACAGATAGATTCATGACTTGTGCAGAATGCACAAGGTGCTTCTGTATGCACCTTTTGCAAAAAGCCCCAGGCCAGGCTTTAGTACAGAGAGACCCCTCATTGGTACTGGGGTAGCCACCTTGCCTCCACACACAAGGTGGCTGGAATTTTGCAGGTTGAAAATTAGAGGCATAATTACATCCTGGGCTGAAAGTCTGATCAGAGCAGGCTTCCTGCCATACACAGATGCACATATGTAACAACATACATATGCACATATAGTTAACATTTCAAATTCCACCCTCTGGACCAAATAAAGTTCTGGCATTGCAAATCACATGGAAGTAACAGAAAAATACCCCCAAAATCAACAGCAAAAGAGAGTGCCATACCACAGCAAATCCCAGTGAGAACAGTCTGAGCTTCCCAGCTCAGGCTTGGGGAAAGATGGAAAGAGGAGTGCTTAATTTCAACGAATATTCACCACCACGGGTGTCTTCTTTGCCTCTGCCCCAGGCAAAGAAGTCAGGCTGATACACGGGGCATTTTTAGGTATACCTTCCAATCTTTCAGGTTGGTCAATTCATTCATCCCGCCACTTTGCTAGGTGGCTGCTGTCATGAATCAGAGTTGTGTAGCACAGCAGCAGTCCCATTGACAGACACTTACAACAGGAAATGCAGCACTGTCTCAGAGCAAGGGTGAGAGGAGGTGGGCTGTCCTGGGAATACTCACCATGGCTTTTTTGGCCAGTGCCATACAACACTCCTGCTTTTACAGTCAAGATACAAGCATGCTTGCTGGCTTAAGTTCTTCAGATGATGGAATAATGCAGATTTTCCAATGATAACTAAACAAAAACCCAGTACCAACAAAATAATAAGAAATGCAAACTACCATGGCAAGATTTTTTTTGAAGTAGCTTTTTATTTAACTTCATATCTACTACACCTGCCCATCCCACACTGATGTTTTAGCATGTGACTTACATTATTCTCAGCAAAAATAATAGTCATTATGGCTCTGATATTGCAAAGCTACTGCGTGGGCACAAGCTTGCTCTTATTGATCATACAGTTACAGAATCATAGAATACCAGGTTGGAAGGGACCTCAAGGATAATCTGCCTTGACCTAGACTAGATGTCTCAGTACCTTATCCAGCTGAATCTTAACAGTGTTCAGTGCTGGGGAATCCATCACTTCCTGGGGAGGTTATTCCAACGGCTGATTGGTCTCATTGTGAAAAATTTTCCTCTTGTGTCCAATTGGAATCTCCTCAGGAGTAACTTGTACCCATTACCCTCATCTTTTGATGTGGCTTCTTCTAAAAAGGGAACCTCCATCTTCTTTGCAGCCACCTTGTAAATACTGAAACATGGTGATAAGTTCTCCTCTGAGCCTTCTTTTCTCCAGGCTGAACAAACCCAGTTCTCCCAGCCTTCCTCAAACAACAGGCTTCCCAGTCCTCGACTCATCTTTGTGGCCCTTCTCTGGATCCTCTCCAGCCTGTCCTCATTTTTTCTGCATAGCAGGGAGCAAAACTGAACACAGACTCCAGGTGTGGCCTGAGAAGAGCTGTGTACAGTGGGAAAATGACATCTTTATTTCTGCTGGTGATGCCCATGTTGGTACATCCCAGCATCCTGTTGGCTTTCTTTGCCACAGCAGCACACTTCACTCACACTGAGCTGCTTGTCCAGCAGGAGCCCCAGGTCCCTTTTCACAGAGCTTCTCCCCAGCCAGGTAGATCCCAGCCTGTGCTACAGTCCTGGATTATGTTTTCCAGGTGCAAGACCTTCCACTTGTCCTTGTTGAACTTCATAAGGTTCTTGTTAGCTCTCTCTTCCAGCCTATCCTCGCCCTTCCAAAATACCCACTTCCCCTCTCAGTTTGGTATCATCATCAAGCTTCATCGAGGTACACTTGATTCCATTTCCAGATCACTTATGAAGACAGTGAACAGTGCTGGGCCCAATATTGATCCCTGGGGGACCCCACTACTGACAGGTCAACAGTTTGAAAAGGAGCCGCCAGTTCCCACCAGTGCACACACCACTTCTCCAGGCCATAACACATCAGCTTCTCTAGGAGGAGGCTGTGGGAAACTGCCCTGAAAGCCTTGAAGAAATCCAGGTAGACAATGTGCAGCTCTTGCCCTACACCAACCAAGCAGGTTTCTTTGTTGTGGAAGGCCATCAGGTTTGTCAAGCACAATTTGCCCCTGGTGAATCCTGGCTTTTCCCAGTCAAGTGCTTGATTTTGTCCAGTTATTGGGTAAAGACTATTAAATATAGTTAAAAAAGGAGGCAACTGTAAGACTCAATGCAAATAGAATTTCCCCATTTTCTGTATCGACTCCTAGCTTGAAACCACACACACATCAGATGCTCTGAACTCAGAGGTATGTTAGCATTTACCTTAACACACTGATTTCCCATCACTATTGTCATGAAAAGCAAGGAACAACACAGAGGCAAAATAGGAAAAAAAATAACCTGGCCAAATAATTGCATTCTTTGCCAGTAGGTTTAAAATGTCTTTCTTTAACAGGAAGTCTTCCCCATAGGCTTCAGTGGAAAACAGCTATGTTTGCACATATACAGATTGTGCATTGGAGTCAGGGAAAGAGGGCAGCTATTTTTTTATTACGTGGGCTACACAGACTGCAAACTGAAGCTTAAGACAGCAGGGCTGCTCCTGTTTCACCATGGTACGGCCTGCTGACAATTAACCTGTCTGCTTGGGCTGCTCTTCTTCCCTATCCCATCCCTGCATAGCAATTAACAGGGGTGAAAGCAAGCCTGTGCACTCCGTTGTTCCATGTTGGACTGCTGCTTGGGCTACCCAGGGGCCCAGGTCAATGCCCAGAAGATCTTTCCTGGAAGGCCAATGATTCTGGCAGGCTTGAACTTGTAGTACAGACAGACTACAAGAGTCCATTACCACAATGTACAGATGGTACATAACAGAGGGTGAGGATTTGTGGATTCTTAGAGTTACAAGACACCATCTTCCACTTTGACCCCCTGCACAAATTGGACTGAAGGACCAACTCCAGATACTACTGAGCTTAACAGCTTGCAGTTAACCAAACACAGTTTTTCCTCCTGAATTCAGGTTATTCTACAGTACTGGTATTAGCAAGTGGTACTCTGGTTTTAACAGAGATAACCCTGGTGGCAATGTTGGTGAGGTTTTCCCTTCTGCTCACAGCTGAGAAGGTCTCCCTAGAGCACTGGTTTCTCACTCTTCTCCATTTTCAGACTTTTCTGTCCAAGAAGTCTTTGCTTTACTTATGGTGGATAGGTCTGTGCTCTCCTGCAAAATAGGAGTTCCTCCAACACCATTAGGCTTCATGGACATCTTCTGACTTTCTGGAAATAAGATTTCTCCTCCCAGTGATCAACTCTGGAAGGCAGCAAGATGGTCAAAGTAGCTGAGCCACTGATGGAAAAGGGATCAGAAACACACAGGTATTAAAAAAAACCTAGAAATTAGTTCTGGAAGTGACCAGTGACAATGTCTCTCCATTTCTCTCTCAATGCGGTGCAAACTCCATTGTCCGCTGTGTTTTTATTCTACTCCAAGTTTTTGTCATAGAAATCCAGAGGAATAACTTTTCTGGATTCAATGAAATCGAAGCAGAAGTGTGAAGGACATCCCCAAGTGGAGGATCCTTCCTGCCTGATACCTATTCAGCATCTCTGTACATAGGAAGCAATGCTACAGCTTTTCAGGTTACACAGCGTGGTGTAACCCAACCACTCTGTGTGAGGTACCCACCTAAGTGGGGTCTCACCTATGTACATGCTCCCTCTCAGTGAGGCACTGGTAGGGTCGGCATTTCTTATGCTGGAGCTACCAACAGTTCTGTACATTGTCATCATGCAGGGCCTGTGCCCAGCAGGAGCAATTCTTTGTGCAGGTTATTCAGATATTACTCTCCAGGAAATGGCTTCATCAGCATAGGCCCTACTCTGATGAGCAGCAGGGCAGAAACTAGGCTCTCCAATGAAAACAGCCACTGGTTTATTTGTTTTCTTATTTCAACACAGCAATCTCCCTACAGAAAGTTCTAGGAAAGTACACGAGAAACGTTTCTTCTGTGAAATGTAATGAACACAGTTTTCTTCCAGTTGCAAAGCATAATTGAAATATAAACCAAAGCACAAGAATAGGGTTATTTTGGGTGATGGTTTGTGCATCAAAATACTGTGAACAGTTTGGTTTGTCAAATTGAAGACAGGGCAGACGTCTCTCTCCCTTCCTGTTTAAGTCAGTGGTCTGGGAAGGACAGCCATAACCTATAATGATGGTTAGCTCACCGAGAGCAACTTGTTTCCCCCAATCTATAATGCAGTTTTCCAAAGATTGAACACATGCCACAACATGCACATGCTTTGTGATCCTGTTTGACATGGCAAACCCTGGTCTGATTTCAAGTAATATTAAAATCTACACATAAAATAATCAGTTCTGGCAAACCTGACAATACACTTTCTCACATACACAGCTCACACGAAGATGTGGAACAGTCCTTCAAAGTCAAAGAAATGAGTCAAACTTTTCTCTGCAAAAGCAGTTCCTAACTACGGAAGAACTTCACCAAACATGGGACCATGGGACATTTCACTCTGTATTTGCAATTGCTTTTGAGGTGGCAAAGCACTTGAACACATACACAACTGAGCTGCAGGAGCTGTTGAGAGAGGTGGACAGCAGCATGATGTGGCTGCAACATTGCAGCCTAGGAAAGCAGTGGTAAGGCACCTTCTGGCCAAAGAGCATTTTATCCAGATGGGTAATTCCCTGCAACGTGTCCCTACATGCAAAACGTATAATCCAAGACGGAAACAGAGGACTGAAATAACGAATGGTTTAGTTTCTCCTGCTTTCAGAACAAGGTCAATCATTAAGCAAAAATGAAAACATTCTGTCAGTGGAAAGCCCCACTGCTAGGTATAACACACTTACTGAACTTGTTTGGATCTGGGCTCAATAGTCTTTTTGAGCCAACATACCTTAAAAAATATCAGCTGCTTCCTACCTTATTTTCTTAAGTCACTGCAGGAATTTACAAGTAAATACTCCAGCCTCCATCCATAAGAAAACACACTGCAGCACAGGCGTCACGGCTGAATAAACCACTGGGCAAAAGCAGGCAAAAACAACACACAAGCAAACTTGTCACACTGTATGCGGCTCAGGTGAAGTGAAACAAGGCTGGTCTGGCTTGGACCACATGGGAGCAATACCCGTTTGTCCAAGAGCTGCTGTCTCCTGACACTTGAACACGGGAGTGCACTTCTCTGACCCTCTTCTCTCCCTTCAGGGTCTGTCTGTCTGTCCCTCTGAGCTGTCAGGGGCTGGGGGCTCCAGGCAGACTCACACATCTTGGTGAGAAATGTGCTGAGCATCACCACCACTGCCCAGGGAGCTGGCAAAGTGACCAAGGGACATCAAGGGGTGCTTCTCCCAGCAGTCAAGATGTGTGTTAGAAGGCTACAGGCACATGACTGAGGAGAAGTGGTACATGCACATAATTTTAAGATTAATATCCTGCTATCAGAAGATGCCGAGGTAATCCACCAGAAGCTATCCCCATCTTACTGGGAAGGTGTTCGTCAAGGTCTAAACCACAACTTTCAAGACAAAGAGGAGCAACACAGGGGAAAGAAAGGAATGTGGGAAGAAGATGAAATATTTTGATTTCCAAGTAATTGCACAAAGGCCACTTGACAAAACCTGAAAAGCTTCTTGAATCAAATTCCTGCTGAAAGCCAGGAACCTGAAAGGTGTCCCCTCACATCTGTTTTACAATGTTTTGGCTCATTCAGTTTGGCAACTTACTGTCAAACACAACATCGTCAGCTATGGCTCAAGCAAGGGTACTCCCAGAGACCTGACACTTCCAGTGAGCATTTAGCAATAGATTACTCTTCTAGCTCTGTTTTGGAACCCGTGACAGGTCTAGCATTATGTCAGGAGCCAATCTCAAGGACAGAGGTGCCAAGACTGCTTCTTCTCACAGCCAATGCCTACCTCTACCCTCCCAAAGCACCATCAGGGTGCTGCTGCGAGCCACTGCCCTCCTGTCCACCTATGGCTAGGCAAGTGCCAGCTAGATGTGTGCAGCCTGAGGCATCAGACACATTTCACTCTTGTCTGGCAGCACAAACCAGCAAGGAAAATCCAATCACAAGCTCCTCAAGTCACTTCTTTCTTTAGCAACATACACGAGGCACCAAATCCTAAACCAGCCCCAACACTTGGTAGAGTTTCAAGGTTCTGCTGTGTTTTGCACTGACTTTTGCCACCTGACCATCGGGAAGAAATGAGGTCCCTTTGTATATAAAACACAAAAAAAACCAAATTGACTCTGAGCACCTCCACAGGTGTGACAAACTGCTTTGTTTCAGTAACATGTAAAGCTTTTAAACTGGGATTTTCCATCACCCCCCAGTGCCAGGCTGGTGGCTTATGAATCACATTTTACTTATCACATCAGCAAGATGTGTCAATTCTTGCATCAAAGAGGATTAAAACTCTCTTTTGCTTACTCTCATGAGAGCAGGCTCCAGGCTGAGCAGTGTTTTACTTCCTTTACACTAGACACAGAACATCTTCCAGCACATGCTTTGCCTTCCTGGGGTCTTTAATAACAGCATGCCAAGACCAACCCCAAGTAAAAGTCTCTGAAGCACACAAACACTGAATATCCAGCAGTGTTAGGAAAACATGAGTAGCTATCAGTAGGCACTTGTACATGAGCTGAATTACAGCAGCACTCTGCTACCTACACCACAAACTAATTCCTTTGTGGTTACTGCAAGAAGAAGAGGTAATAGGACCATGCAGTGCTCCATACTATGAGCAAAACTTTCCCCTTGTGCCTGGCATGCTGACTGGCCACTGACCCTTGCTAAGGGTCAGAGCCTGTGGCAGGCTTTGGAAATACAGATCCTATGTGCAGATAGGACAGGAAACATGCAACATGACCACTCCCTTTCTGATAGAAACTACACCAAGGGGCTGGTTGCTTTAGTGGAGGATCAAAGAGAAAGAAAACAAGTAAG
This sequence comes from Pezoporus flaviventris, assembly GCF_033815535.1. NCBI lineage: Eukaryota > Metazoa > Chordata > Aves > Psittaciformes > Psittacidae > Pezoporus > Pezoporus flaviventris. The sequence continues at coordinate 58,891,125 of NW_026892550.1, read as the reverse complement.
ATTTCTTTTTCCTTTTCCCAGTTTTCTCATGTCCTGGGAAAGCACATCATGGTGCTACTCTAGGTCTCTAGGTACTTGCATTGTCACCTGCACACAGATCCAGCTGTCCCCTGCTGAGCTGTTTACAGCATCAGGGCTTTACCTCGCCTTTAAGAGGTTAGCTTTTAAATTGCACCTCCTACATCTCTGAGCCCTTAAAAGCCTTTTCGTACCATGAGGCAGAAGTATTTTATTTCTGTCATTAAACCCCAGAGATTTAATCTCACTGGTGTCACAATGCATGCATTGTTAACTTAATCCCATTTTCTAGTTAGCCATGAACTCTCAGATTGCATTCACGCCTTTAAACAAACAGGATGTTCAGGGATGGAGTGTGGCACATAGCTTGCTGCTGCTAAACCCAGCCAGCACCTTCCACTCCCTTTAGGTGTGCCACAGCAGATTGCCCAGACAGCACCGCCCAGGACAGTGCCTGGCCACAGAGCTCAGTCCCTGTGGAATCAGCACCTCAGTTTCCCCACTGGAAGTGAATGCAGTGGCCATGGGTTGCTGCAGAGGGGATGAAAGCTTCTCCCTTGCCACAAAACCCTGATGGATGACACAGACACCCCCCACTTCCCTTCCACATCCTCAAATGGAGAAACACAAGCCCCCACCCCAACAAACGCCTCCACCTACCAACTTGAGGGAGGTTTCTCTAGCTCTGAAACCCCAGGCCTGGGCAGTGTTTGAGCCGGATGGAGGAAGGGAGCAGTTTTGGTTTTTCAGTGACCATAGTGATGCCCTGCTTTTTTCTGGGGTCTGGCCTTTTGTTTTGTGTGGCCCAGAGCCAGGCAGCACTAGTTTAGCAATAGCAAAACAGCTCTGGTCTAGCACAGCTCCTGTTAAAATCTTACTCCTGGCTCAGCAAACAGGAAACTAAAAATTAACCACCTCCCTTGAGCATACCTTCACAAAAGCCCCTTTTGTAGAACACACCAGTGAGGCAGGCAGGACAACACGGGAGCAGGGAAGCATTGAGGGCTGTGGATGACAACAGGGAGCAGAGATATCCTCCTGAGCAGGGAGTTGGGAGAGGGTGAGAATATGTTAGACCTCGTGTCAGCATCTCATGTCAGCATCTCGTGTCAGCATCACATTTGGTACCCACCATAGCCATGGCTGGTGACAAGCGGGGGGAGTATTCATAGGGGACAGAGGTCACTTTTCATTCCAGGAGAAAGGCAGTTTCCCGACACCCATTTCCAGGATGCCTTACTCATTGCTGGGAAGTGCTGAGAGCAGCAGCTGTTGCCCAGTTCTTGCATAGCAAATCCCATCTTGCCCCCAGGCATGTGTCAGAGCTGGTTTCCAACCACCAAAGGAAGCCCATGCAAGTCAGGAGGCAGCAGGAGGTCACTAGGTCCAAACGAGGTGGCAAAACCATCAGCTGCTTGTGACTCACCTCAAGCAACTTTGCTTTGGGCAGTTAGTTTGGAAAACAACATACCTGCCTGTCAGTGATTTACAGTCTTCTACCCTAACCCCCATGCATGGGAGCTGTCTGTGAAACCCAGGAAGCCCATCCAGAGAAACCCAATCTCAGAGGTCCCTGGTTATCTGCAGCCCAAGCCTCCACCTTCTAAGTGGAGATGGGACCTATGCAAAATAATCTACAGGTCTTCGACATCCGATTTCTCTTATCACCAGTATAACAGTTAGTTATTGTTTTACAGATGACTGCTTCACAGCAAGAACCATTCCTTTGCACTAATGATCTTCATTCAGACACATTAATAATAAACAGGAATAAAGGCAAAGATTTTCCAGGCAGCAAATGAGACTCTGAGGAGGTCTGCAGACCACAGCAGTAGCGGGTTTCTTGAGTGCCCACTACAGCATCTTCCTTTCACCTCTGTTCTGGCTCATTTAAAAAAGCAGAAGGTGAAGCTTGGAAGCACAGATACAGTGAATAAGCAGGAGACTATTCCATAAAACTGACACCTAAGGAATTACATTAAGGAATTCTTTGACCTCCATTTGGCTGCTGGGGATTTTGGACAGTCAGAGCAAAAAGCCAGCACCAGTTTACTGAGGGTGGAGCAGAAGAGGTGAGCCCTGGGAGAGGGCAGAGCAATGAAACAGGGAGAAATGAAACACCAGGGTGGAAATGCATAGCGGAAAAGGCAAGGCTGGAGAAACAGGAGTGGGAAAAGGCCTAAGGGGAAAAATGGAAATTGAGTAGTCAGAATGCTGGCAGGGGAGAAGGCCTTAAGCACAGGTAGCTGAGGAAACAGAGCTGGAAAGGGGGGAGGGAAAGCAAAATAAGAAAAATGAATCTACTCCAAAAGGCAGAACTCATTAGTCAGAGGCAGAGCTGAAGCAGAGGGAAAGAGCAAGGCCCAGGCTATGCAGTTCCCACCAGCACTGCACAGCCTTCTGCCCAAGTCTGTGGTAATGGTCCCTGCTGGACCATAGGTCTGCCAGCACCTATACTCCTGCATCAGCTCTGGTTTCATGAGCCTGATCACTTACTTATATGTTATCCTCAGGGAATCAGCTTGCAAGCTCTGCCTCAGAGCTCAGGGTGATCTGCATTGAAAGTTTAGAGTGTAAACTTAGCTACCATTTCTGGCACAAACCTTGGTGCTAACACAGCTCTCTGAATTCCCATAGTTTACCTAAAGGTGCCCCTGCTATTAATGGCATGTACAGCATACACTGCCAGCAAAACTCCACTCAACAATGCTGCCAACTGCAACCATTTTATCCAATTTCTCCCAGGTGTTTTCCATATATACCAGCACCCTGATCCTGGTCCTCTGCCATATGCCAGCAAACATCGTGCTGGAGCATCACCTCATATCTGCACAGGCTCTTAGGAACATGGCACCTTGTGCTAGCCCTCCTGGGTACCCCCAGCTGCCTTCACCTGCCTGCAGAAATGCAGCCCAGTCCCACTTTGCTCAGGACACAGCTGCCATTGTGTATGCATTCAGCTGCTCTAATAGAAAATAAATGGAAAAGTCAAAAGCCAGTGTGTTCCTTAGCTGTGTGACTGATCCTGCCCAAGCATAAGCATCTCCTTTCCAGCCAAGTCTCTATTTCCAGCCCTGCAGATTTAACCCCCTCTTTACTTTCAATTCAGCAAGTTGCTTTCTAAGCCGCTGCTTTGCACTGCTAAATTTTGGTCTTTAAGAATTAACACTCCATCTAAAATCTGAATTTAATGTGTATTCCCAAAGCATGGGACAGAAGATAGTTTAATGCAGGAATTAGTGTCTGCAGACATGTCAATTCATTATGTTGCAGCCAGCAGCATTAAATCCTCTGTTCATAACTTTTGGCTACAGGTGGGGTAAAGCAGGTGACAGAAGTATCATAGAATACCAGGTTGGAAAGGACCTTTGTTTAACTTCATAAGGTTCTTGTTAGCTCCCTCTTCCAGCCTATCCAGGTCTTCCTGCAGGGTGGCTCTCCCTTCCAAAATACCCACTTCCCCTCTCAGTTTGGTATCATCATCAAACTTCATCAGGGTACAACTGATCCCATTTCCAGATCACTTATGAAGACAGTGAACAGCGCTGGGCCCAATATTGATCCCTGGGGGATCCCACTACTGACAGGTCGTCAGTTTGAAAAGGAGCCATCACCCTCTGGTGCATGCTGTCAGCCACTTCCCACCAGTGCACACACCACTTCTCCAGGCCATAACACATCAGCTTCTCTAGGAGGAGGCTGTGGGAAACTGCACTGAAAGCCTTGAAAAAATCCAGGTAGACAATGTGCAGCTCTTGCCCTACACCAACCAAGCAGGTTTCTTTGTTGTGGAAGGCCATCAGGTTTGTCAAGCACAATTTGCCCCTGGTGGATCTGGTGGTCTTTTCCCAATCACGTGCTTAATTTGACTTGTGATAGCCCCCAGGAGTATTTGTTCCATAACCTTCCTGGGGACTGAAGCACAAGTGATGGGACTATAATTTCCTGGATCCCCCTTTAAGCCCTTCTTGTAGATGGGGGTGACATTTGCCTTCTTCCAGGCTTCTGGGATGTCCCCCAGTCTCCATGACTTCTCAAAGATTATGGAGAATGGCCTCAAAAACACATCAGCTAACTCTGTAACACCCTTGGTTGGATACTGCCAGGGCCCATCGATCTGTAGGGATTAAGCTCCTGTAGCAGTTCACAGACAAACTCCTCTTTCCCTGACAATAAGTCTGTGTTTGCATCAACCTGGATTGTTGATCCCTGAGGCCCAACAGTGCTGGTAAAGAATGAGGTGAAGAAAGTGTTGAGAACCTCTGCCTTTTCAGCATTTCTGGTGATTAATTCACTTCTACTGCTTAACAGTGGGCAAATATTTTCCTTCTGTGCCTGCTTGTTGTTTACATACCTGAAGCACCATTCCTTGTAGTTTTTGACCTCTCTGGCCAATTTCAGTTTGAGCTGAGCTTTTGCTTTTCTAACTGCACCTCTGCAGTTTTAGCAGTAGGAAGGGATGCTCCTCAGCAAGGATGTGGGATTATGACCTGACCAAAACAAACTGTGTCTAGCATGTGATGTCTGATCCACATCACTGCTTCCCGCAGCAGCATCCCTTGGTCCCTGCCAGACAGCCATTACATGCTTTTGTTAGATTTCTATATATTCTCTTTTCTGTAAATTTAAAGAGGACCTTCCCTTCCAGTAAATTACAGCTTTCATTTGGCTTTCAGGCCAGCGTGCAACTCATGTTTTCATACAGTCCGAGCTGCTCGCATTTGGCTTTCCTGAGGTGCTGACTGTGGAGAAGGTTAAGCAGTTTAGCGGTTGAGTCACTGGTACAAAAACAAACCTACAGATTTCTGATGCAGAACACACACCAGAACAACATGCTTTAGAGAAGCAGCCCAGCTGGAGCCAAGTATACGTGCTATCACATTGCATGCGCACAGTGTTTATTTACAAAGCAAGCCAAGTAGAACTGCCATCCTTCCAGGTTTCCTTAAACGCGTACTTTTCGTGCCCAGAAGCTGTCCCTGGCTCAGGTTTTTGGTGGGTGGGGGATTGTAAAGCAGCCATGCATGCAGGACCTGCAGACAGCAGTCTTCTCCAGCACAGCAACCTGCTCTAGTGGAAGGTGTTCCTACCCATGGCAGGGGGATTAGGACGTTAAGGACCTTTCCAACCCAAACCGTTCTGTGATTCTGTGATCTACCAGGAGACGAAGTGCAGGTGTGCAGGGAGGGCTTGTCCACAGCTACTCCCATGTGGGCTCTGAGATTCCAGAGATAACAATGGGTTTTCCACACCTTCCCTGTGGCTTTCCTCCCAGTGAGCACACCCATCAACCCCCTCAGGGGACCTCAGTTGTCACCGGAGACGAAAACACCTTTCCAGGGACTGCAGCTTCACACAGCTGCCCTGCACACCGCAGTCCACAAGCCTTGTGAGCACTAGCAATGGGCAGAAATTGCTGGCAAAAATACTCGAGGAAGGGGAATTTTCCCCTAAAGGCTTGGGAACTTAACACTGTTACCTGGAGCTGCACACTGAAGCCTCTGCTAGCTTTTTACAGTTTTTTCTGTCCTCCACACTCATTATGGAAAAAGCGCTTCCCTGCTCCCCCCCTCCCCAGGAGATGGGATGGTTGAATTCTCACTTCAGCAGGGCTATAACAAGTCACAAGGTAAGGCAGGTGAAAGCCCTTCAATTTATAAAAATGTCTCTGTATCCTCTAAAAGCTGAAACAGGCTGCATGTCAATAACCATTTTCCAAAACCCCACTGATATTCATTTGCCCTCTTTGTCCAAGGCTTCAAGGTCCTCTAGACCTATGGCTCCATGGCAAGAGGCTCCTAATTACCAAGGTTACAACATCATCACTGCTGGATTAACAAAGCACTGGGAGGTGACTAAGGCCAGGTTTCAGACCATGATGGTGAGGAAAGGTGATAATTCAACTGGCTTGCCCAGAGATCCAAGGATGGCTGTGAAGTGCCCACAAGCCCATGGCCACTCAAGGTCCAGCTGCAGCATAATAAACACACACATGGCAGAGCAGCTCACTTCATCATATAAACCCTAATGCAGCCACGAGGCATAAAGCCACAGAGTAATTACAAAGAGAACTACTTTTAAGACATGTAGCAAGGGTTTAGTGCATTTCTTTCTTGCCCCCCTTAACAGCAAAGGTGCTGTGGAGTCAGCCAGGTTCCCAGTCCTTCACCTGCCCAGGTAAAAATCTGCCCTTGGCAGGAATGCTCAGGAAAAGCAGAGCAGGGCAGGCTGGCCGTTGCTTCCCCTCTGCCCAGCAAACGCAGGGAGATACAGCCCCTCTGACACCTCACTGCTGGTGTTGATACCTGCAGTGCTGCCAGCCCCACAGCCAGGAGCATGAGATGCTGCTCACATCCTGCTTTGATGACCTTGGCACCCGCAGCTCCCCTCCAAGGGCTGGGTTTGAAAAGGGGCTGGTACCAGTGCGTAAGACAAGAAGCAGCCCACAGCCACCTGCTGCCCTCCTGGAGAAGGTAAGGAGGCTTCCCAAGGGACTGTATACCCAAGGTCTGGGTTTGGTAGTTTTTCTTAATGAGGATGCTGCTCCAAGGTATAGCACTGGGAAACCACTGTGTGCTTTGGGGAAAGGATCTAACCAGAGCCTTGCCCAGCTGGCCTGCTGTGACAATCCCCAGTTAGGGGTCATGGCTCACCCTACCCTTATCTGGCTCGCTGAACCACTTTTCACCCAGCACCAGCTTTTCCCAGTACTGCTGCCTGTACCAGCCCACTTGAAAAAGCAACATGAACAGAAATCCACCTTTACAAAACCTGAGGGGTTTCCCACTGCCACAGCTGCTGCAGAAGCCCCTCCGCACCTCATGTGAGAGGGCTTTTGGCCTCTAGAAATTAGTGATAGCCCACAATAGCAGATTTTTCCTCTAAGCACCACATTCACCTGGGTAAACAACCATACTCACCTGGACACATCCTGACAATTAGGATTTGTAAAGCAAGCTCTGATTTTTTAGCTCATCAGCCCTTGCTGCAGGGAAAAAACAGCTCCCCAGTTTGCTCAAGTACTCCAGGAAAACCCTTTCCTCAGGAAACTAGCACTTTGCCCATTCAGTGGCCTCTTGTGCTATTTGGCAGGTGAGTTTTGGAGGAGCAGAGGCACCACAGTGGTGGTGAGGAGGAGGCTTGGAGTGAGCACTCCAGGATGCCATGTGCCCCAGGATGCAACCCCAGTCACTGCACGAAAATTCTAGGTGCTTTAACAGCAGCTGTGCAAGGAGGTAGTGCTGGTTTATAAATGCATGCCGTTTACACCTGAAAGAGCCGGTTTTAATCCTGACCTTGCCGCTCAAGCAGGGCTCCCCCGGAGGTCGGGGAAGAGGAGCAAGAGGGAAGCAGTGCATATCCCGGCACCAGGCAGAGGGGGGCATCATTCAACAGGCACAGAACCCTCCCAGCAGCAGGCTCTTTACTCCACTAGATGGTGCTCACACCTTGCTTATGGATGCTGCTTAATGGCGTAGACAAGGATGAGCTCCGGACTGGTGAGGGAGGTGGCCAGGCACCGCGCTGGGGTCTCCACGGGGCTGCAAAACCACCAGTCCCAGCCCTGACAGCGGTGAGACCCCCAAAACCACCCCCTTCCTTTGCCATGCAAAATGAAACATACATTGAGCCCCAGCTCCCTGGAGCATCGCTGTGGCCCGTCAGATGTGAAGCGTGACATGCCATGGCAATTCTGGATGCAAGTTTCCAGCCCAGGCTGCCAGCAGCCCTGTATTCCTTTTCACTCTGACCCGGGTGGGCCAACACAGGAGGTACCGGAGCCTTTGGGGGTCTTGTGGATGCTGCCCCACACCTGGGAAGCTGCAGGCAAGTTCCTGCCCCAGACTGCTAAAACCTTAAACCAGGCTGCTTGGCACACCTTCCCTGGGGCCACTGCAGCCTGATCCCCTGGTGTGGGTGTAGGGGGCACATGCAGGTTTTGCCCCTTTCTGGCAAGGCAGAGCTCTGACAGTTGGTACTACTGGTAGCACCAGAGATGTGCAATGTTATCCTTGTCCTGGTGGTCTCAGCGTCACTCACCCATGCATGATGCCCAGGAATCAAGTCTATGGCCTGAAACGGGACATGCCACTTTACCACGTGTGGGTGTGCAGAGGACGAGGGAGCAGATGTTCTACTGTACATTGCCATCATGGAGGCTGCTCCCACATCCTCTCTCTGCAGGGTGAAGCTCCTGTGGGGGGTCTCGTCCTGCTCGTGCTGAGAGTGGCACCTATCCCAGCTAGGCTTGAACGCTGCTCCCACTGTGAGGTTCGCTGCTGATCACACCCATTTTAGCAGCTTCTCAGACAGAAAAAGCAACCTGCAATTGCATAAACAGTGATTAACTCTGGGCACTGGTGGCACAGCTCCAGCGTGTCGAAGCCCAGCCTGGCTCACGTGCCGGGGACAGTGGTGAGAATGGCGGCAGCATGGACAGGGCATTATGGTGGTGCTAGAAGGGTGGCAGGGCTGGCAAGTGCCCTGGCAGGGTGCTGGAGAGTGCGATGGGGAGTTCTTGCTGCAGGAGGTGGATGAGCCAAGGGGTGGGTGATGCTCTGTGGGGCCCCCCAGCAAGGACAAACTGTTCCCCTCAGTTTGGGAGGTTTGATGAGGATGGATGTGTGGGGCTAGTTGGCCAAATTGCTGCCCCAGAAGTGATAGATGGGTGAGCGATGTACTAGGGCTAGAAATCCCCTCGTGCCAAGGACCAGACCCCTCGCACCATGCTGCTGGTGGCAAAGCATTTGCCTGAAGTCCTGCTGCAAACACCAAAGTCATCAGAGCCTCAGTTACAGAAATGCCTTTATTTCTCCATTAGGCTGGAAATGAAACCGCTAGGACAGAGGCTTTTTCTCACCGTTTATTAACTTGCTTCGCATCAGTGCATGAACAATGCTACCCTATGCCGTGTAGCACGATTGCTGTTACATGGCTGTCTAGCACAGCAAACCCATACATTGCTGTCACAACGCTGGATGCAGTCCCCCTCCAATTAACAGCAGGATTGCATGAAATGAGTGATTTTTGGCTCCTGGACTGTGAAGCACCACACAGCGACATGCACAGTGCCCCTCACCCAGGCAAGAGCAGTGCCCGCAGTGGGGATGCTGAAGGGGGGACAACACATGGGACCCCGCAGCTCCACTGCTGGAGCCCACTGAGGGGAATACCAGCAGTCCCTCAGAGGGCCCCCCGGCTCCAATGGTCATGTGGGGCTCCCCACTCTGAGGGCTGCAGTCCTGCCTGCCGGCTATCGCTGCGGCTGCCCCGCTCCCCCTCGGAGGACTGGCTGCTGTCAGCACTCCCCAGGCTAGCGTAGGAGCCGTGGGGGCCGCCCCCCGCCCCTCCAAGGGCATAGAAGGCCTGCTCGCGGACATGGAGCTCGTCGGCACGCTTCATCTGGTCCAGCTGCCTGCTGCGGCCCAGCGCTGCGAACGTGCCCGGCGCCCCAACCCCCAGCCTCCTGCCATGGCGCATGGGCAGGCGGCCTGCCCCTGCCCCGGCACCCACCACCACCGATCCTGCCTTGACACCCCTCTCCTGCTCCTGGCCTCCCCCCGCTGCCACACTGTCCCTGCCTTGCCCTGCCGGCAGAGGGGCGCTGCCCCTCTCTGCGGTAGGACGTGATCTGTCCCTGTCATTGCCACCGTGGCTGCCAGCCCTCATCTGGGCCCTGCTTGGTGCCTGGACACCAGCTTTGCTGCGTGGGGATGGCACCTTCTCCATCTTGGGGGTCTTGTCCAGCCCTGCTCCCCCCGGAGAGACCTTCACCCCTGCCCCGGGCTGTCCCTCCCTGTGGGGCTTTGGGGTGGCTGACCCCACTTCCCTGCTCCCCTCTCTCTCTGCTGCAGTGCTCTTGCCTGCCTCATGGCCACCAGCCGTCTCCAGCGGGGTGGTGCAGTCCTTCTCACTCACCCCAGGGGAGGCCACTGTGGTGCCCAGGCGGATGCCGGCTCCCTCAGCTTGGATGGTGGCACCAGCCTCCTTGTCGCCCTCTGGCTGTGGGGTGGTGACAACCAGGAGGGCTGGCCTCCCATCAACCCTCTGCCCCCCATCTCTTGCCTCATCATCATCATTCCTATGGATGCCAGGACCCGCAGGGACAGTCACGTCACCACCAGCAAACCCCGAGGGGCCAGGGGTCACTGATCCTTCTCCATCACCAATGGTGGTGGCACCATCCTCATCGTCTCCTGTAGGACGCCCATACCTGGGGCTGCTGGTGATGCTGTACCCATGTCTTGGAGTGGCTGTGGTGGTCCGTCCTTCAGGCTGCCTGTGAGAAGGGATGCCATCATCATCATTGCCATCATGTGCCACAGTGACACCCAGCCTGGGCAGGGGGCTGCTAGTTGCTGCAGTGGGGATGCCATTGTCCTTGCTGCTAACAGTGGTACCGACGTGGGTGGTTTCTTGCTCTCCCACATGGATATTGGCCCTCCCAATGAAGATGTTGACCTCGTCGTCCTTGTCTGGAGAGATCTGGGTGAAGCTGGTGGCCCTTGGTGTGCTGCCCACCTTCCCGTGGGTGATGGTGATACTGCTCGATTCAGGGATGTAAGCGTATTCATCCACACCTTTGGCATCAATTTGGACGTCCTCCATCTTCTCAGTGACAGAAGCAAGAGCGGCCCCTCCTGTCCCTGGGCCCTGCATGGCACCCTCCTGCCCTTGGACAGGGATGGTGGCCTCACCACTGCCCTCATCCACAGCCCCTCCTGTGGCAGGGGCCCTCTCCCTGCCAGCTGTCATGCCCCCCTCCACTGGAATACCCGCAGGGGCACCAACATCCCTGTCCTCACTCCTGACACTGGACCTGTTCCCTGCCACAGCCTCACCAGAGTGTCCGCCCTCCTGGGGGACAATGGAAACACCACCATCGACTTCAAGCACCAAATCCAGGTCACCGCTGCCCTCTGAGCTGGCTGGGGTGGGACCTGCGATGCCGACACCACCGCGTGCTCGTGCACCAGTGCCTGGGCGAGGTCTGTGAGTATCTCTGCCAGTGCCTGCAGTGCTGTGGTTTTCAGGCCTGAGGCTGGTCCCGTTTTCCATCACAACCATGCTGCCATTGCCATCGTGCTCTGGGGCTGTCCTGTCATCCGTCAGCCCCTGCCTGGCATCATCCTCACCCAGCTGACGGCCGGGGACGGCACTCTGGCTGTCAGCCTCTTCCTTCTGCGCAGTACAACAAGGGAGAGATCAGGGCCAGCCCCAGTGCCTGCCAGCTGCATGGGGCACTGCAGCCACGCTGGGGTCCTGGTGTGACACCCAGCTGCCTCCTCACCTTTATCTGTGTCTGGTTCCTCCGTGTTGAAAACGAGTAGACGTATTTGAAGACATAGAAGCCATGCTTGGCATTGCAGCCTTTCAGCAGTATCTGGTGGAGAAGAAAAGAAGCAAACCCCACAATTTTCTTAGTAAATGTGATGTCAAGAGCTTGCCTTGCTGTACCTGGCACTGCAGCAGGGACCTACTAGCATCCACCGGAGCCCTGAAAAGGTAGCTCTCACTACCTTATAGCTGCCATTGTGGGCAGGGACCTGGGTAGGATTCAGGTGCTTGCCTCCTGATCTCCAGGGTTTGGCTTTCCCTTGGGCTCATTTTTACAGGGTAGCTTGTGGTTTGAATGAACAACCTGGTTGATGGTCCCACCAGACATTAAGTGATGGGACTGATGGTGACTAAAGTGCTGGAAAGACAGCAACTGGCTTCCAATAGGCAAAACCAGACATTTTCTCCCACACTGCTCATCTGAATTTTGCTACTGATGCATTTTACACTGATATGCTTTGACAAAAACAACCCTATAGCAGGGTTTTAGTGGGCCTGGGACTTCTGCAGCCTCACCTGAGGGTACATCAAGCATTTATGCTCTGGGGCTGGGCAGGGGCAGAGCAGCAGTTGGTGTTGAAGGAAGCCTTTTTCTGCTTAAGCACATCACACCTTTCACCTCCCCTGCTCTTCATAAAGGCTGCTCAGATGCAAGCAGACAGATGGTCTCTTTTTCTGTGGCTCGCTAGGGCTGCCCTCCAAAAATGTTTTTTTTTCCTATAGGGTCCAGATGGGGCAGGGGGGACTTACCCGGTGCTGTCCTGCACAGTTCCCGGCAGCTCTCCCAGACAGTGGCGGTGGTACCTGTTGGCAGCAAAACACAAATGAGAGCTGAGGTGTCAAATGCTGCCCTGGTGTGCAGGCAGTTTCCAGCACCCACTGCTAGCCACTCTCCTTGCCCAGTGTGATGGGCATGCCATGGTGTCCAGGGAAGGGTGGGAAAACTGTTTGTAAGCCCATAAATCCTAAGGTGCTACCTGGGGTACTGGCTCAAAGCCAGCAGTAGTAGGAAAAGTCAGAACCCCATTCTGACAAGTATTGCAAATCCTGCTACAGCATGCTTTTAATACGATACAGCTACTTTTAATGGGATATTGTTGCTCTGCAAATACCCTGGATTATGCTGCAGGGTATTTTCATTGCAGAGCACTGCTCGCACCACAATAAGCTGCAGCTTACGTCTGGGATCTGGCTGCAATGAGAGCCTGAAGCTGGTTTAACTGGTTGTGATTCCCAGTGTTTATTGGGCAAACTCAGCAGCAACAGCTGTGCCCCCACAGCCAGGTTTCTGTACAAGCTTCTGGCTTCCTCTGGTTATCCTGGCATCTTTTGAGATGTATTGGCCAGTGTATCCCTCAGGGATGGGGAACCTGGAGGTGGGAGCATCCTGTGAGCCTCACCAAGACATTCCCTACATGAGAATGTGGCCCTGAGCCACCTCCAATCTCAGCAAAATCAGCCACTGAAGTGCCTTGAGCACAGCTGAAAGGGGCAGAAATGTACCCCAGAGTATTAAATATTCTGGAGTTATTCTACTGCTTGTGAACAATGTCAAAGGCTGGATTACAGCCCTGGCTACACAACAGAGTATTACCTGCCTCTTTTTTGTACCCTTATCTGAAAAGCAAATCTGTGCTGATTTATTGCCTCCCCCTGTGCTACCCTACAACAGACCTGCTTGTACTAGCTTGTTGTGGGGGCTAAAGGACACACAACTGGTGCCCAGCCCTCAGGGAAGATGTGGCTTCCCTCCTCCTTACCATGCCAGAAAAACATGCCTTCACTAGGAGCAGATTTTCACTCTAGCTGTGTATGTAATACATTGGGAAGCAGTTTCAGAGAGAAAAATGACTGCTATTATATTCATCTTAGTTTGCCCTTTGTTTCAGTTATGTCTGTCTGAATTTCACTTTAGGAGAGCTGGAATATAACTGCAGGCACCCCTCTGACCACTGATACCCACATGGATAAGCTGAGAATCCTCCCTGTACCTCCCTTTCCATTGCTCTGCTCAGGCTGTTCCCAGGCCAAAAGCTCAGGCACCTCAATACTAATATTCCTCAGTGATAACATATATTTTTCTTGCTGTGTTCAACTTTGTGCCAGCACTTCAAATCCCCCACCCCAAGCCCCAGAGGTGCTACGTGGAAGCACAACTCATGCTTTCCTGTTGCTGAAAGCGTGGTGGGCCACACTGGATGGCACACCCCATGCTTTCAGCAGCACACTGGGAAGCTGGGGAGAGCCATACTCACAGGTATTGAGAGGGCTGTGCTGAGCAGGCACAGGCACAGGCACACGAGGGCTGTTTGCATCTTGGGCAGCTCCTGGAGACACAAAGGAAAGCATCACTGAAGTTTGTCTTCCTGGAACTTGTGGTATCCAACAGTCCCAGTCAGCAGCAACCCAAAATCCCCCACAGCACAGGTTATCCAGTGACCCTGGCTTTCCCCATCCTTTGCAGTGGCCCTCAGCATTACTGTGCCTCTCTGCGCTCCTTGCAGCAAAGGTGATGCTCTTACCACGTGCATACAGCAGCAAGGTGAGGACACATCCATGGCCAGCAGCACTGACTGGGTACTTTAACACCAGCTGTTAAAGCTTCTTAACATGCCATGTCAAAACACCTTGGGTGGATATTTGCAATAAATGACCACCACAACCACTGCAGGCTAAGCCATACAGTCGTAAGCCCGGATTAAGACACTTGCACACTGTTTTTAACAGCACAGATAAATGGCAGAAGACAATAGCTCTTTTGGCTAATAATTCTCATTTCACCCATCCACCCTGGTTTGGGCTTGCAGGTCTAGCCCAGAAATTATATTCAACCATGCAAGAGCTGCTACAGAAAACATCAGAAGGAAATTCATATACAAGGATTCTATGATTCCATAAGGATCAGCAGTACAAAGCAATGTAGGTTCAAGAGATCTTAACGTAGAGATATGCATAGCTGAGGCTGGGACCATCTCCCTGTCCCCACCAAGGCTTGCCCAGAGCGAAAGCAGAAGATGCCCTGCTCAGAGAGAGCAGAGACGAAGGGCTGTGGAGAGACAGGCCAGGCAAAGCAGGTAAGGAGATTACCTTTTGCTGTCGGAGGCAGGTCCCAGCAGCAGACCGTGGAGGCTGTGTCCACTTTGCTGAAATTTAAAGTTGGCCCTGGGTGTGCAGAGCCAATCAGCTCCTGCCCAGGGACATTTGTCAGGGCTGGCAGCACCCGCAGATAACCAGGGGGAGTAATTTCCAGCTAAAAATGTGTTTGTGGTGGAAGACAGCTATCAAATGTTCCACCTGGCTGGATAAACAGAAAGCATGGGTTATAAATATCTGTTCTGAAGGCGAAATTGCTCGATGATTAGCGCAGATCTTAGTGTGGCACACGTCCAGCCTGGTTATTGATAAGATGGGTTGCAGGGGGTTTTAACGTGCTCACTGTGACTGACATGGGAAAGCCTGACAAGGCTGCAGGAACAGAAGGGTGAGCTTGTCCTGGTCGCAGCCACGACAGGCATTGTGGGACAGTGCTGGCCAAGCTGAGAGCTGCCACCACGCCTTAGCTTCTGACACTTGCTTTTGGGGTTTCAACCTCAGCCCGCCTGAGGCTGAGCACCCCATCCCTGTGCAAGTGCAAAATAGAAGAGTGGTTTTAAAAAAAAGGTATTTTTTTAATGCAGGGCTTCCACAGGTCTCTTCAAGCCCACCTTTGCTGTAGGAAGGTGTGCTACAAGGATGTGCACAACATACGTAGTCTATTTCTGCACCCTCTATCTTTAGTGGTATTGCTGGTCACCTACACATATGCCAAGGGGGGTTGCCCATGCTGTGGGCAGCCTGGCTAGGTGGCTCACTGTGGTGATGGTGACAACAGCTCCCATCCTGCATGACACCCTGCCTCAAACCAAACCCTGGGAGTGGGCACAACCATTGCATTAACACCAGAAATACTCAAAACATCAGCATCCAGCCTCAGGTGGGAGCAAATCTCAGGGCCAGGAGGAAACTTGCCCTTTCCACCAGGCCAGGGAGCTGCAGTCGAATGCAGCCCCGTGAATGCTGGAGCAGTGGCCAGCGCGCTTTGGCTCAGGGGGCAGAGCTTTGGCCAGGTGCCCGGGGGGACTGACGCACATGGGACTGGGCCATGTGCCCTGTGGGAGCAGGACCTGGCCCTCGGCAGTGCCAGGGCCCTTTGTCCCTGCTGGTTCCCTGACGTCTTTGGGCATCCCTGGGGATGTGGACAATGGGGTTCCCCTACCACAAAATCTTGCAGGGCTCCCCAGTGCCACCGCAGGTATCTGGCTCTGGGCTCCCATCCTGCAGGCAGCACCCTCTGCCACCCTGGCAGCTGCAGCCCAGCTTTGGCGCATGGAAGTGGGTTTGTACAGTGGCCAGCAAAGGAGAATAGAAACTTGATCTACAGGTTGATCTATACTGGAAGCTGAACATAAGTTTCCCTTCCAGGAGTGAGAGGGCAGCATGGTACCTGCTGTAACTCATCACTTTTCATAAATGGGGGCCCTGCCTGGAACCCAGAGGAATTTGGTCCTTCCCCATCCCTGGTGCTGATCCCCAGTTGACTGGGCCCATGCTCACATGGGGAGGTGACTTTGGGTAGAGATCTGGGGACCACAAGCCAGGCATCCCCATCTCTGATACAGGAGGCAGGTAGAGGCACGACTGCTGCCACTGTGACACCCTTACCTTGCCCTGGGGATGAGACTGTGTGGTGGGGAGAGATGTGGACTGTTTTGGGCTGTAGCACTCGTGTCCAAAACACACGTCCAAGGTGCCTGGATTTGGTGTGACCCACATGCCTGGCTCAGAGCTGCAGGAGCAAAGCTGTCATTACAGGGATGTGCATTTACAGCTAGTGATGCACGAAAAGAGAAATTAACATCATTACCTTTATTAATATTGCCTGGTCTGTGGTCAGGCTACAGGAGGCATGCTACCAAGGAGTGGAAGATGTAAAGTTATCATCACCCACATATTGCAAATTCATGCCAACTCTATGTAAGACATGGCAGTAATCCCACAGCAGTGACCCTGAAAATGCCCTTTCATTTTTTGGAGGGGACTCTACAGAGGCATTCCTAGTTAGTCTTTCTGCTTCTCCCTCTTTTTGTGTGCACCTGAGCTGGAATAAAGAGATTTAACCCTGAGCAGCATGAGCACCTGCAGCCCCTCAAATCCACCAAGCGTTGTGCTGCCCCACTGACCCCAGTGAATTTGGCAGTAGAGCTTTTATCATCAAGAAGCTCAGTTCTGTTGCTTTATTTCGTTTTGCTTCTTAAAATACAAAAAAAGGATGGGACAGAGCCAGTGCACACCACAAGCTGCCCAGCATCCCCTCTGGGGCGTGGCAGCTGCAGGGAGCATGCAGATGGATGTTCCTGAGTGAGATGGGGCAGGAGGGGCCAGCACTGGGGCTGCCCCTCACTCCCTGCTCATTGGCTGTAGTAGTAATCCTGGCCATACACATCATAGCCGTGCCCCTTATAGTAGCCGTACTCATCCTCGTAGGCCCGGTAGCTGTCCCCACGGGCATATTCATCCTGCTCCCCATAGCTGCCATCGGTGGTGCCCTCGTCCCCTCGGCCATGGCTCCCGACCGTCACCTCATACTCCCACTGGTCCCCAGCTGTGGTGGCATACGTGGGTGCCACATCTCCTGTGGTGGTTGCCTGGGTCAGCCCTTCTTCATTGGTGGAGCTGGGAACCGTGGTGTCTTCAGTTTCCTCCTCCTCTTCCTCCTCTTCTTCTTCTTCTTCTTCTTCCTCTTCCTCCTCTTCCTCCTCCTCCTCCTCAGCTGCAGCATTGCCCTCCTCAGCCACTGCAGTGCCATTGCCATGAGGTCCATCTGCACCCTCAGTGGTGTTGGTGCTTGTGCCATTGATGCCACTCTCATTCTCGGCTATCTCTTCCTCTTCCTCCTCTTCCTCTTCATTCTCATCACTGTCTTCATTTTCAGAGTCACCCCCCTTGCCCACAGTGCCGTTCCTGCCTGCCTTTAGAGGCCCTTGGCAGCCCTTGCCCTGGCAGGGGAAAAGAACACTTTTAGTTGGGTGCTGGAAGGTTATAGCTTTTTGGTGCCACATGACATGGGGCAGGTGTGGGCAGAGATAAGCATCACCCCCATCCCTTGAATGGCAAAACTGCCTTTTTGGGGTGCCCCTTCCAACCCTCTTGACAAGTTAATGGTCAGAGCTTGGTCCAGCTATGGGTATCTTGCACAGCAGACCCTCAAGCAGAAAAGGGGTGCAGGGCACCACATGGGTGCAAGCAAACATGCATAACCCCTGTCCATGGGAGCTCCCCTCCAGTCCCCCAAAACACACCTGCTGGGGGCATGCAAGGTCTCCTCCCAGCCCATCCTTGCTGTCTCCAGGGGCTGCTCCAATGAGGTGGCCATCTGCCTTGGTGCCAGCATGGGATGGCTTCTGCAAGGACAGGGAGAGAACAGGGTGGGTGGTCAGCAGTGGGAGCACAGCACAGCCCCCCCCCCCCGCCCCCCCCCCCCCCAGCAGTGAGGGGGGCACACAGCATCCCTGCACAGTGTTTGGCACTGCTCTGAGTTTCCTTCCTTCCCACGGGTCTCGCCCTAGGCTGAAATCGAGAAGCTGCAGCAGGGCAACCCCAGCCATGCAATTAAGCGGTGGTGGCTGGAGCTGGGTGTTCCCATTCTGGCTACACATTTTGCTTTAAGAAGCATCTAAAGGTTCGCTTTTGAAGTTACCTCTCCTGGCTTCCAACAAACAAAGAAAACCACAGGCACACTACTTGCAGACACACTACACACAAGGTGGAGATAGATGGCAAGAGCATGACAGTGAGGCATGAGCCCCAGCCCCACCAGCAGTAAGCCATCAGCACCACTCAGCCCCAGGGACCACACAGCAGAGCGAATCCCTCAGCAGGGTGCACAGCAGTCCATGCTGATAAAAGAGGAAATGAATACCCCAAATTCAAGCAGAGCCTGGAGCAACCACTGCAGAACTGGTGGGGCAGCTTGCCCTCTCCATAGCCCTTGGAGCACCTTGCCACCAGCAAATGAACCCAGGTATGGCAGGGAGACACAGGGTCACTGCCATCCCTGCCCAGGGCAATCCCCATTGCTCATGTGCCAAGACCAAGGATGCTCACCCTGGTGTTTTGAGCCAACTCAGACACTTAAAATACGGGTGTATCTGAAACCAGAAAAAAAAACAGGCTGTTTTCTTCTCCACTGGGGAGCCACCAGACTGCATGGTGAAGCCAGCTGTAGTGGGTCTGCAGCGGGGATACCCCCCATCTAGTAGCCAATATAATCGTGCTCTTTATATACCTGGGGGTATAAAGACCCTGGGGACTTTAATCATGATTTATCCTGCTGACCATTTCCTGCATCCCTGCTCCTGAACAGCCACTGCTCTGCTGCCCTTGACACAAAAAAGGCTACCTGGAACAGCAGGCTGCATTCCCCAGATGCAGCTGCATTCATGCATATCGCTTAATTTCTTCCTCAGGAATGAAATTCCCCCTTTGGCTGTCCCATCTCACTACTTGAAATTATCCCTAATGATCCCAGTGGTAGGAAAGAGCAACAGGCAAAAAGGGGCAAACTGCAGGGAGGTGCAGAGGCCACCTCATGCTGCACCCCAGCCCCAGGCAGGCCTGCAAAGTGGGGTTCAAGACCAGATGCCCAGGCTTACACTCCTGTTAAAAAGACCGCTGAAACTGGCATTTAAATCACTAAAAAAAATTGGGGGGGAAAGAGAAAAGAGGTGATTACACCTGACACGTAGGTTTCCAAGTATGATGGATCCCTGTCTCAGAGCACTTGTATGCCTGAGACTACTGAGCATTTGCAGCCTGGTGGGGCACAAGACACCATTGTAATCCCTGGTTTATAATTCTGGGCCTGAGTGACTCTCTCAAATGCAGTGGTACCAATGCATGTTGACCCAGCAGAGAGGAGCAGCATTTCTAGATGGGCTGGTACAGACGTGTATTTCCCAATATAGCATCAGTTTGTGTCCCTTCACACAGACATGTGCAAAGCACAACTGTATTTCCCACAGCAATATTATCAGCTCTATGGGGGCAATGCACCCGGAAAGGAGAAGGTAAGAGAAGTCCCTAACAGTACTTTTTGCCTGTGTGATCCTCCCTGTTTCTGCCCTTTGGATTGTCCTGCTCCTTTCTGAGCCACTGAAAATGGAAACCCAGACAGTTTGTCTCTGTTGTTGGTCCATCCTGTGCCTATCCTCTTTAGAAAGGAAATAAAAAGAGAAAACATACAAAACACAATCAAATAAAGCCTAGAGTAGCAAATCCAGTCTCATCCAGAGCACAAGGCTGTGGGCGGTCAGCAGCCACAAGAGATGATGAGCAGAGACTACAAAACCAAAGAAAGTCCCCAAATTCCCGTATTTGTTTTTCAGACTGATGGTTTGCTGTACTCACCCACCCTTCCTCCTCTTCCTCATCTGAGCCGTCCCCCTCTTCCTCCGATGAGTCACTGCCCTAAGGAGATGGAAAACCAAGCCATAGGTAGCCAGACTTGGAGATCTCCATTAGCATCACAACTGTGATGCTTGCCCTGCAAGGCAATGGCAGACCGTGCCCCCAGCTCATCTGGGTCAGAATCTCCACATTCTGTGGGCAGCGAAGCATCAGCAGCCTCTCTGAAGCACCCACCTGGTACCGTTGCTGCGGGGGATACAGGTAGGCATATCTGTACAGGTAATACCGATGCCTGCTCTTGAGCACCTGTAGAA
This sequence comes from Pezoporus flaviventris, assembly GCF_033815535.1. Classification (NCBI taxonomy): domain Eukaryota; kingdom Metazoa; phylum Chordata; class Aves; order Psittaciformes; family Psittacidae; genus Pezoporus; species Pezoporus flaviventris. The sequence continues at coordinate 58,871,011 of NW_026892550.1, read as the reverse complement.
AGAAGAAGGGCGTAAATCCCACTAGGCTGGGGCTTGAGTGACTGAAACGTTCCCATCCTCAAGGGCAGCACTGCGTGGGGCTGGGCATGTGGGATGGGGGACATCCTACCGCGTTTTCTTCTGAGTCATCCAACTTGGCTCGCCGCAGCCAGCTCTTGACCTGGGAGAAAGGGTGGGTTGGCACATGTCCCACACCAGCCCCAGCGAGGCCAGGGGTTGCCAGGGTGTCCCCCCAACTGCCTGGCACTCACCGAAAAGGCACATGCTATCCCCACCAGGCAGGCGAAGACCAGGGCAGTCCTCATGGCTGCTTTCTCTAGGAACAGCAAAATATGGCAAAGACTTGCTTTCCAGCTACCCCAAACCATACAGGTGTCTGCATCCACATGGGTGAGTGGGGAGAAAAAAGGCTGATCTCCAGCAACTACTTGATGTGGTCACCCAACCTCTCCAGAGATCCAAGTCTTTCTTTTTGTATTTGAACAAATCTACATTTTAGTTTTGAAAGAAGCCAGAAGAGTAATTTCACCCAGTAGTAGATGCCTTGTTTTCCCTAGGCAGGACTAGTTGCTCCTGCTTCCCCATTGCCTCCAAGTGAGTGGGGAATGCCAATCCCCATTGGAGATGGAACAGGAGCAGCCAGAGGGAGCGCTGCCCACTGTGGCCACCCTCCCACAGCCATGCAACCTGCTCAGTCTGCCCAGGGAGCAACGCTCATGGGAATTACACCTCAGAGAGCTAACCTCATGGAGGAAAAATAAATACGCAAGCAAAGAAATTAATATAATTGCTTCTGCAGTCTGCATTGACAAAATAGCACTGGCAAGGCACAAAGGCAAGAAGCCTGCTGCAGGCATATCTAGGAGGGGAGGCTTGGCTCTAGGCAGGTCTGAGCTGCACTCCCTAAGCCCCACAAAACCCAGCCTGCTTGCCTTCATCATGGCTCCAGCAAGGAACACGCCTGATCTTTCCCCCAGCACCCCAGGGAGGGATGCTCCCAGCCACCAGTCAGGCACAGTAACCTTCCTTTTTCCCTACTCTTCCTCCAGCTAAACCCACCATCAGTTCTGCTGAGTTTTTTGGGGGTGGGCAGGGGAGTTGTTATATTTATCTGCACTTGAGTTTTCCCCATCTTTGTTTAACTCAGGCTAGAAAACAGCTGGCCATGTGCCACCTTCCCTGGCCATGCAGCAAGGCTCTGGATGATCATCCCCTCCACCCAAGTGCTCCATGAAGGCATAGACCCAGGAAAAGGCTAAAAGCAGCATCCAGCCCCACAGCAAGCCAAGTCCCTCCATCCCCACAGAAAGCAGGTAGCAATGCACAACCCGGACAGGAAAAGCAGCAGCAAGCTTACCCAGCCCCAGCACTGATGGCTACCCGTGGAGTCAGCCAGCACTGATTTCCTCACGCTGCTTCCCACTGGGATATAAGGTCTATTTTGCCCCTCCCCCCCCCCCCCCCCCCCCCCAGCCAGTCACCGCCCTGTCCAGAGTGACGCCAGCCCTCCAACGTGCACCAGAAAACCCCCAAACTTGAGCGCTGGCAGATTTGGTGCACAAACATAGCAGCCGCACAGCTGCCAAACCCAGGGAGGTTTGGCACTGTGCCGCTTAATTGAGGGTCTGGCCTCAGAGCATGGCCAGAGGAGGCCGGAGGGTATAATAACACCCTGGGTTTAAATGAAAATAAATATTGGGAAATCTGTTCTCAGGGGGTGTCTGCCTCCTTTTTGGGAAATTCTGTCACTGTTTTTTCAAGCAGACAAAAAAGACCAACCTCAAAGGCCTGGCTTCACAGGCACTTGGGCATAGCCATTAAAGACAAAAAAGGCTAAATCCAAACAAATCACTTTCCAGACTGTCTGTAGAGGTGAAATGGGCCTCAGGCAGGGCAGGGAAAGAAAAGGGGACTCAGATACAGGTGTTACCACTCCCCCTTTGAGAGCCATTCTGCCACAGTGATGCTACAGAATGCAGGTCTGCTTTCATTTCTTATGCCCCCTGAACCACACAGAACCCATGCAGGGGCCGCCTGGCTCTGCATAGTCAGGTGTTGCCCAGCTGAAACCTGGTGGCTCTGTACATGTCCCCAGCAAAGCAGAGTAACTGCCTGGGGCAAAAAAAGATGCAAAACTCCACCCTCATTGCCGCCCAAAGCTCTGTAGGGACCTGGTGGCAGGATACAGCCAGGAGTTGGAGAGCTCCTGCCTTGCACCCTCATGGCAGGGGCTGGGGGCACATGGATGCTGCAGTGCCCCCTGGCACTCAACTCTGCAGAGACATCCTTTCCCTGTGTTTACTGTATCCTGCTGGTATTTTAGCCATTTATCTCTCCAGTGCACCTCTGCCTCCCTCTTTCCTAGATTTTTCTTGCATGAGTGATGTGCTGATGATGTCAAAGGCCCCTTCCTACTCATGCATGTGCCCGGGCTGCAGCAGCTTAGGGAAATGACTCCTCACTGAATGCAGCTTTGCTTACCACAGTGACAAGGAGAATTGCAAATCCCTCCTGATGCCTTCAGCCCTACAACCCCCAGAGAGGGAACAGCAGTGCTGGAAATGCAGGTCGATTCATGATCGGGTTAGCCAGTGTTCAAACCCTGGTTATTTAGGCAGAAAAATCCTCTTTGCAGTGGAAGACTCATGTTTCTGCTCAAAATCAGAGGCTGAAAGCCTCACCCACACCCAGGGGAGCCCAGTTTGAGTCTGAATTCGATTAGGAAACAAAGGATTTCCAGTTAACCAAATTCACAGGTCGCAACCAGAAAGATGAAGTGGAGTTTTTTGGTGTTTATTTGTCTTATTTTGCTCATCACCACATCAACAGGTATATGGTGGGAAGCTGCTAACTGCTGACCAAACACCATGCACATCATATGCTTTGGGGGATCTAGAGGCCCCTTGAGCCCCCGCGGCGGTACATCAAGCCAGGCCATGTGCCCACTATGCAACCTTTGGGGTGCAGGGCTCAGCAGTGCCTGCCCCAGAGGCTTCAAAGCCCGTTGTGTCACTGTGAGGAGCCTTAATTACAAGGGAGGCCTGGAGCTGGCTGTGGCTTTAGGCTGGCTCCTCAGACCAGGAAAACCCACACACACCAGGAAAAGAAAAAGAAAAGAAGGGTAAAAAAAGGAGCTGTGCAGTTTTCCTAAGCCAATGCAGCAGCCTATGGCAAAGCCAGGCACCAGCATTGCGAGGGGCTCGGCATCCCCCATCCCCAGGGAGCTGGGGTGGCTGGAGGGGTGGTCGGGGGCAGAGGACGGAGACAGCCCTGCTTTCCACTGCCCCATGGGCTGCCCTGTGCAGGAGAGCAGCAAGCATGTGCCCAGCTTTGAGGTTGAATTTCATCAGAGCTGAGGAACAGAGAGTGCTGGTGGGAAGCAGTTTCTAATGTAATTAAAGGGCTGCTGCTGCAGGCTGCTTAAAAAAAAAAAAAAAAAAAAGAGAACTGACTATAAAAAATGTTTATTTCACCCAAGATCCCTAAAAAGCACCTAAAAAGGATAATTAACGTGTGCTGAAGTGCTCCCACTGCCAGGACCTATATTTAGCCCCTGGGCCAGGGAGTGTGAGCTGCCTGTGCAGGCTCCTGGCAGCAGGAACCTCACAGCACCATGCAGGGGAGTTGGACAAACACGTTCAAAATGTTCCTATTTGAAAGAATAATAAATACATTTTAGAAGGCATCACATCTAAGGATTGGAGCTGCTTCATGAAAATAAACTTGCCTTTGCAGCTAGAAACAGAACATGGAACAGCTCACCTGCCTCCAGGGGATGTGTAAAACCCCAGTACCAAAACCCCATTTTTCAGGGCCACACTGAGATGATGAGCAGGAATGTTGATCTGCTGCAGGACAGGAAGGCTCTACAGAGGGATCTGGACAGGTTGGACCCATGGGCTGTGGTCAGTGGTATGAGGTTCAACAAGGCAAAATGCCAGGTCCTGCACTAGAGCCACAACAGCCCCATGCAATGATACAGGCTTGGGGAACAGTGACTGGAAAGCTGCCCAAAGGAGAAAGACCTGGGGGTGCTGAATGACAAAGCTGAACATGAGCAGCTTGCGCCCAAGCAGCCAAGAAGGGCAGCAGCATCCTGGCCTGTATCAGCAATAGTGTGGCCAGCAGGGCCAGGGCAGTGATCATCCCCTGTACTGGGCACTGGTGAGGCTGCACCTTGAATTCTGTGTTCGGTTCTGGGCCCCTCACTGCAACTGAGACATTGAGGTGCTGGAGCGGGTCCAGAGGACGACAGAGCTGGTGAAGGGCCTGGAGCACAAGTCTGATGAGGAGCAGCTGAGGGAAGTGGGCAGGTTCAGTTTGGAAAAGAGAAGGCTCAGGGGGGACCTTATCACTCTACCTGAAAGGAGGATGGAGAAAGGTGGGGGTTGGTCTCTTCTCCCAAGTAACAAGTGATAGGACAAAAGGGAATGGCCTCAAGCCGTGCCAGGGGAGGTTTAGAATGGATATTTGGAACCATTTCTTCACTGAAAAGGTGCTCAAGCATTGGAACAGGCTGCCCACGGCAGTGGTGGAATCACCATCCCTGGAAGTGTTAAAAAATGAGGCCCTCAGTGACACGGTTTAGTAGTGGACATGGCAGTCCTGAGGTAATGGTTGGACTTGATCTTAAAGGCGTTTTCCGATGCAGGTGATTCTGTGATTCCCTGACAAGGCGGGCATGCAACATGCAGCCCATGTGTGCAAATGCAATGGCTTCCCTTCCTCACCCGCATCAGGTTTTCACTGTGTACAAGTACATCGCCACGTTGCTCGTTACACGCTTTGGTGAGTGAGGAGGGGTCAGGCCAGCAGCCCACTCCCAAAGCCCTGTACAGGCACATCGCTGCCCTCACACAGCAGGCGATGACAACCCCGTGTCCCAGCGGTGGTGCGGTTTGTGCCAGCTGCTGACACCAGCTCAGTGCTGCAACTGGGCGGGCTTGCACCCAGCATGGCCCGGCAAGGGCACTGCCTGTGGCTTTGATGTAGGAGCCGGAGCCCATGGAGACCTCTCGGTCAGCACATCCCTGCCTGGAGCAGGTTGACATGGCTCCTATGTCCAAATGTAATTGTTAATTTGGCAGGGCGGTAAGTGCTGGAGCAGCGTGCTCCTGTCTTGCTCCAGCCCGCTGCAGGGCCAAGGCTGTGGTTGGGGCTGCACCAGCTTATTTCCACGCCCTGGAGCTATTCTGAAAGGAAACCTCAGGGCCAAAAATAAGTAAAGAAAAACAAAGCCAGAAAGACACATTGAGCGTGGAGGCCAAGGTGCTGCTGCAGCCAGGGAAAGGGGCACCCCTGTCATGCAGCCGAGTGGCCATGGCACCTCCAAAACTGGGGGAGAAAGCACCAGAGGCAGAGCTTACCCCAGCTCCCACCTCTCCCAATGTGCTGTTAAGAGACAGGAGCATGTGTGCCAGGGTAACAAACTGGGGAGCAAAGTGATGAGCAAGGAGAGGGTGAACCAGCAACAGCATAAGAATCCCTCTTTTATCCTCCCTTACCTCTCATGGCATAAACCTAAACACAAACCAACATCAGCCTGGCATAGGGCTTGTTATTTTTTTGCAAGCAGTTAATTTTAGAATAAAAGCAGGAGGAGAAAACACCTAAACCGCACCACGCATCAACCTCAAGTATCAGTACACAATCTTTGCATGTTGGCCCTCTGCAACTAAACATCTAATATAATTTTCTTTTTTTTTTCTGAGGCAAGAAACCAGATAAAGAAAATTAATTCTATTCACATGCCTGGCAAACTGTGGGCCACAAGTAGCTCTGTAATGCAAGCACTCTGAGGTGGCCTGAACTCTGGGGTACAGAAACTCAGCAAGGTCACATCGTTATCGCAAATCCCAGCACTTGCCACCACCCAGGTCCTCACGTGTCTGAGCAATACCTGTATATCATATTTCCTCTAGTTTTTTCTTGGTTTGTTTTTTTCAGGAGGAAGAACCCATGCACCAGACAGAGTGAGTTACCAGGACTGGTCCCACCACCAGGCTGCTGCCTCCATCTGTGTGTGAGCGCCCTCAAACACAGCCACATGACAGAAATAGGAGGAAAACAGCCCAAATAAACCCCCCAAAAGCCCCCTTTTTCAGGAGGAGAGCAGGCAGACAGCCTAGGTCCACTGCAGAAGTACCCACTGATAACCTGCACTGATAACCCAGCTCAGGAGCTGAGCTGTCTGCCTAAGTCAAATCAGTGTCCCTGAACACTCAGGCATCTGGCTGGTGTGAAGGCACCAGTGATGGCTGCCTACCTCCTCCCCAAGCAGGCCCTTCACAAAGATCCCTGCATTTGGGCTTAAAAAGTTGCCATTTGCAGCAGAGGCCTGTGTCAGCAGGGAACCACTGGCTTGCACTGAGTATTTGTTGTATACATACATGAGTTGCAAAATAATTGCATATGTATCCACATACACATAAACAAGTACATGCCTGTTGCATCTTAACACTTAGGCACTCTGAAAAAGAAGGTTTTGAAAGTTTTCATGCTATAATGAACCTAATTTTTGCTCTGTGCATGAAATAGCATAAGGTCTGCAAGAGGAAAGGTAGGCACTGCCTCTGTTCCCCAGCTGCAGGTTCAGCTCCTGTCTTCAGAGACCTGATACCTTCTGCTAAAACAAAACACCAGCTCTTTGCAGCTTTGTATTTCAGGGTGTGAAAACAGAAAAACCTGAACTGCAAACCATTTGCTCACACTTTAAGGTTTCCATAAAGAGTTCTGGGGGTGCCATGCAGGTGGATGCCAATGATTGCACTTTATGTGCCCAACCCAGTGCTGGGGCAGTGCTGGGAGGACCATAAAACTCCCAGGACATGGCTGTGCTGGGGGAGTGGGGGGAAAGTTATTTGCTATTCAAGTGCACGGCAATAAAAGGAGCTGGAATCAAAAATTCCTTAGAGCATTCAAAAGGTTTGTAACGTTTTGGGGTTTCACTGAAGTCAGAGGCTGTTTTCCCACAGCTGAGACATTCTTTTGTCCAGACTGATGGCAGCAGCGATTCCATTAGAGGTTTTTCCTCCCCATTGAAAAGGGCAGAGAAATACAAACTCTCCTTGCCTCAGTTGGTGAGCAGCAGTTCTCATCATAGAATGACTTGGGTTGGAAGGGACCTTAAAGCTCATCCAGTTCCAACCCCCTGCCATGGTCAGGGACACCTTCCACTAGATCAGGTTGCTCAAAGCCCCATCCTACCTGCCCTTGAACAGTGTCAGGGACAGGGCAGACACAGCTTCCCTGGGCAACCTGTTCCAGTGCCTCACCACCCTCACAGAGTGTGGGTTCACTTCAGCTTAAAGCCATTCCCCCTTGTCCTGTCACTATGTGTCCTTGTATAAAGTCCCTCTCCAGCTTTCTTATTGACCCCTTTAGGTATAAGACTGTTTTAAAATTTCCCTGGAGCTTTCTCTTACCCAGCTCTCAGCCTGACTTCACAAGAAAGCAGAAAACCATCACAGAAATGCATCCAGGGCACACAGAAGGCACAATCCTACCTGATTGTTTCTTCCACAGATATTCCCATTTCTGTAAGGCAAACAGGGGCCAAGGAGAAGCCCTGCAGCCAGCTACATCACTCAGCCTGCCATGGGAAGCCCAGGTCACTTGGCTGTGCAGCTAGAAGAGCCACTGCTGGATGGAGAGGTGCTCTGCTGGCAGTGAGGGTCTCTCCCACTCAAGCCAGGAAAATCAGGGGGTTGAATGCATTCAGCTTGCATGCCGTGGCCACCCCACATCTAGCAGCCATACAGGGCTCAGTGCTGCTGCCTCCCACTGCCTCAGCCACACCAGGTACTTATTAAAAATGGAATTTTTTCTTCTAGGAAAGGACAAAAAAAAAAAAAACCAACCCACCAAACAAGAAACTTTTCTTTTAAGATGGTGCAGACTGGTGTTTTCATAAACCCAAATGTGACCAAAAATACCTGCTTTAAACCCCAGTGCTGGTTCCTGGGTAAATCACTGTGTTCGGCTTTAGAGGCCACCCCCAATGCACAAAAAATGGCATGTGGGTGGATAAAGAAAATGCATACATTGACGTGGGCATTTTTTGTCCTTGCCTAACCCACCCGGCTTGCTGATCCTTATGATTTCATTGCACAACCAGCCCAAAACTGGATGCAGGAACACCTCCAGTGATGGCAGAGCCTGCAGATGCCTTCTCAGCCACTTCTCCTGCCTGCCTGACAGCAGAGAGTGGGAACACTTCCCTCAGATGCATACTGCATACAGGCAAACACTGGAAAAAAAAAAAAAAACAAAACAACCAAAAACCACATTGGAAGCTGCTAAAATGCCTTAAAATCCTCAAAGCAAGTATCTTTCTATTTTACTATGAGGGGGGTGAGGCACTGGCAGAGGTGGAGGTGCCCCATTCCTGGCAGTGTTCAAGGCCAGCTTGGACGTGGCTTTGAGCAACCTAGTCTAATGAAAGGTGTCCCTGCCCATGGCAGGTGGGCTAGAACCGGTTGATCTGTGACCATCCAAAACCTCACACTGTGAGGTGCTTGCTGCTGGCCACTTATGCTCTCCAGATGACAACCAGAGATGAACAGCATTTGATGGGGACTGCCCAGTGCCACCAGTGTCCACCAAAACCTGCCTGTCCTCTCAGGCAAGTGCTGCCAGGTGCAGCACAGGGGGCACAGGAGGGCAACACCCCCCACGCAGTAAGCCAGGAGGGACAGTCCCTTGGGAAGCCATCCCGGCACAACTGGCAGGCGTCAGCCAGCTCTGGCGCTAGCTCCCTGGCCTTTGAGGAGCAGCCAGCCAGCGGGAGGCAAATCCTGGCGCTGCTGGTGGGGACATGCGTATAACTGCAGCAGAGCCCTGGGAAGGCACGTGGAGGGGACCCACGTGAAGGGGAGGACAGCCAGCTACCCCCTAGCACAGGGTGCAGCGGGTGCTGCGTGGCTGTTTGCTACGCACGTACCCCTCCGGCTCAAGCTAAAGCAAATCAACCCAGTTTGTCTCTCATGCATGAGCCAAGAGGAGGACGAGTGTTCGCCTCCCCGTCACTTGTCTTCACCCTTCCCAGCACTGCTCACTCAAGGGTGAGGACAGGCAGAGAGTCACACACAGAGCTCAAGAAGCCGTCTCACAGAGCTTGCTCCATTCACCCTTGTGACATCTCAGCCATCCTGCTCAGGGGATGGGCTCACAGCAGAGCTGCAGGGCATCCATCGCCAAAAACCCCTCCCAATGCCTATCCCCAGCCGCTGTCCCTATGCAAACACCTCCTCTGATGTGACCTAGCTAGCGCCCGGAACGTCCCCACTGCCTGCGCGGCAGCACCGCTTGCTGGACACGGAAGACTTCACAGCAGCGCTACCCCATGACGCTGCGCAGGGGTGCCAGCAAACACATCATTGCTACAATCTCAAAACAAAGCAGCAGCTGTCAGCCAGCTCTTTTTGCACTTCTGGGCTGCAGCCAAACTTGTGTTCGCTGTCTTCCACCCCAGCGATGGGGCTGTGCACCAGCATTTTGGTACCCAGGACCCTGACAGGCATCATCAACTTCACAGCATACTGAACTCCTCACACATCTAATGCAAAGAGTCCAAGAAATAAGGGGCAAGACACAGCTGAGGTAGCCACTGTGCAGACCATGGGGGCAGAGGAGGAAGGGTCAGGAAAGAGGCAGTAACGTGGAAAAGCTGTATGTTTCAGAGCCAGCCTCATACAGAAGTAGGAAGGGCTTACACAGGGTGGAAATTAATACAAATTCCACTAAACCCAGGAGCTGTTCATCTCCCAGCTTTTCTAGTGGTAAGTAGAAAGAGCCTACAAATTAAGTGCAGTTTTGCTAGAAGTAATACCAAATTATTTCTTTACTGGCTCTTGAATTTGGCATTGCAATGCTCAGTAGTGACATCCAAGGCGGCTGAAAGGCATGCACAAACTTGTGCTGACCCCTTGGAGACAGTCCCCTGAAGAGCCACAACTCCATGCTGTAAAATTGTGCTGCTAAGCAACAGCCCACAGCTTCCTCCCTCAGCATCGATACCCATTGATGATTGTACAACTCAGCATACACATGTCAACCAGGGCCTGGGTGGGATTTTAAACAAATAACATGCTGTATAGTTGCAGGAGAAAAAAAGAAACACACTGAGTAACAGAAGCTTTACCCATGACCTACAAGCCCACAACAACCCCTTTATCCTCATTCACCAGCTCTGTGCTGCAGGAGACCTGGCATCAGGAGCCACTGTGAAGACACAGAGCCAGTGGTGCCCTGGAGCATCTCTTTCATAGTGCCTCAGGAAGAACAGAACAACCCCTGCTCACATTGCAGCAGGTTGATGGCCATGATATAGCAAAGCCCCAGGCTCAGCTTTTCCCACCTTTTCCCAGCTTTTCCACCCCACTGCTGGGTCACCTCAGGGCAGGGTGGCCCTTGGGGTGCCTGAAAATCACAGTTTGGAGCATGTCTCAACCTCTGCTTTCCCCCTCACCCCAGAATGCTGTGGCTCCCAGTGTGAACAGCCTGGCTCTTGCTTCTTGCTCGCTCCAGTCCAACCTCAAATCTCAGCACCCATCTCCCTCCAGAAAGAAAACCAGCAACACCTCAGACCACGCCACTATGGAGTGTGATGGTTTTAATGGTAATTAGAGAAATCAACAGGGTACATTTCAGCCTTGAAATACAAGTGCAAAAAGGATACAATATAGTGTTTTCTGTACATTTCTTACAAAATATTACATACATTCCATCCTGAAGTGGTACTTCACACACTGCTGAGCCCACGCACCACACGTGTACACCAGCTGTAGCTTTTCCTCTTTCCCTCCTTATGTGCAGGACATGGATCTAACAGAAAGCCCCCATTAGAGTCTGGACAGATGCTTTCAGGGCAGTGCTAGGTAAATACAAGGGGTGAACACAGGGACCTTCCTGCCCAGCATGCCCAGGTGCTGGCAGCTCCTGCAGTGCTGAGCTGCCACTGTGCCTATGTGGCAAGTGGGCAACATCACCCTGCTGGCACTCAGAGCTCTTGGTTTAGGAAATCTTTTTCTCACTGCAGTTTGGCATTTTCCCTGTGCCTGGCATCACCTCCCACTTCATGCCCTGTATAGTATACCCAGATCGAGTCATGGCAAACCTGCTTCCATTTTACCCACAGCATCTCCTCAGGAAGAAGCCAGCCAGGCTAAATAGCAAATAAATTAAACCCTCCTCCCCCCGCACTCCCCCAGCACCAGTGAGCTTGTGTGACATGTGTCAGTACCCATCCTGGCAGTCATTGTCATCGTAGTCAGCAGCAGGCTTGTTGCGGTAGGCACCCAGCCGCCGCTTGCGGCTCCCGCTCTCCAGGCTCTGTGGCGAGCTGTTGTCCCCACGGCTGCTGGACTCGCGGGTGGCATCCTCCTGGGAGTGGCTTTCATCATCATCATCATCCTCCTGGGACTCACTGATGTTGCTCTCTGTGGACCTGCTGTCCTCAGCCGCATCATCCTCTTGGCTACCATCGTCCTCTGGTGATGAGCTCTGGCTCTCAGTTGATGTGCTCGGCTCATCCCCATCAGGGTTGGAGTCATTCTCATCCTCCTTTGACTCCTCTGCAGTGTTCTCTGTGGACAAGCTCTGGTTGCCGTCATCTTCTCTGGACTCACTGTCAGGTGTGGATGGTGCACTCTTGTCCTCAGCAGACTCCTGGTCCTCCTGCTCTTCCCGGGACTGGCTGCTGCTGTGCTCACCTGATGCGCTCACCACCTCCTTGGGGATGTCCTCTGGGGACTCCCCTGGCTCTTCATCTGACTGTTCAGCGGTGCTCTCTTTGGACTCGCTGTCCTCATCCTCCCTGGATGGGCTGTCCTCCCCATCCCCGTCCTCCCTGGAGCGGCTTGCACTGTTCTCCTCTGACTGGCTGGTGTCAGGCTCTTCTGACTGACTGCTTTCCTCTGTGGATGGGCTGTCTTCTCCCGAGTCAGCATCCTCCACCTCTGGGGACCTGCTGTCACCCTCCTCCCATTGGGGGGAGCCAGCCTCCCAGCTGCTGCCCAGGGCATGAGGGCCAGCACGACGCCCCTTATAGCTGCTGGCTGGGCCATCAAAGACAGAGGGGTCATCACCCTGCATGGCTCCACCCTCGAAGTTGTAGTGTTCCTCCTCCTGGCTGCTGCTGCTGCCCCCTCCATGCCTGTAGGTCCGCTCATACCGGCTACCGAGGTAGTTCCTGTACTGCCGGTGGTCTGCCCCCATGCTCTCACTGCTGCTACTGCTGCTGCTGTCGCTGTGCCCTCCAGCAGCCCCGGTGTCCCCATGGCCAGTGTCATGGTCATGTTCGCCTGCCCCATCAGGAACTGCCACATAGGTAGGACCTTCACCCCCATCCTCTGCCCCATTCTCATCAAAGGTGTCATCCCCACTGTCATCCTCTTCATCCAGGAGCCTGCCAGCATGGGAGGGAAGCACATTGACTCCAGTGCCATGGTGCTCTCCGTTGTCACTGTCATCAGCATCACGTGCATCCTCCTCCTGTGGAGATGAAAAATGGAAATGAATGCAAAGGCTTGTGTGTCACAGGCACCAGGACTGCTCAACATGCAGCCCAAGTGCTATCCTGACCAACACAGATTTGGTGCTATGTTCACTTTCCTGGCACAGCAGAACACCCCTCTCTGCTCACTCACCAGGAAACCCAGGCTGTTCCCATCCCGGGCACTCGCATCCTCGTGGTCCACCTGGTTCAGGTGCTGAGGCTCCCCAGCTCTGTCCCCCTTGTCATGGCCACCATGCTTGCCCAGGTCCTCACCAACAGCGTTCCCAACTGCTGTGTCCCCAGCAAGGGTATTTTCCGTCTCTCCTGTGACTGGAGGATGTCTGCCATCTTCACCATCCAGGAGGTTGCCCAGCTTGTTGATGTACTCTTCATTTGCTGTGTCCTGAATACAAAACATGACACAGCGCTTTGGGTTATTGAACACCACTGCACATTTACTGCTACTGCTATGGGATGATGTATCACTCCTAAGCCATGCAAGTACTCAAGCATCTTTTTATTGCTTCCACCCCAACCCTTCAGTTGTTTCTGCTGATGCAAAACCAGAAGTAGCCGCCAACAAAAGGGTAACACAGAAAAGCCATGACAGTTCAGAGCAGAGAAATTCATGTTTCAGGACCAGCACAGCAGAACGCACAATGTGAATTGGGAATGTGCACAAGGAAACAAGGCAAAATGAGGTGAAACCAACCCAGACTAGAGAAGACTGAACAGATGGGCAAAGCTCAAACACCCACAGAAGCAGCAGGTGTTCCCTCAGGTGCCTGCTTCAAGGATGCCTACCTGGGGCTGGCTCCCCATTCGTTGCCCTACAAGTATGCTGCTTATGGGACCAGGGCACCCCATGGCTTACCTGTTGCTGGGCACTGCGGAGGGAGCGGGTGGGCTCATGGCCAGGCACCTAAACACATCCAGGAGACATCTGATCAGTGACCGGTGTGCCTTGAATGGGCAAACCACCAGGGTTTGGGGTTTGAGTACCTGTCCATGGATACTTACAGGGTGAGCGCAGGCTATGGGCCAGAGGAGCAGCACCACGAATGCAGCCCTCATGTCAGTTGTGGTCCCCTTGGCTGCAATAGGGAGCTAAGTATTAGCACACTAGAGCAAAACACTGCTACATGCCCCTGGTTGCAACCAGGCCCTACAAAGCCCTTCCAGCTGATACAGCCTTGCCACCCTTGCACATGGTGCTCAGCCTGGTGTGTTATCAAACAAGCCAAGGATTTGTCCTTGTGCCACCTCCTGGCACCTTCTGTGCAGAAACTTCCTTTTAGTTTGGAATTTTAAATAACTGGCCATGCTCCTGCAGATATTTTGTCTAAGCATCATTAAAGAGTGGAAAAGTTCATCCAAATTCGCTGTTCCCACAGAAATGTCACCAGCCACCCAGCTGAGATCAGGGGCAGTGATGGGAGCAGGCACCACAGATGGGCAGCACCATAAGACAGTGGGCTACAGAGCTATGCCTCCCACCTGGTGTAGTTCCTACAGTCCATAAAACCCCTGCTGCCCAAAGTGGAGTCCCTGGTAAGACAACCACATGGAGAGCTGCATCCCCTGTGGCCACTGGCTCGGTCTGGCAGGTGAAGCAGCAAGGGGCTTTCCTCCAGCTCTGCTATCATTTTCCAAGTCACACAAGCAGCCCAGCAACACATCCCCGCAGGGCATACTGACTGCACTGCACATCAGGCCCTTAGTGACATGGTTTAGTGGTGGACTTGGCAGTCCTGGGGTAAAGGTTGGACTTGATGATCTTAAAGCTGTTTTCCAATCTCACAGATTCTATGATTCTATGATCATCCTGCACCCAAAACACACTGGAGCAAAGAGCTCCCAAATTCTTCCCTTAAAAGCAACACCAACACTGCAGCTTACAAGTGCCCTGCTTTCTACCAAAACTTGGCTTCAACCCCTCTTGCCCAAAAATCACCCTTTTCTCTCCAGGTAATGCCAAAGCAACCCAAAGAAAGCAAAACCTTTACCTTGAGCGCTGTGTGAGCGGGTGTCTCCTCGGTGCTTGGGATGGGATGGGCTGGCTGCCTGTGCTGGGATGCCCCGTGCTGTGTGCCCTGGCGTGGCTGTGCAGGCATTTAAGCGCTGCCCGGCGCCAGCCCCGGGCAGGGGGCAGCCAATGGCACCGGCAGGCAGCGCGGCCACGCGTGGAGGTGTCACCGGGAACTGGCCTCCCACACTTCCTCCGGCCTCCGCTGGGACGCCGGCCCCAAAAAAGCTGTTTGTGGTTGCAGGACGACGAGCCGGGCCAGCAGTTAATGACCGACTGCGCCGGCCTCTGTTTTCACTGCTAAATTTGTTCCGTTCACACACTTCCCGCTGTGACACACACAAACAACTACAGCCTGGCCAACGCCGAGCACCAGGCCCTGTCCCGGGGATGGCATCCTCCTAAGGCATGCACTTGGGAACAGCGTGTGCCCTGTGCCATGGTGCTGAAACCCACGTGAGAGCATTCCCACTCAGCCTCCTCCTGCCCCTTGGGGCAGAAGCACAAAACACTGTGGCAGAAGGAGAGGACATGCTTATTTCCTGCCCACATTTGCACCCATGCAAGGGAGAAAGGAAATACTAACTAGGTGCACAGGGAGGATCACACCCCCTGCACAGGGGACTGTAGCACCCCCAGAGCTTCTTCTAGCTGCTGGTCAGGGGATGAAATCTCTGCTCTGGAAAACACAGGCAACAAGACATGCACATGTGTATAGGCATGTATATACATGGGCATGTACATGCAAACATACATATGAAAACACACACCACATATACCATTTGGTGTAGCATGGATTATAGGCAGGTAGTGACAGGACAAGGCAGGGTGGCTTTAAGCTGAAAGAGGGAAGGTTTAAATGAGGTATTATGAAATAATCCTTCACTATGAGGGTGGTGAGGCACTGGCACAGGTTTCCCAGAGAAGCTGTGCCTACCCCATCCATGGCAGAGTTCAAGGCCAGGCTGGATGAGACTTTGGAGAAACCTGGTCTAGTGGGAAGGTGTCCCTGCCCATAGCAGGGGGGTTGGAACTGGATGGTCTTTAAGGTCCTCTCCATCCCAAACCATTCAGATTCGATGATTACCTACTCCAAACAACACAGTAACCCAGCAGTGCAGATATCCTCTACCTGATCACAGTGTGAGAGGGAGTTTGCAAACCCCCATATGTGCACACACACACACACACACACACACACACACACACACACACACATCCTGACACAGTGCAAATGCACCTCTCTGACCATGTGGTTTAGGTCAGGACCAGCATGCCTCAGCCTTACACCTGGCTTTTCCCTCTGCCCCAGTCTGGGTGGAAGGAAGGCAACTTCCTTGCCTGTATTTGGCCATTGCTAAATCCCCTGTGCCCACAGTACCCTCTCTCTGCTAATAAATATCACACCACAAGTGCAAATAGATTGCTTTGAAGCAGCAGTGCTTCTCTGCTGTGCAAGCTGGGTTCTCACACAAACCAAGCTGCGGATTATGGGCACAACCACAGGGCGAGGGGCCAGGAGGAGGGTGCCTACAGGTGTTTTATTGAGAAGGAAGTGTAAATGACAGCACTGATACTCTGTGAGGAGTGTTTGTACATCCTCCAGGTAGGAGAAGGCGTTTCTGCTGCCCTGGGCAAGTGCTGGAAATGCTGATACTGCAAAGTAAATGAATTAAAGAAACCTGAGCAGGGTCTGGGTTGAGCCTGGGCTCTGTGAACTGCAGATTACCTGAATTTACCTGGAATGTCCCGTGGCAGGGGGTTGGAACTTGATGATCTTAAGGTCCTTTCTAACCCTAACTATTCTATGATTCTATGTATCACCCTCAGACAACAGTATCCAGGAAGCATCCTCCATGCTATGAGACCACCATGGCTCAACAGAGCATCTTGTGAAAGCAGGCGTGTCAGTCTGCTGTTGTGGCTGCCTGCTTAATTTCATTCTTGAAGATCTCCTGCTTTCCTGCTTTCCCCCCCAACCCCATCATTACCTGCCAGGGGAATTTGCATACCTGCCCTGTGAGGACTGGGCAGGGACCAGAGGTGCCAAATGCGACAAACGCCTTTTTTTCCTTCCTCCTGCTCCCCACACAGGGAGGTCCCAGGGCTGACCCAGCCCCATTGCTCTCCCCATAGCCCCTCAACCTCAGGATGGGTAACACCAAGCTGCTCGCTCTCACGCATGCGTACACTTTCAGCAGATGTTTTCCCTGTTCTTCCCTACCCAACTCCTGTTGCAGATACTGTGGGATGTATTTTCCTCTTGACCTGTGATAAAATTATACCCCTGTCCCCGGCCAGATATGAGTTCATGTTGCCAACTTTTTTTAGGCACCTTCAACAATTACCGTGTTTTGTTGTGCTGGGTTTTTTATGTCAAACCTACATTTAACTCAGCCCCCAAAGTTCTGGTGGTGCCTCACGTCCAAGCTGTGCAAGAAGGGGATAAACACCAAGCTGTGCGAACCTGGCTTTTTTATACCACATTTCACTTGCTTACCCCTCTGGCCACCCACCCCCAAGTCACCTTCCTCCTCTCCAGTGGCCCCGAAAATGGCACCAGTGCACCCAACAGCACTCGCTGCCAGAACCCTGACCAGACCCCAAGTCCTTGTGTCCTCCAATAGCCCTGGGTTGAAAGACCAGGTCTGCCCCCTAAGTCCCTTCCAGAGAGCATCCCATATCATCAGCCAGAGTGTCCAAGCAGCTCTGCCTTTGTTCTGCAAGGAAAGGAAAGCCCAGCCCACACACTGTAACCTTACAAAAAGGCTTAAAAAATCCCAACCCCCTAAACCGATAATATTGAGGATTATTGTTTGCTACACCATAGGTGAGAAATGGGCTGGGGTTGGGGGAAGTGGCTGCCCGAACAGTGTTATAAGTGCTACTGTGCATTTCCCCAAATCATCATCTCTCCTGCGACGCTTGGTCCCTGGAGGCAGCCAGGACAAGAAGCAGCAGGGCAAGGAACATAGGGAAACCTGGCCAGGCTAAAGCTGGCACCCGCAGGCTACTGAGGAGGTGGCTAATTCAGACAAGAGGTCTGGCAGGGCTAATGAGAAGACACAGGAATATCACTCTGCTGTTTGACAAGTTGGACTGTGCAGTGTTCATAAGGCAGAGGTAAGATATGAGCACAGACAGCAGGACAGATTAGAGATGCAAAACCAAGACAGAAGTTGGAACGGCAGAGAGTGAACTGATGATGGAGGCACATAACTGCTGCTCTCTTCCACCAACTGAGCCATCTCAGCATTGAAAACTCAAGAAATCAGTATTTAAAGAACAACAACAACAATAACACACTGTTCCCTCTTTTTTTCAGTCCAAGGTATTTTCATAGTGTTTATGTTGCTGGTGCACTTTTCTCTTGGTGACACCCATGGGTTTTGACAGCAGCACCAAAAGAAAAGGATTAATGAGTGAACTGGAGGAGGAGAGACCAGAATGAGAGCACAACTCAAGGCACACATCTCTGTCCCTTTCCCAGACACTCAACACCAGCTCCTGCCTTATGCTTAGATCCAAATCCCTCTGCCAAGCACTTGCTGGTGACAGTTACTACAGTGCAGGGCTGTGTTTTCAATTGGGAGCAGGCAGGAATGCCTCCTATTCATTTTCCCTGTACATGCCACATTAGCAACAGGAATTACCCAGTGCCCAATCCCAAAGGACAGATTCCCACACTGCTCCTCTAACAGGTGCTTAGCCTTGCAAAGCACCCAGATTCCCATGTCACAACCTGCTTTGCAGGTAGACAGACCATAGCTGGTGGCTGTGGGCACAAAGGGGAGAAGCAGCCTGGCTGTGGCTCCTCTGCACATGAAAGGAATCTGAGCAAAGGCATCATGCCTGTTCCCTGAAGTCTGAGTAAATATTACCCGTGTTTCACAGCATTAAAGTAACACACAATGCAGTAGCTACTGGTAACATTTTAGGTGTTTGAAGAACAGCATTGATATTTCAGCTCCCCCCAGCAGCAAGCCTCAAAGCTACAAACACTGTGGTACATGGCAGATGGAAGTTAACGTCATGTTTTTCACAGTGCAGAGGCGCCAACAATACTGGTTCATGCTAAGCTTTTAAAATCCGCTATTTCTTCTCACTGTTAGAAAAACACATCTTAGGTGCTTGAGTCCTGGAGCTCTGAATTACAGACACACACAGGGCCCCACTAATGCTAGACCCCTGCACAAGACCAGCAGCCCTCTGCACAAGGGTAGGATCATAAACCTGTCCTCGGGTGCCACCATGGAGCTTCCTTTACAGCCAGAGAAAACAAGCACTTTAAAGTCACCCATCATTTGCCCTATTTCAACCACCTATTTCAGACTGAAATGCAGCACAGACTGCTTGAGGTCTCCGTGACAATGCCAAAGGAAGGTGACCAGCATGCTGGTCTTGTCCTACCAAGAAGATGCACCATGCTCTTGCCCAATACACATAGAAGGCAAGTTCCCGAAGCCCTGTCTCTCGCCACTTCCGATCAACACTGCTGGCACAGGTACCAGGCAGCCTAGTGTGGCTGGGCTCTCATTAGTTCAGCACAGACAGCAGTAATCATAGTGACAGCAATGGATAATTATGGCTCCTAAAATTTCATTCAGAGTACAATATCTTCTACAATCATTCCCTGCTCAGAAGTCAGTCCACTGGGAGGTGGGAGCAGTGTGTACTTGTCAATCACAAGCTGGAAATGGAACAATAACAGAGCCTTAACTTGAAAAGCCCTCTCTAAGCATCTCTCCGCACTCGCCCCTACTCCACCTGGAATTGCAGATATCTGTGCCAGACTCCGGCAAAGCAGCACAGTGAGAGTGCTCTTGGGAAATAACACAGCAATGATCTGGGGCCAGGTATGCCCTCACATCAGCTGGCAGCTGGTGTGACCTCCTCTGAGCTGCAGGTTTGAGATACGGCCAGCTGCAGTGTGTGTCCTTATCAGAGGTCTATAGCTTCACAGTACCCTGATCTCTTGTTGGAGGGGGAAAATACATCATAAGGAAATGACTGATTGATATGATTGTAAGAAACAGGGACAGCATGAGTACAAACGGGTGTTGAGGAGGCACAGGCTGCCCAGAGTGGGTAGAGAGGTCAGGTCAGGGCTGGCAGCTCGAGGGATAGACATCTGTAGGGACAGCCTGACCCTCCTCCCGGGAGGGCGGTCAGCACTCCTTTGGTTCCTGTACTGTCATTATGGCTCACTTAGTCTAAATTTATCACTGCTTGGTGTAGCTGGGCAGGAAGCATTACCACAATCCCCTGGGAGCCTGGAAAAGCTGCATAGACACTATCAATGCAGCCCTGAGTAAGAGACCAGCGGCAATTTGGCTCATACCTCCAATGGACAGAAGCCAGTTTGTAGCATTTTCCCCACTATAAGCTTCATCACGTGAAGCTGCTGAGCAGCTGTGAGCTGGGGCAGCCCAGCCTTCAGCCAGGCTTCTGGGTACACTACACTCAAAACTCTATTAGAGAATACAGAAACATGGTCCCCATCAATGATTAATCATGTGAGCAGAAAGCCTGCTTCATAATCAAAGCATCATCTGTTGACAAAACCTGTGCACTCCTTGCATACGTGTCCTGTGCCAGGCCCCATTGGAAAGGTTACCAGATCCTTAATGTGGCTGGGAATGAAAAAACATGTCTCCAAATTTGTCCAGTTTGCAATGAGCTAAATCCCTGAAATGCTTGAGCTGAGATGTTCTCCCCTAATGCTGGCATCCTTTTCCTTACTCATCTTCCTTTAATCTTCAGAAAGTTAATAACTTTTTAAAAAGACCAAAAAAGACCAAAAAAAACCCCAAGCAAATATCCACTACCAAAACCCAAACAGCCCAACCTCCCCCCAGAAATCAGAGAATTCTCAACTTAAATACAGCCATAGAAAATAAAAGCAAGACAGCAGAAGCACTTTCCAACACTCAAAAAGACCTATTACTTCATATGCAAATTTCCTCCTGTGCTTACAAAGTAATTGAACCCTCATTGTTCAAAACCCAGCCCAAGCCCAGCTGTAGGACCACATCATGCATTGGGTGAGTTTCCCTTTGAGCTGAGCTTTTTCAGCCCAGCACCCACACCATGCACAGCCAAACTGCTTGTCCCACAGCAAAGATGGGAGCCAAACCTTCCAGGAAAGATGGTCAGGGCAGAAAAGGCAGGAGAAGTCCAAAGCTGCCTGCTTCCTTGGAGTGTGAAGGACAGAGGAGGGGGAGGAAGGAGGAACCCAGAAGTTTCCTTGATTACCCACAAGCACCCTATGCAGGTGTAAAGTCTACAGATTTCCAATAGCTAAGGAACCCCATTGTTGCCCGTCTGCCCTCTCCAGCCAGAAAGGCACAGTTTTTCTTCTATTTGATTCACCAGGAGCAGCCTCATTTCCAATGCAAAGATGCTTAGCTGATGATCTAACTTCTTATTATTACACAACTCCTGTAGCCAGATCTTTCATGATATTCCAAATTGTACAAGGGTCTATACAAAAAAAACCCACAAACAACCCAGAGAAGTTATTCTACGCTACATAGGAATGTATGTGCCTATGTTAAACCACTTTCAGTGAGAAACAAGTATTAAATCCAATGAAATGTTTCTTGGTTTTCCTTAGTTCCTAAAAGAGTGTCTAAATACTGGTGGGGTGGGGAAACAGTATTTTGCATATCAGAGGGACAAAGGAAAACCTGGAATGGTTAACTGGAAATACTTTTCCTGAAAAAAACATGCGAGGTTGTAGGTGACAAATGACAAAGCCATATGAGCACTCCACCAGCAGCCAAAGTGCTGGTGTGCATGTTTCAGGGGGCCTGTGTACATTGCACTGCCAGCACACTAAAAGGCCGCTCAGGAATATTGCTCCAGCACTTGACAGCAGCCATCCCCAGTCCTGAGACAGGAATCTGTATTTCACACAGGAACTGAATCTTGCTGCTTTTAAGACCTAGATTTAGAAGACATTCTATTTATTCACCCCAGCAATCAGTTCACCCAATTCAGATACTGGCTATAGGACTGGACCAACCGTTCACTCTCAACAACATGGTGACTTTAACACTCTTCCTTGTTTGATCTATTCATGAAGAAAGTTTCCCTCCACCCCCCAATTGTTCTTTGTAATTCTGTACCAATCAGCTTAACTGAGCACACTGTAAATGACAGACTGAAGTCTTATACAACAGACTAATTCTGCTGGACAAGTATATTCACACTCTGTTAGACTTCCAGCTGAATTCCATGGTACACCTCCAAGGAGTTACACACATGTGATTGCACATGCTGATGGCAACGTTTTGACTCAGGCTATTTCCTCTTCACTATTCCCACTGGAGACCTCCCTTACCACACAATGTTTTTTTTCTGCATGCTGAATACATGGAATAATATCACACAAAAGATAAAGCAAGCAGAAATCTTAAAAATGCTGGTAGAAATGAATACTCGATAAGCAATTACCCTTGTGCACATAAGTAACGCTTCTGCATAACCACTCACAAACAAAAAGATATGGAGATTTGATAACCAAGCAAGGAAGACTGATGCAAACCAATGCAGGCAAGGTCCTGGCTGGGGAAGCAGGGTCAAGAACTGCTGCCTGTTCCCACCCTATGCGGTCCCACTGCTGGAGCAGGTACACAACACCATCACGATTTATTACTTTTTTAGTAACGTCAAGGCTCAAGTCATTGACAAAAGCTTCCCTGAGGGTTTCTACTATTTCTGCCTCCTGAAATGCCTGCAAGCCTAGGCACTGCCTGCCTTCTCAAGTCACGTATGCTAACTGTAAGGTGCCTGTGTTGCTCTGCCCAGATGTAATTACATGGTACACTTCGTGGCTTTCTATAAGGAAGTGGCATCATCACCTCTGTCTTCCGGCAGGCACCTCTCCAGAGGCAGACCAAACGGGAATGCAGAGCCATGTAAGGACTTCCTCTGTCCGCCCAGCCATGCAGGGTGGATCCCTGGAAACATCACCTCAGCTTACATATCAGGGCATCCTCTGCCTTCAGCAGGGTCTGGGCACAACTCACTGCTCACTGGAGAAATTGGGCCAGCATCATAAAAACTGATTCATTTCACCCGTAGCCCTCTCAGCATTGTGGGTTTAAGCACTTCATTACACAGCCCACATTCAAATCTTGCCCATGCCCACTGCTGTCATCTTTTCATATGACTAATGCGCTCCAACTCCAGCAGGTAAGCTCAAGACTTTCCATTCCCTCCAACACCAACTTGCACAGCTGAAAACCAGGTGGAATAAAGGGAGGTTTCAGTTTGATTCTCCTCCAAATTTTAACTTTTAATGAAGCTGAAACCCAAAATAAAGCAAAAAGAGCTAGTTTAGCATTAATGCAAATAGTATGCTCGAACAGGCACCATCAAAAAACACTCACTTTAGTGAACTTTTCTATAAAACCTATTTCCTAGTGTAGATCCATTAGTAAACGCAGCCCATGATGGCTGTGTGCTGTACAGTGGCAGACTCGCTGCACAGCATCACCAGTGCCAGTGCCAGCCATCAGCTTTCTGCTGAGCTAGCATGGGCTGGGGACCAACACCAGCCAGGCTTGCTCTGGCTGAGCCTTCCCTGACCCGTCTTCAGTGTGTGTTGGACCAGGTTTAGCTGTGATGGCCACTTCTTTAGCTGAACAAGTGCTTATGGCCATGATTCCAACACAAGGATGCAGCATAGTGAAGGTGGTGCCTGCACAGAGCTCTTTGTAATCCCCATTCACGTCCCGAGCACAGGAAGACAGACATCCGTGCCCACACAGGGTGCAGCATCCTTCTCCTTCCCACCACCTCATCCCATGGTAAAACTATAATTTGATTCCTCTCCCAACAGCTATTTTTGGCTTTTCAGCACTGAAATTAGTATGATTTGTTCAGACGGGAAGTTGTTGCTATAGCACTAGAGAAGGGCAATTGGAAATGAACACTGGTCTTTGATTAAAAGACAGACATCTAAAACCCTTTTAATAAAACATACCTAAACAGACATATAAGAGAGGCTTATCAAAAGAATGCTTTAACCTTTTATCCTGACTTCATTTAGGCAAAAGACAAGGAAACCACTTTTACAACAGTACTGTATAATTTACCAAAGGCTTTCTGTAATGGCAAGGAAATGACTGAACAAAGCTTTTTAAATAAAAGAAAATAACAAGAAAAAGATATCAATAGAAATCGAAGCTCTACAATGTGAGACATATCTTGAATATGCAGGGTAAACACAACCATGTGGAGTTATCTACGAAGCCTTCACGCAAAAAATAATTTAGAACCCATACAAAAGAGTGAGATGGTTTTGTAAGAATCCAAGGAATTGACTGAGGACCAGTCAGACACATGTCTTAAAGCAGCTCAACTACATCAAGGCTTCCCTAACCCCAGAAGTTGCCTAAAGGGGAAATAGGCCCATGTAAATGTCTTCTGTATTTCTGGTGCTGGGGGAGCTAGAGACAATGGACATCTTATGGCAAGAGTGTTTTTCTCTCCTCACTCCTCTTTTTCCCACCAGAATGTCCCTGTCACCTACTCATTCCACTCCCAGTTCACCCCATCTCCCCTTTGCTCCCCTGTCCCTGATACTAATTCAGTGACCTGAGCTACTCCAAAGAGGCTTTGGGACTGCAATAAAACCCACCAGACTGTTTCATAATGATGCTGCCCGAGTCTGAAAGATATTTGTCTCCTTTTGTGTCCTTTTCCCTTCATGTATAGTTAATTTTGTTTTGAAATAAACATTTCCCACCAGAGAACTAAAACGTGCAGGGTGTGGATTGCCTTCTAAAACTGCTCCCATCAGGTAATTCACAAGTGGTATTTTTAAGCCCATCGCTCACTGAAACACAGACATTACACCCACCCACCCACAGACACTTCTTTGTCTTGTGAGAGGCTGTAGGCAGCGAGACGCCACACACGCAGATGGCACATTTGATAGGAGCCTGACCTTCAGGCTGTCATGAACACACCCTCCTTGGTATTCATTTATATTTGAGAAAAAGGCAATTGTGCCAAGTTGAGGATGCACATGACGAGGAAACAACCCGAGGGAAGACAGGAGCAGTTACCCAGGGCACAAGCTGGGGGCACCATGCCATGGCAGGTACTGAAACTCTCCTGTGCCCTGCAGACCCCCGAGAGAAGCTGCCTGCTCCAGGGCAATGCCTGGCTGCCTTCAGCCAAGTGAAAAACCCCCAAGAGATGCCACACCAGAGCTCCCAGCAGCAGTGGAAGCTCCCTGACATGCTACCTTGGAGGCAGGGTAAGAGTGGCCCAAGAGCATGGCCTGGCTACTTTAGCTATACAAAACCACACTTGGGTTATGTCAATTCCTGAGCGAAAGGGAGGCAACATTAGAGCTGAAATAAGCCACTTGCAGGCTGTATGGAATCTTAGCAGTATAACCAGGACCACAACAGGAGATGTCAATAGTCCAGGCTAAGGCCATGTTATTTCTGAATCAACGAGGAATAGATTCAGTGCAATGTTACAC
Organism: Pezoporus flaviventris; assembly: GCF_033815535.1. Taxonomy (NCBI): domain Eukaryota; kingdom Metazoa; phylum Chordata; class Aves; order Psittaciformes; family Psittacidae; genus Pezoporus; species Pezoporus flaviventris. The sequence goes on along the minus strand of NW_026892550.1, from coordinate 58,845,985 downwards.
AATTTTCATGTCTCTTTATGGACAAAGGCTTTGCTGCTTGTCATCACCAAAGATCACAGCACTTATTAAACATACAGTCTTGACAAATTCCTTTGTGAGTCTTGACATGCTTTTTACATCAACTTCCCTGTCACAAGCAGATACGGCTTTTTTCTCCACTCACATTTCTTTCATGGCGCTGCCAAACAGCTGCAGAGCTGCTTCACATGGCAGTCGAGTTCCGTACTGCATGAAATGGCATCCATCCGTAATATGAAAAGCATTTGAACCCCTAGTGCTGAGACTTAAATTCCTCTACAGGCAGGCTTAAGGCTTTTACTCAGTGGAACATCAGCAGCAAGGTAGATGAGCCACAACAACACCTGATCCTGTTCGCACAGCAGTCTCTACTGTGTAACTGTCTGCTTCCGCATCACCCTTCCCCGAAAGCCTCTAACTGCACTCGTGTCTGCAGCGATTAAGTGAAATAACCACTGCCTCCCAAGCCACCCCTGAAGATTGCGCAACATTAGTGCTTTCAGCAGAATTGCCCTTAAAATACCTCCAATCTGTGTGTGTCATTATTACAGCAATGTACAGATAAGAGCTTCACAGTTTAGAGCCATGACTACCTCTTGATGGTTTAAGGATTTTTTCTGTTCTTTTTTTCTTCTTCTTTTTAAGAATTTGGTCAAAAAAAAAAAACACCCACCATTTTGAACAGTATAGATCATTAGCTGAGTCTGTCTGTCTGAAAGGCAAAAATAGCCATCCCTCAGTCTGAGCTTTAAAATAGCTCCTCCCCAATGGGAGTCAAATGTTCCCTGGCTGGGACAGATGTTTCTTGCTCTCCCTCTTTTTTAAACATTTAATTTCACCTTATGTAGGCATTGTGGTCAAACATGACACAGTCCAGTGCAGCAGCTCACAGGAGACAGAATGAGAGTCTCTAATACAGTCACTGCATCACGCCTCGAAAGACAAAAGCCTGATTTAGCAGCATTACATGGGCAGCCTCATCAGAGCCTTGTCCTTTTTTGGATCAGTTCCCACTCATCGTAAATGCAACTCGTGTCCATACATTCAGGCAATAAGAGTCTTGGCTGGTGCTTGTTCTTATCTCAGGCGTCATGAAAATCATACATAGAAATACATTCAGTACAGCATTTATTAAAGATAGATCAAGAAATAAAGAGCACCAATACTGAGAAAGGCAATATATGGTTTTGACAAATCAGGATTGCTGAAGGACTGGAAAACACCATGTAATAAAATAAAGGAATTATAATGGGCAAGAAGACAGAACTCCTGCTAAACGGATGATGGAGCACTCCTGGACTAGTGTGTAAGATAAACTGTGAAACCACTTAGTCTATATAGCTCTGGAACCTGTTTCTAGATGTAGAACTTACTGAAAAACAGGCTAAGAACACACAAGAGGACTTATAACTTAGTCTCGCTGTGATTTTCTTAACATTTTTAATGATATACCACACTTTGTTGAGATTTTTCATTGAAAACCTCTTAGGAGGTAGCTCAATTTCAAAATATCATCAGCTTATATGCATTTATTATTATGCTCTATCTTAACAGATGCTTGCTAATTTTGAAAGGACCCAGGACATTGTTACCTCTAATTGAGAAGGGCAGCTTTTAGAGTCAAAAAAGCTGTGCTGAAATTCAATTTTTCATAGTATAAATATTTCAGTCCAAATTCAGAACAAGGAGCCTTCTGAAGGCAGTCAAGTTTTCTTTCTTTTGAGGTAAAAAAGAAGGAAGAAATAATGTACTACTATTACTTAGTCCAGAGGATGTAATATATATGCATATATACACACACATATATATTGTATAAACACTATAATTATCAGTGATTTATTTTCAGTAGATAATTTAGAAAACAATGCAAGCAAAATACTTGGGCAAGGTTTCCTGTCAGATGTCTGTCATAAGATACCTAAAGAGCCACAACTGGCAATACACTGACATATCTAGACACTCTCCTGCCTCTTCAAGAGTAAGGGTCAGGAAACCTCTTTTGTTATTCCTTTGGTGCAGCACAACTGAACTGAGGTGGAACACAGCTGGTCAGAGGCACCAGCTGCCTCCTTTTCCTAGCACTGTCTCCATCCAGTTTTTCTACCTGGCTAGCTCTCAAGAAAACTAAACTCTGCATAAAATGCCCTTATGTTTCACACCAACTCAAGCAACTATTTCCAATAGGAAAGGATGAGCAGTAGCTGTCAACATTTCCAGTTGGAGCTGCTACAGGCTGTGGTCTTTTGAGAATCTAAACTATTTGTATAGGTATCCAAAATGAAGGCTACTTCACGGGCTCATGAGAGGCTTAAGGTGTACCATTTGGTAAGGAAGTTACGCAAAGATTTCCCTTAATTTCCTAATCACCTGTTACTTAATAACTAACAGACAACCACAGATGCGCTTAGAGCCCTATCAACACCATTTGGCAGACCTAACAATCTGGGAAGCCATGGCACACACACATCAGCACTGCATGATCAGCTCTGGCTGTAATTAGACTATTTCGTGTCTGTCTCTTGTTTTGTGGCTCTTTTTTTCCCCCTTCAGTAAAAGAAAAACCAGGGACACCTAAGGTAAGCAGGGTATCACGGATACAGCCGCCCGTGTACATGCAGTTTCTTCATCTACTGTAGAAGCCCCACCTGAAATCCAATTTTCTTATATTTTTTCATTTCAGGGTAAAGAATATTTGATGGAACAGTCAAATTTTACTTGTGAATGAGAACTAGCACCAAGGTCAAAACAGACTTTACATTTTAAAGTAACATAAATTGAACCCTTGTACCTGGTGTGGAAGTGGACGGCTCAACACCACTCTCTTGTGGGCAGAGATCTGAAGGCCTATGGCTGTGCCAAGCATGTAGATGTGCAGATGGCTTCAATAAAAAAAAATGTCTTTTCAGTCTAACTTCCTCTTCCCCACAGTCAGTCATGCCCACAGTCCTGCTCTGCCAGGGAATACAAGGCAAGACAGACATATTAATAAATGCAATGCAAACTTCTCAGAGCTTTTCCTTCACGCTTTGTTTCAAGTGTCCATTTAGCAGCTGTCACAGTGAGACACTGAGAAATCAATTTTTTTTCACCTCCCTGTACTCATTTGTCTTCTTTCTTCCATGTTTAATCTTTCTGTGTTGTTTGCTGCGTATTTTCCCTTTTGATTTCCTCTATATGCAATTTTTTTCCTTCCAATAGCCATACTCCTCCTCACTACAGGTTAGACTTCCTAATATTCACCAGGAAGCACTCATTTTGCCTGAAAATACTCTTAAGGAGAACCCCGCATGTCCAGTTTTCCCACCCTCCTGCTGGAAAATGCATGACTTCACCCTAACAGAGTAGGCTGCTGTCCTGGGTTCAGCTTAAACCACGACAGCTGCAATTGAAGAGCCAATTCTAAAACGGAACCAGCATTTCACGTGAGGTACATCAATAATTGCACAGTATAGCAGACAACCAAAATGGGACACACTGATGCACCAATCACAGCGACATATCAATACATCTCTAGCACATGTTGACAGAAGCTCTCATATTCGCTGCTAACTGCAATGCATGGATCAGGCAATTTGTGAAAATATCTAGTCTTAACTCATTAAATCATGGTTTAGGCCAAAGTCTAACAAAATAAGAAAGCGTCTCTCCACTGACACAGGTGCTGAGATGTGTCCCATATTTTTGTGTCCAGCGCACAGGCTCCAAGCACAGCACAAGCATAAATGGAAAACAAAGCAAAGATCAATCCAGGACCTCTGGCGTAATACTGGTGTTAAATGAATTCATGCCCTTCTATTGTTAAGCCACAATTGACGCAGCCGTATACCTCACTAAAAGGTTATTTAGCTATCAAACACACTAGTGCTCAAGTCCTTCCTCCCAAGTAAAATAGAGGTGAGGACAGGATATAATTATTCTACTTCCAAACTGAATCATCTAATGAGTCACAACAATAATAATTTCTAGGTTGTAGTTTTCCTGCACAGCAACAACTTGGCTTCCCCCTCACTCCTATACTTTACCATGATGGTACAGCACCTCTTTCTGGTGAGAGAACTATCAATGCATAAAATGAAAGGGTTTCCAAAAGTTATACTACCTGACACAGTGGGAACGGCTACAGACTTCCTTGCTAGTACTGATGGCTCTGAGACAAGCTCAAGTTGCCTGATGACACCCAGAAGACAACCAGGCATCTTTTCCTAGACAAAGCATTTTGTCCCCAAAGGCAAACCCAGAAATTTTAATTCAATGAAACATTTTAAAAACATGCAACAAAGCTGATAAAAAATGTATAATTCTTCAACATCCTCAAAACCGAAACACTTCCTGTCCTACCATCCTATAAGCCCCAAGAAAGTTGTTTCAACACAGAAACAGGCAAAGCTTAGAAATCACATACATATAATAATACAATAATAACCTTCAAGCCCAACAAATTTCAGGTTCAAGTTCTTGCACAGCTCTTGGCAGTCTGGCACCTTTTTTATGAATTCACAGTTTCAAAGCAGTGTTAATAGCCATTATCTGAAAATCTTATGAGAAAAAGAGCTAAATACTTTACTAGTGTAAGATTAGCAGTGGTGCATTTGTCCTAATTTCTGCTGAGCTACCTGAATATCTTTCTTCTGTCCATACCTGGAATATTTAAAAATCACAGAAATCCATTTATCTTTGATTCTCCAATAAAGCTAATCTGATAGTACAAAGAGGGATGCTCCTGGCACTCCACAAAGTTTCGAATAGATAAAACCAATCATCTTCTAGTAATGCACAACAAAAGAAAAAACAAACAGGAAGTTCTGAAATATCACTGCTCCTTTCAGACGCTGACTGGCTGACAGACCAGCACAATTTCAACTCCAGTAGGCATGAATTAGTTTCCAGGCAAAGAAGCAGAGATAAAAGATGAAAGGATTTAAAGAATTTCTTATGAAGTTTTTGTCAGTTTTGTTTTGTGCTTGGTCTACAGAGAGAGAGCTCAGCTGCGATTTCAGCCTCTTTTTTTCTTTTAATTATTTTATTAACAATACACTTCACTATTGGCCACACAAAACATGGTAAATCTTCACACTGTAACTTGTTTATCTCATCTAACCATCTTCCCAATGCCTATTGCCTTTGGGGATGAGCAGAGTACAAGCTACTAAAACTGCAGCCTTAAAATAAAATGTTAAAACATTATCTAAAATGAGGGACTTTTCAGCATTTGCATTATTGTTGTTACCATTCACACACTTTATTTCATTTTACTTTGACATCTCTAACAATTGTGTCAGTACAATATGCAAAGCAATCTCATTAGTAAGACATGATACTGGCAGAATGGGATATTGGAGACCTATCTGCTGACTTTACTGCACATGCCACTGGAAGTGCCTCTGTTCTTACATCGGTGCATCCGATCCCCTATTTCTGATCTGAGAACCTCCCAGAAAATTTTCCAGTTTGGGAGGTGCATTTCATGGAATAATGAAATAGGAAATAAAAAAGTAAGATTAAATTCATTACTACTGAATAATTGCAAACCCAAGAGCCACAAAGCATCTGCTGCAGGCAGGGATCACTTGGAGTTTTCACACTTACACCAACTTGCTCTACACCATCACTATCAAACATGCAGCACAGCCATGGCAACAGCTTCAAAATAGCTAACTCCTCAGACTTATGCAAGACACACCAACCAATCCTATTTTTCACATTTTTAGTTTAGAGCTTGGCTCTTCAGTTCTCACCTTCTTCCTCTTTAGAGGCTTACACTTCCATGTACAGTACATCAAAACAACACTGAAAAGTCTGGCAAGGGCAGCATTCTCTGTACTTTACTTTTCCTCAGGCCCACAGTATGACCACCTCAACTGATCACTTAGTTCAGCTCTTCTGGGGCCAGCCAATGCAGCAGAAACTATTGCACCCGCTCCCTTTGGCTCCCCTCCCCACAAAAGACTAGATACGTCCTTCCGACACAACGGCTGAGCTCTGCTGGCCTGGAGCCTGGGAACACTGAATGGTCCCTCTGATTCAATTAATTCAGCAGGATCACACTAGCCCATTACCCCTGCCTCATCCCATGGAAGTCTAGGAGACTGTTTCCTCTAGTTCTACCAAGACCCATAGAGTATCATCTTCCTTCATTGAAGCTCACAGCACAACACACTCCATACCAGACACCAAAATTCATCACAAGAAAAGCAGCAAGATTTTGCAGGGCTCAAGGATTTCCAGTTCATCAGTGGCTAACCAAGAAGGAGCACCTCCTCTACTGCTATGGTACTGTTTCTTCTTTATTTTCAATTAAAACCTTAGAATGCCTTGTACCTAACCCTCTGCAAGCTTCTTTCACTTACTGTGAAATAGCTGAATACTCTATTTCATAGAGTACCATTGTTTAAGGATAAATAATTTCAGATATTTATGTCTAGAACAGGAAGAAGTGTTCTTTATAAGATAAAACACCAACTATATGGTTATTGTGTTGAGGGACATATTCTTTATCTTACTGCTGGGACCATTACTTTCCCTGTGATTCTGCAAAGCTATAAAGCATTATGCGATGGTCAAGAGTCAAACAAAATTCCTGCCTTGTGCAGAAGCATACAACCATCCATCTGAAAGCCACAGTGAAACCTGCTTTCCCAACACTTGCCACAGTCTCATGTAATATCAATTCAGGAATCTCAATCGAATTAACATAGCCACAAAAAGCAGATTCATCCTTCTCTTTTCCATAATGGAGAGGAGAGAAACTGCGTCTGGTTTTGAAGAAGCCTTTCACAAAGAGTGTTGTTAGAACTGGTAAAAACCTCTACTGAACAGGGCATCCAGGAAAGAAATGCAGATTCTGGGATATGACAAAGCCCACCAATTGATATCAAATATAGAAAATACTTCTGGCCACTAAAGAGGTCTCATTTTGAACCTTTTTCTAATTAAATTAAAGCAGCTCTTTTGGCTTGAACTGGATTTAAACTACACAGGGCTCTGAAAAACATCTAGATCTGAAAAAACCTCTGATCTCAAGATGTAGAAAATAAAATCAAACAGCAGAAGGGAGTAACAAATCAAACAATTATATTAAGTTAATGTGATTCATTTATTTTAAGACTGTTTTAACATGTCCTGAAATACTTTGCTTTGGGGTTTTGTGCATTCAGGTTTTGCAGCTGTAAAACTGGTAGCATCAGAGGGATTAATATTCATTAGCAGCTATTTACTGGTACAGAATGAGTGGAGTAGTTTCATGCTTTGGTATTTATTTTCTAATTACAATCTCTTCTTGTACTCGGATCAGATTTCTGCCTCAAACTCTGCCTTTTATTTTTATATACGTACACCCATGAACCAGCTTATACACATAAATAACATGTATGCACACACATGCTCCCACAAGACCTTTTGAAACAGACCTACATATAAGAATGTACTGTACCAGTCACAATTTTAGAGTATCATTTGTACATCTTGGTTATAGAAAGAACAGATGTTGCACGGAGAATTCCCCATTTCCACACTCATTAATTTTCCCTTGTACACAAATACTTGCACGCAAACTCCATCCACTCAGAGTATTAATGCTGTGATCATCACCTGGCTATGAGGACTAGATCTTCATAGCATTTATCACTGAGGCTGTGGGCATCAGCCTTTCTTGCTAACAAGCTTGACATAGCACCGAGCAGAGACTGTTTGCAATAATTCCAAGACATCCAATTTAGTGCAGTCCAGAAAGTTTCAACGGGGTAATTAAAATTAAATAAATAAAGAAAAATCGCATTACATGGCAGGGGATTGGGCAGCTTCATCTTCTAGAGTTAGGTCTAATGACAAAAGCCTCTGCAGTTTTCTGCCAAAGTTAGAACTGAAAGTAGGTCAGTCTATGTGATTTCTTCTGTTAAACATAAGGCATTTGTCACTTTCAGGTACAGCCTTTGCAAGCTAATCATTTCTGGGTGGCATTTCCAAAAGTGAGAGACCCTATTAGATTGCAGTTGAATTAGGCTGGCTATCTTGGTGGCTGACAACAATGCTGAAAACAGAATACAGAAGCAGCAGGGAAGACTGCATTTGGCATCTCTCCTATTCCTGAAATTCTCTCTAATTTTCAATTAAAGATGCAGACTCCCTGCTATGAGCAACGAGAAGCAGTAGACCTCAGTGACATTCCTGAGTGACTGAGCTAGACTGCTATATAAAATACATGTGATCAAGCACAGCTGAGCATCGGCAAGACTAGCAGACATGCCAGCTACCAGTACTCCAGGCCCTCTAGACAAAAATAATGTCACTGATAAGTATTTCAAGTGACTGCTGACACACTATTAGAATGGTAGCCCTTGTGCAGTCATCCTGTTAGGGAAGTAATCTCTTTGATCCCCAGTGTTCGAGTTTCAGCAAAGATAACAGCAACTGCAGAACCGTGAGGAGTGACACAAACCCTGCGCAGTAGTCTCCGCAGCTGAAGGCTGAGGGGCACAAGCAGTCATCTCAGTGAAAACTTGACCCAATGAGTTCTAACCTTTTGGTTTCCCAAGAGGAGACACAGAGTCATGAATCTTTAAATGGGACTTTTTTTAAAAGCACTTACCTAAACTAACATTGAATTTGTGAGCTGTGTTTCCAGCTCTCCTTACTGGAGGGAAAAATGTTACTTTTTGCAAGTTCAGCAAACCACATAGATGGATAATCATTCAGTAACTTCATCATTTGCAGATGTTTGCCTACCTGATAACAGGCTGGGACTGACACTCGCCATTGTCCCCAGGCCCTCAGATGCATATAGAGATGACAATGCAGGGTTGCTGTACGTAGCCCATACTCAGAGAGGCAACTCCTCTTCATAAAGCACCTCCACTCAAGTTCTGGCAGAAGCTCTCACAAGCTGGATGTACTTCACTATACATGAAGTCTGCCTTCAGGAGGCAGACTGTACATGAAGACTGTCTAACATGGCCCACTGTATCTATGTTCAGTAAGACTTGAGTTCACCAGAGCCCTCTTAGAACCATCTCAACTCAGCATCTGTGCACTGTCCTCTGAAACAGGGTCATTCAGGGGTTAGTTTACTCAGAGAAATGATCACATCCACATCAAGCAGGTTGCTTCTCCTGCTATTTTAAGCTGAGCTACTTTTACGCCTGCTAGGAATCCACTGCAATGGAATAAACAACTCCTAGCTTTTGCCTTCTCCAAGTTTCAGGCAAAACATACTCTTCTTTCTAACCCTGAAAGTGGTGTGGAGGGCATAGTGTGGTGGGCTGACCCTGACTAGACATCAAGTGCCCACTAAATTTACTCTATCATTCCCCTTTTAGAGAGACAGGAGAGAGAAAATACAACAAAAGGCTCGTGTGTCAAGATAAGGACAGGGACAGATCACTCACCTATCACCATCATGGGCAAAACAGACTCAACTTTAGGAAATTAGTTACCAATCAAATCAGAGTCGGATAATGAGAAATAAACCCGAATCTTAAAAGCACCTTCTCCCACCCTTCCCTTCTTCCTGTGCTCAACTTTTTACTTCCAGTTTTCTCTCCTCTCTTCCAGTGGCACAAGCAGACAGGGGATGGGGGTTGTGGTCAGTTCATCACCTACTCTCTCTACCACTCCTCCCTCCTCACGGGAGGACTCCTCTCACTCTTCCCCTGCTCCAGCTTGGGTTCTCTCCCACAGGAGAACGTTCTTCATTAACTTCTCCAATGTGGGCCCATCCCATGGGCTGCAGTCCTCATGAACTGTTCCAGTGCAGGTCCCTTCCATGGGGATTATGCCCCTGCATTTCTGGCAAGTTGCCTGCATGACCCTCAATCTAACAAAACTTGCCTTGAGCTGAAGTGACTGCCCATATACAGTCCAGTGAGGCATTTTGCATATGCTCATTAATGGCTTTGTTGTATTCTGTCTTTCCCTCTGAAAACATCTTAAACAACTAATTGTGGATGCCAAAGAGATAATAGATAATTAGATAAGAGACAATTTGAGGACTACATCAGTTAACTGCAAGAATAATGGTTTGCATACCACATATGCCCCACTAATGAAGTATTTTGCTCTTCATTAACTAAAAGATACTGACATTAAACCATCTATAACACAGGGACCTTTCAAATCTAAGCACAGCAGTAGCCAGGATGCTTTTGCAAGCTTCTACACCACAAATTAATGTAATGTTTAAAGTCCTTGCTTCTTGCTTCAGCAGTCTGGCTCCCACACACACAAGCTCCCCTGGAATTCTCCTTCTGGGGCTTAGAGTTCCTTGCCCTCCCCAAGAAAAAACATTTTAAAACCATACTTTGAGCCTCCTGTGTTTGAATAAGGTTGGCCTAACTGGCTGAAACCACTGCCAGCTTCTTCATACGCCAGGGAGTTTAACCAGCAAAACATACAATGTTCTTCAAGTAAGGACACAGTAATACCCATTTCATTAGGAAAGGCGGAAGCAATGAACAAGGACATATGGTATGCGGAAAGTGAAAATATTTCAGTGGGCAAAGGTGGGGCATGAAGACTGAGAATACAATTTCCAAGGAAGCGCAGGCACTAGAATGAGAGAAGAAACACAAACAGAGTGAAAATCCTACCGATTACATTTGAATACAGAAAAAAAGAACAGGAGGAAATTACAAAGAATAAGAAAGCAATACAGTTAAAAACAAAAGGGGAGGGGGGCAGGGGACAGAAACAATAAGACTTATTTTTGCTTTTCTCAGTCATACAGCTACAGCCATAGATTCTTTCAGTTCATGTGCACTGCAAGAGAAGAGAAAATTTACTGGTAACATCCAAGATAAAAATGAGGTGCTTGTTTTTCACTCACATGAGGATAATAGCATAGACTGAGGAAATTCCTAGTGCATTGCACCATTGCACGTTCTTCCAGCCAGTAGTCTTGCACACTGCCATACAGCAGAGTTGGTTTTGTTGCTTCCAAAGTAGGACAGCACCCATCCATCCAGCAGCTTGGACAGCACTTCTGGGCTTTGAGACCTGCTGAGCAGGACTTCACCACTCAGTTGTGACTACCGCAGCCACAAAGGAGAGCAGCCAGGAGACACCTTGGCCACAGAGAAGCCACAAAAAGGTATTGTCTCAGAAGTAAATAAAAGGGACATTTTTCACAAAGTAGCTTCTGAGAAGGGTACATAAGGATTTACAGGGCTGAATCTGTGTACATTCATAACTCTGGCTTTCAGTAACATCACTAGAGTTTGTGAACACAGCATACAGCTTAAGCCCTGTAAGAGGACTACGACCAACGTATCCTTTAGATAGGCTGGTCTAATACCTGAGTTTACACACAACTGAACACCGAGTGGAAATTCTGCAGGTCTTCAGATTAAGCAAGTTAATGTGGCCACTACATTACCTCCACCAGTCATTTATAGACCATTATACCTAAATCCTAACTTTATTTCTTCTTATGTTATTTGCAGAAAGGAAACCTGTAAACCCTACCACTGTACCATTAACTATTGTCCTCTACGAGATCTGAAAAGCATGAAGGCTGTAGCTCTCTTCATTTGTCTTGTAGGACCAGCTTTTGCTATTCCAGTAAGTCTTCATCACGCTATTATTACTAGGCAGTTAATTTCCCATTCTGTGAATATTCTATGTTATCCCATTGACTTATACAAAATTCTTACTTAAGTGCAGATAATGAATATATTTGTCTATTGTAGAGCCATCCCTTAAACTACAAACTCAGAAACCATGGACAGAAGACTCTAGAAAAGGTACTCCTCTTGTTCTTTAAACATTAAGGGGCAGCCTATATAACGAATCTCAAATATATAAAACACATTAGTACATATGGAGTGATGGCAAATTTTAGGCAAAAAAAAATGTAGGGCCCTCATCTCATGAATGAGCACCAAGCAACTCATGTCTCACATATTACATAGTTGGAAACAGAATAGGACAAAATCTAAAGCTCACAACAGAAGTTTCACTAATTTGAAAAAGTTACCTTTAATGAATCCTCACATATAATCATTGCACCCACATTTGTACAAACTATGAGCTCCACTGGCAGTTGAACTTGTGGTTATCACTGCTTCAGTGAACAAGGAGGACACGATCCTCTCTTTATCACACCAAGTGATCAAATGCAGTCTCAAACATGTAATTTTATCTACCTTAATTTAAATTATTCACAACACAGAGCATTGGGTACAGCTCATCTTGGAAAAGTACACTGTGGCTGACAAGCCAGATACACAGCCCTGATGGTATTGAGAAAGATGACTTCAGCAGCCCCATCCCATATATGCATCCTAATGACAGAGCTTTTTCATTCATGGTTGACTCAAATTAAAATTCCTTTTTATTGCACCATTCTAGTGAGCATTTGTGGTTCAGACACAATGGACCTTGACTCCAAGCCAATGAATGTTTTGGAACAACAATATTCAGAGCATGCTCTGTAGTAAGAAAAGCAAAATTCCAACTCCCATGTTCACCTTTTTCTTTAATTATCAATTATATCCCACTCTGGGAAGCTTTCCAGATGCATTGCATGTCAATCCAGATGATGCTCTGCATTTAAAAAAAAACAAAAATTCACTTTCCTTAATGAAGTATTCAGCAGAACAAATTAAGAAGCATACACTAGTGTGTGGCCTACAGCTGCGTCCCAGAAACCACTCAGACATCAGACACCTGCATCAAAATAAAACATTGCAAAACCAAACAAATCATCAGTTCCAATACGAAACATCTATCAAAGGCCAGCTGTCCCCTAACAGTAGCTAATTACAGATAGATTGATTGAAATTTACCATCCTATTAAAACTCAAGTATCTTCACAGGTAATCGAGCTCTAAACGTTTATTATACCCTGGGGACAGAGGTCTAACAAAAACTGGCAGCTGAAAGTCACATCTAGGCACAGCTCTGCTTTGAGGCTGTGGCACATAATGAGGCTTCCTGTCAAGACATGAGCCACATCTTCGTCAAACTTCTGCTATAAATACAGACACACACAATAGACAATCTTAAGGACCGTTTGGCCATAAAGTTTCTAATTCTATAGAACTGGAAGCCCTTCACAGAAGACTGGGTTTTGCTTAAATTTAAAGACATGTAAAAGTTATATGAAGCAGTGCCCCAAACTCATGTAAACTCATATAGCAGCAGTTACAAAACACATGTAAGAAGACCAAAAACTGATCTTGAAACTTAATTTTCAAGTGTTTTCACATCAGCTTGAGATGCTTGGTAACACACAGATCACTTTTTCTCAGGTCTTCAAGAAATGTGCATTTAATCTGGAAAAGCTCTTCACTGAATTTCTGTTAGATCTGAGCAAATATAAATCTTTCCCTGAAAATTTAGAGTGGGAAATGACAGTGAATACACATTGCAAACACAAAATTGTAACACACTGAGATACCACCTTCACATTAGGAAACAGGATACAACCATCTGCCAAAGGCCATATTAATGTGTCTAACCCTACAATTTATAATATTTCTGTAATAATTTGTTAGTGTTCATTTCCAAGCAGTCATGACTCTGCCCACAGTAAAGGAGATGCTATTCCAGCAACCTGGGTACTGGGAAGGTCTCATCTTCATAAATAAGACATTCCCCCTCTCAAAGCTTTAATGAATATCAGCACCAGATGCCACACTGTAGCAAGCAACAAGCAACAGTAAATATCCACGTTAGTCAGAAATACATCTGGTATTGTTGCTATTGGAAGTGCCTATACTCACCCAGCAGCTGCTGTAATGCTAATAGTAGAAAGCCAATTGCTGCAGCAAGAGCTATGAGTCATTTTAATACCCGTTTTTTCCCTTAGCATTTGAACCTTTTTCACTGAAGTTACTAGTTGTGCCATTGGCTTGACAGCATGTATAAATGAGCTTAGCAAGTTTACGATGCATTAGTTGCCATCAAATACAATAGTTCCCAAAGAATTCAACTAGGAAGCAAATATGTATCAGGCTCAAAGTAGCTTAATACACTGATTAATAGTTAAGATGCAGTGCACTCCTCAGGAATTGCTACCATGACACCTTGTGCAAGGTGGTCTCTCCCCCTCATGCTCTTTTCCTATTTATTTGTGCAGAAAGACTAGCATCACATCCTATTTCTCTGGGGTAACTGATATTTACAGCAGCCTGGAAGTGCCTGAAGTTATGACACTAAATTACTACATTAGTAAGCATTTTGAGATCTCACAAGACATCCATATGCATCTATCTTCTATGGGATCTTAAACAGAGTTGCAGAGACCCCTTTAGAAACTCCATCAATCAAAGAAGGGACAGATAACCAAATTTGCTGAGAAATAGAAGTGACATCAGCTGTGAATTTCATGCTCTGGGCTAGCTTAAAAGGAGCTTTTATAAGGAATACAGTCAGTGTCATGCTTTGCAATACAAGGCAAAAATGAAATAGCACTGACTTAAATAAATTCCAAGATTTATTAATTTACTTGGTTTTTATTTGTTTGTTTAAAGGCTGAAGATACTCACCTTGAAGCCTCAAAGGAAGAGATCACAGGGCATGCTGACAACAGTGATTTGGTGCCCAGCTTCAAAAGCCTAAATCCAGAAGTATCGGTACCAGATGCTGAGCACATAGGTGAGCTCCAGAGTACTAGAAAACAAGGAAGAACTGGTAGTGAGCATCAAGTGAAAAATGCCCTAAAAAGCATCAATTTCCTTGTGATGCACAATAAACCAGGTTTGGCTTCCAATAAGCAGGACAGTGACTCTGGAAGCAGCAGCAGACAACAGTCCAGCTCTGAGCATTACCAGTTCAGGAGGCAAGAGAAACACAGCAATACAGCTAAACCACATGTTCTGGGCAATGCAGAAAATCCAATGGATGCTCTCAGTCTTGATCATGAGCATAACACATGGAAATATAATAAAAATACAGTTGGCCTGTCTGAAAAAAACAGTGAAAGTGATGAAGAACATGTGGAAGAGGAGGAAGAGGAATGGGGTGAAGAAACCGATTACATAGATACAAATTACAAAGGCTACCAGACAAATCAAGGTAACCAACACAAAATACAGCAAAATGAAAACAGTATGCAATCTGATGAAAGCCTGAGAGATTCCAGTCAACCAATCCAGACGGCCAAAAGACATGGTGAGAAATTTGACCTAGAGGAAGAAGAGAGGAAGAAGGGCCAGAAAAGGCCCTATAAAGAAGAAATCCTCTCTCAAAAACCACGCAATGAAAATCAGGATGACAAATGGCAAAGCCAAGAGAAGAAAGACGATATTCAAGTAAACTATCAGAGTGATCACAACACAGTAGTGAACAGACAAGATATAGAAGACGGTAATGTTGACGATGATGGTCATGACAGTGGTGATGTTGATAGTGAGGAATATCTCAGCAATACCTGGAAAGCAGCAGCCTATGAGGAAGAGGAGAGAATCCACAGTAATGAGCAGGAGAGCACCAGTACGGAGCACGAAAGGGAAGAAACCACTAAAGATAACACCGCAGTTTTTAGAGAGACTGAGGATTACAAGGATGTCAAGATTAAAGACCTTATTAATTCTGAACAAGATGATTATGATTATGCACCACCTAATTCTGACAGCAACCAGCAACTAGAAATTACTAGCTCTGTTCAGAGCATGAATTCAATGGAAAGGGAAGATAAGGTAAATTCTCTTTAAAATAAAGTTTGAGTACTACAAGAAGGAGGGGGGAATGACATTGTGAGTCCCAAATTTATATTCCTGGTGATTGAAATGATATCTTGGATAAAAGCAGGTGTAATAATTGATATACAGAAGTATCATCTCTCCTCTAATTCACTATTCAACAGGCTCATACCACATCACTTCACATGTAACATTCAGATGAATTGTACCAGAAAGGAACCGACCACAGCTCATGTAAAAGCTCCAGACCTGATGGGCTGTATGACAAAAGATACAAATAAGTATGGATACACAGATATAAAACCTGGAACTCAGTCTCAAGCCATCTACAAGAACATGTAGTGACAGAACAAGGGATAATGGCTTTAAACTGAAAGAGGAGAGATTTAAGTTAGGTATTAGGAAGAAATTCTTCACTATGAAGGTGGTGAGACACTGGCACAGGATGCCCAGAGAAGCTGTGGCTGCCCCATCCCTGGCAGTGTTCAAGGCCAGGCTGGATGGGGCTTTGAGGGACCTGGTCTAGTGGAAGGTATCCCTGCCCATGACAGGGGGGTTGGAACTGGATGAGCTTTAAGGTCTTCTCCAACCCAAACCATTCCCCGATTCTGTGACTAGGAAATGCAGGGCTAGAGTTCCTGGAATAATTACTGTGGCTAGAGCACTTGCACAAGATGAATGATGTGGGCTTTGTCGCTTCAGACAAAGAAAGATGCTGCACCCAGATCTCCCATACACCCATCAGCAAGTAGATAACCAGTGGATTATCAAGGTGTTCTTCAATAGGAAAGGAATGAGTTTTTCTATTGCTGTTAAATAAGGACCTAAGCTCCTGTTTTTTCCTGTCCACCCCTACTTCCCCCACCACACTCCAAATAACAGAGTACCTTAATACCACCAGAGGCTTTATGCACTTCTCGCACATTTTGCATAGCAACCCCTTTCTGCTGCAAGCAGAGCAAACAGTGCTTCAGTCAGCTTTCTATTTGTTCCTGAGGAAAAAAAGAATGTCCAAGTATTTTTTTCTTCCCATGGTTTACCACAACTTCTGCTTATGTCTCTGTGACTGCACAGGTTAAGTCTACACGTGGTTCCTATGGCAAGATGGAAAGTGCAAGCAACAGGACTGAGGAGGCTTTCCTGGGTAAGCCACAAGCAGAGCCATCATGTAACTGCTAACTCTCTGCAGCTGGGGAATCTGCTGGTCTGCATTTCTTTTCTGCCTTTGGCAGCACACGATTTCACATGATTGAATTGCGCGTAATCCTGCATCGCAGTTATGTTACGAGAGAATCCCTTCCATACAGCCTTGGATTTACTCATTTGTTTGTGAAAATCATTTGTAGACAGCGCACAAATTTTTGTGTCAGTTATACAGGAGTGAGAATTATTTTGCACTGAAAATATTCAGTTTCAGAACAGTAGCTTGAATTCAGCTTGGAGTGGGACAAGTGCTAGTACCAGATTCGGCAAGGACAGATACGTTTCAAAGGAAGCCAGAAGTGAATGTCAGTTGTTACAGACAAAATTGCTTTTTCTGAGAAATGTATTTCCCCATCAAACTTGGGACTGTTCACAGTCTCACCAAGAAAAAATAATTCTTATTAAAGTTTGGCTTGCTTTATTCAATACAAGATCAGTTGCATTTTAACAAACTTTATAAAACACCTGACTTCTTGGTGAATATTTGGCTGTATTTTGCTTTGACTGTCAGTAGTACCTGACAGAAATGTTTGGTTTCATCCTGTTCCTTCTAACTCCCTCTTGCTATGAACTCCAGACCCATGTAGGAACTTCCACTGCAAAAGAGGTAAAGTGTGCCATGTGGACAAACAAGGGAAACTCAGCTGTATTTGCCAAGATCCTACTGCTTGCCCTTCCACCAAAGACTATGAGCATGTAAGTATTTCATTCAGTGCACAGCATGGGGAAAAAACAACTAAAATGTTTAAAAGATAACACATTCTCCTGCTATTATTTAGAATAGTTCTGCCCTAAAAAGCATGCAGTGGGTCTGGGTGATTCCAGTAATTGTAAAAGCATGAAGTACCCAAACTCACTGATTATAGCTTGAGTATAATAGGAAAACACGTAGCTAATTAGTACCTAAAGTGATTTGCTTCACTTAGTCTCTCAGTGATCATAGATTCCCCTGTCACTATACGTTCTATTTATCTGGTATTTTAGAGCATATACAGAACGCTACACATGTCTAGTGCAGTAATCCTGTACTACCTAAGAAAGTATATTACTAACACACAAAAATAAATTCCAAGTGTGTCAAAACAGGGTAAGTACAGACAACTAATCCTTATGTAGGCATCTAACAACTACAGTTTTCAATACTTCTGATCACACGTATTTCCAGCTGCTACCCCATAGGTTAACAATACTTGTATTATTGCAATGCCTGTATGAGTGACCAGAATTTTTCTCAACAGTGGTGGTGGTGGGGCGGGTTTGTTTTTTCACTCCTCCTCTAGGTTTGTGGTACAGATAATAAGACTTATGATGGCATATGTCAACTCTTTGGCACCAAATGTCAACTTGAAGGGACAAAAATGGGACGTCAGCTGCACCTGGACTATTTGGGCTCCTGCAAATGTAAGGCTTGTTTTACTGTGAAAAATTCACCTAGGTATAAAGAGCCAGCAGTCTTAACTACCAGCTAGCCATAACTTACCTGCTTTCTTCCTCCGCTCTCCCCCTTCTGCATCATTTATCTGCTAATTAAGACCTTCAAACCTTAAACACGTCTAAAATGTCACCTTTTCTGTAATTAAGGATATTAAAGACGTCCCACTTTTGCTTAGACTGATTTGTTGACAACCCTGTCTTCCCGCTGCACTGTCTTACATGCTCCCATTGCTATAGCATCTGAAGGTGTTTTTTAATATCTCAACCAGAAAACCAATATTTACAGACAGTTAAAAAATTATAATCTCAGGTCCCCCAAAAAACAACAAAACATCCTAAAACTACTTAGATGCCAGATGCAGAAGCCAGGATCTAAAATCCAGAACTGATTTCCAAGTTGTTCAACTGCTGCATACCCTGGGAGGAAAGTGCACTCTCAGCCTTACTATTCCTTTTCTGTCAAGATCTTTGCTTTCACACAACTGGCTAATGAGAGTTTCACTGCACATCTCTGCTCAGAAGCTCTACAGATATATAAAAAGTTGTGGTATCCACAACTGGTTAAGCATGTGCTCCAAAGAATTGTAGATTTATAACTGAACCCATAGGTTGCTTTCCCAAATTTATGCATTAACAGCTCCACCAGTTTTAAGCTTAACTGGAAGTTTGCTAGTGAGAATCAAATCTAACTTGGCTCAGAAATGCCTGAATGGGGACTTAACAGATCACTTGTTAACAAAAGCTTTCCTGTTTGCTACAGACATCCCACACTGTACTGACTATGAAGTGGATCAGTTCCCCCTCCGGATGCGAGACTGGCTCAAAAACATCCTTATGCAATATTATGAACGGGATCTGGATACTTCTGGATTTCTAACTGAAAAGCAAAGGAATAAGGTCAGCAATCCTTTTCAAATGCAGTAACATTGTTAGAGCTGGACTAACAATGTGAAAAAAGTGATTTCACATTTTCTCCCATTTCTATGAGTTCCCCCATTTCCTATGAGCATTCCCTTTCTGGTCAAGGCAATTTAGACTCAATTAGATTAAAAAGTTGCAAAATACGTGCCCTCAACATGCATTTAAGCTGAGACACATTTCTGCTATGAATGTTCCTTTTGTCCAAGCAAATGAAACCCAATTATATTACTTTGAAGTCAGCGTCTACAGACAAGAGGCAGAAAAGTCAGAATTAGCGCATATCTAGATAAACATTGCTCGCTTGAGAAGACACCAAACAGCTTCTGTTCAGGTACGTTCTTTGTGACAGATCTCTTGGAAAGATCAACCAATACATAGATAAGAATGACTCAATTCATGCAGTCAGTGCCATTTTCCAAAGGACTTGAGGAAACCAAGCAGCCAGAAGATAGAGCTAGGTATGGATAGCTAACTAATTAAAATGCAGAATAAGAGGGAACAGCCAGCCAAGAGCTCACACGTGGAGTCCCACGAGTTGAAAGGAATTGTGCCATTCAGCTTTTGTTAAGTAACCTGGAAAAGGAAGGTAGGGGACAAAGTCTGCCGACAATGCATAGGTATTCCAAAGTAAGTAAGGAAGGAAGGACTTAGGCTCACCAGGAAGGAAACTGCTCAAGTATCTTAGGAGACTGGGCAGTCACACAGGAGGGGTTCAAGACAGAACTACAACAGAGAGTTCAGGGGAGCCTCATGGGACAGGGAATCCCTGTGCTGAACTGACCAAAAGTAGCTCCTCTTCTGTTCTTGAGACATACCTTGTACTTGGCCATCAATACAAAATACCTGAAAATAAACTCAACAGTTAAGGGTATCATTTGCACTATTTAATCCAGCCACACCATCTACACCATGACATTTAAGGACTATAAAATTACACAATTCTGACATTCAGTTTTAAGAGAAAAGAGATGCCCTCTACCATCCAGTAGATCTGTAGCATCATGCTACACTGGCTTAAAATAGAGTAAGCATCTATTACCATTGTGCTTTTGTTTGTTTGTTTTAAAGAGAATTATTTATGTCAAGTGAATTGACAGTAGTTTGGTTTTGAAGATATAGATGTCATAACTGCCTAAAAAGCTGTAAGTGTTAGAAATAGTTTAATTTACACCAAGACCTGAGCTGCTCTAAGTCCAGCGTAGGATATGCATGCAGTAGGTCACAGCAATTTTATATAAAATAGGCTTGAGTAACACCAAAGACTACTTACACAGTTATCAAGAGAGACGCTGACCTACTCAGAACATCTCATACTAAATGGTACAAATAAGATGATTTCTGAAAGGCTTATTTCATGCCAAAAGCTGAGTTGCTTGCCTCAGAACAGAAGATCAAGAACTGGTAAAATTTGTTTCATCTCCTACCAACCTGAGGCTACTGCCCTGCTTAGCCGAGTCTGACAATTAGACCACAGGAATTTCACTTCCTTTCTACTTAACTACAAAAGCTGACACGGAGAGCAACAAAAATTACCTGAGGTAAGCTTTTCATGTCGTGTATAGTCACAAACACTAAACCCTATTTCCTCTGTGGTATTTTATCACGTTTCATTTCTCCAAACCACCTCCTTGCTGGATAGTTCTCTTCAGGACAGATCTTCACCCTTAAATAAAAAACCCCACCGATTTCTCTGTTGTGTTCAGGTCAAAAAGATCTATGAGAATGACAAGCGCCTCACAGCTGGCAACCACGCTGTTGAGCTGCTCCTGCACGACTTTGAGAAAAATTATCACATGTATGTGTATCCTGTGCACTGGCAGTTCCATCAGCTTGATCAGCACCCTGTTGACAGGTAAAAAAAAAGATCTCTGTGGTTCAGATTTGCTGCTGAAGTTCAGGCTGTTTCACTTTTCTAAACTACTCAAAGGATTCTCTATCTGCAGGACCAGTCCCTCAGCTGATAGAAGTCCGTATCTCCCTCTTTCTAAGGAGGCATTCATCTAACACAGAACCTCCCTCATTGTTTTGCTGAAGCCATGTCTTAGGTCAGAATGTGGTACCCTCTTGCCTTTCATAATCATTATACATTACACCTTAGGGTCTATAGTGTCTTCATAGCTACTAATACCCTGATCCTGAAAGAAAGCAAGGCTCACAAGATTCTGTTATTACCGAAGCTAAGAGCAACAGGCTAAGTACAAAGGGCAGAGGCCTGTCAGCAAGAATTCACTAGTGGTATACCCATAGCTTTCAAATAATGCCACGGAAGTCTCACAGTTTAAGGAACACATATGGTAAGACAGCACCAGCGTCACAGTTCAGAAGAAGCCCTCAGCTTCTGAGAAAGTGATTCAGATTTCAGGCTTTTAGTCATGCTACTCACTGCCAGAATTCATGTTTCCAGGCTGCAGGGTCCCAGTACCTCATGCTGATCACACCTACCGTCTTAGAACATAGCTAAGCACCTTTGCAAGCTGATCTCCTGAAGACTAACAGCAAAACTCCACAACTTCTTCTAAAAAAAACATGTTAGCAAACAAATTGCAGTAAAAACATTTTAGTTTAACATCAGGTATAGAACAGCATTGTAATGACCTGGGACAGATTCACTACGGAAGCAGCACAACAAAATCCACCAGAGCACTTGTGTCAAAGCCACCAGTCATCTTCTAGCAGCTTAGATCATCTTTGATGATGCTGATGATTTATTAATGAAATACAGCTCTACATACCTGCTCTTTCTTTCAGATTATTAACACACTCAGAGCTCGCGCCTTTGAGAGCCTCCCTTGTTCCCATGGAACACTGCATAACCCGTTTCTTCCAAGAGTGTGATGGAGACCGTGATAAACTCATTGCTTTGAAGGAATGGTGCCACTGCTTTGGGATTAAGGAAGGTAAACCTAGAAGAACAGACAGATGTATAGGACAAAATGTTCCCATCAATACTAGACACATTTTCAGACCACAACATATGGGATTGTAGCCAGAGGCTCATGGCTGTTGTGCACAGAGGCAACTGGAACAGTAGCAAGACTGCAAGAGGTTCAAGGTTCTGAATTGCTATACAGATAGGAAAAAAAATCATATTTTCCATGAGGAAAAATTTGGGAAGCAGTTTGTATTAAATATCAAATAATTCTTGTGTGATGTCGGAACCTGTATGCTCCACATGTCTGTCTCTTAGAACACTCTATTTTACTCCTTGGTGCCAAAGGAAAGGCAAAGTGAGCATGTGTTTTAAATGAGTGATCAAAACATACTGTTTGAAAATGCCTTTAAAGATCTCAAGCCAAGCAGAGAAAACTACAGAGATCTCTCACTGATCAAGTAACTATGCTCACTTCTAGATTGCTATATACAACACAAATGCTGTCATCACACAACAGTTGAAGGCCAAACCATCTATTTCACCTCATCTGTCAGCTGCAGATGGTGCCCACCAGACTGCACGCATCAGTAGGCTTAGGCAGAGGCAGTGTCAGTTTCTGAATCCCAAATACACTTACGCATGTTTGGTTCAGCTCAATCCACATCCAGACTTCTCTAGCAAAGTGAAAAGCTAGATACCACTGTGCTGGTGATGTCTCTAGAATTAAGCAGCAGCTGAACTGAAGCTGGCAAGATAACAATTTGAGATTTACATACCTACATTTAATGTAGTACATTCTTTTGTAATCCACTGTCTTCTGATCTAACCCTGAGTGACAGCTGAACAATACTGCCAGTCATTCAGCAAGGGTAGCAGTAGCACAGGTTAATCCTAGCTATGTGACAGAAGGCCTTTGGTGAAACGTGCAGACTGAAGTAATGTGTTCAAAATCCTACTATCAACTCCCTGCTTTTAAGTGGAAGCTGATCCCAGCCAGACATGCAGAGCCTTCACTCTCCCCAGAATTTTTCCAAGTCTTCTGATAACAATTTACCAGTCACAAATCACACATGGAAGTAAGCTGTGAGGAGTTAATCATAATATGCATGTACTATGCCAATGATTGTTCATCCAAAGAGGGGTTTAGGGTCAGTTATTTGTGAAGAGTGGGGTGGAAGGGATTCTTGTCTTACAAAGAGATCAAGGAGACCTAACACTAGAAACAAAAAAGCACCTATCTAGAAGGGTCTAAATGGATGTCTCCTGGATATGATAGCAGCAAGCATATTTGGATTTTTGTTAGGGATAGCATTCCCCTACATGAGCCCTCTGAAACTTTAGGGTATCCTTTTTTTGATAGTGATACAGCATAAAAATGTGTCTTTGGCATCAAATGTTACTAAAGTTTTCTTCTTTGTTGCAGAAGACATAAATGAAAATCTCCTGTTCTGAGCCTGGCTGAATAGAGTCCAAGTGCTGCACTAAAACTGGTGAAATAGGTGAATTCCATTTCTTTCGGTAATTAACAGCTTCAGAGTTTTCAAGACACAGGTGGCATAAGGTTCACTGCATTCTTATCTAACCCAAGGCAGTAAAGTATTATATTCAGTAACAGCAGAAAAAAAAATTAACTACTCCAAGTGGTTCATAGATAACTAAGCATTCCCCCGTATGTACTCATGATCTCTCTGAACCAATAAATAGTACTAAGCTGATGACTGAGCTGTTCATAAAACCCTTCAGTAGAGTGCTAGGATGTGGATTTAACTGTACACTTAAGAAAGTTAACTTGAAACAGGACTTGTTTCCTTCATTTACTGTATCATCAGTTTAACATTCTGCATAGAAGCCTCAAATAAAAGTCTACCTAGATAACATGGGTTTTGTCAGAACTTTGTCAAAGAAAGGTTATCAAGGCAACAGTTCAATGGAAATTTCGTTTTAGATTTAAGGCAAGTGAAGAAACTAGAGGGTACATCATATATAACACCAGTCCTAAAACTGTAATTCCTAAAATGCATGAAGAAAAGCCAGAGCTTTTCCAATACTTCTTCCCCCACCTCCTGAAATGCAACAGTAATAATACCAATGCCAAACAGCTGGCAAACTGTGTAAAAAGCTAATTGCATGAGCATGTTGATGTGCGTCAAGACAGGCAACAGGCCCACCATCACAAGGAACAGAGGATATAAACAGCTCCAACACCTCCTTGTTCCCCTTAGTAGGCACATTCTTCCTGCCTCCCACAGAAGCAGCAACTACTGCTACCATTTCTCCTGAGAAAAAAATGTTATTTATTTCACCATCTCCCAACTTCGTCTTTCCTAAAGTCAGACACAATTTAGGCATAAAAATCGTGACAGGATGAGATTATTCCTGAATCCCATTCTCTTTGTGATTTTAAGCCAAGCACTTCACTAAAAATGCTCCAGGCATGCTCTGCTGTAAGCAAGAAGCCCCAGATGCTATTCCTACAAAGGAAGGTCAGAAAACACCTTTCGCTTGAAGCACACCACCTTTCAATGAAAAGAAAATGGAATTCAGAAATGCTGTTTGGGTAGCTTAAATAGTGGAAATCTGCTTGCCACTTGTTAGTTTGTTCTTGAACCAGCAAGGACTGCTAACCTGTACAGATCCAGTCTGATGCCCTGGGAAACAATGAATCAAGCTTTGATTACTTTCAACACAGTAATTTCTTAAAAGCAAAAGATTATTTCTCTCCAAAAGCAGTTTCACAAACAGCTTCTCCTATGAGCCGGATTTGTCACCCACTTCACACTCTGTAACATCACACAGCACTGTACATAAATCAACCTGGATTACGCGTACAAAAGCATATTCCCTGTCTCGCCCAACCTGTTTTGAAACTCTGTGATGCTGCCACTTCAGCTTTTTCATTGCAAGGCACAGAAAAGGAGTATTTGCTAATGTAAGCAGAGATAGATGCTACCTACAGTCACAGTACAAGACAAAATTTTCACGTGACCTCATGTAGCCTGTGAAGGGGCAAACACCACCAGTATTTAATCTACAAATTACAAGAGCACTAAGAGTAAGGATGATAAATGAAAGCAAGTTTCCCCATCCATACTTTAACTACGTTATTATTCTATATTAATTTAAAAAAATTTTAATCTTTATTATTTCTTCATTTTGTGAAGTAGATAAGACATTGATGATTTTATTGATCTTCTGTAGACTTGGTTGTTTCCATTTAGTTTTAAATGAACCTAGATTAAAGCATTTATGATGTTTTAGTAAGACCACAGAAGAAACCAAATGTGCAGGAAGAGGTGAGCAAGGACTGAAAGAAAAATTAATAACTCTTAGCATTACTTTTTCCTTAGAAAGTAACATACGTTAACTCTAGAAGATTTCCTGTGTCTCCCCATATAAATGTGTATGGCTTCTCCAGATTTCATTAGCTAATTGGGAAGAAGTGGTGTTGAAAAGGAACAAGCTCTAAAAACATTCATTAGTTAAGCAGGATGTGGCCAACAGTCTCAACAAAGCATGAGCATGTCACAGTACCGTTAGAGAAGGTAATTCCAGACCATGACATTTACCACCATCTGACTTCAACACATGGCTCAAAATTCATTAAGATCCCCTCCCCAGGTCTCAACCACAAAATCAAGCTGTCACTGTCACCAACTCTTGACACACAATTAACAGCAATTACCCCTGGAATGAAAATATAGGGAGACATGTCAGCAACTGTTGTGCAGCTATTGTTACCAGCATAAATGTCACAGAAGGCCCACATCAGCCTCCTGACTGCAAGTGACTCACAAAAAAAAAACCACCGCAATTTACAAGATTATACTTTAAGGTTGCTCTTCCCAATGATCCTGTTCATGGCACAGTCCTCCTAACAGCCATAAGCAATATGAAGAGAAGAA